>NW_026067917.1:7330847-7337668 GCF_014885135.2 Alexandromys fortis | reverse complement strand
CAGCCCTCATTGTCCGCCATATTCAGAGAGTCCGGTTTTATCCCATGCTTTTTCAGTCACAGTCCAGCTGGCCTTGGTGAGCTCCCAATAGATCAGCCCCACTGTCTCCATGGGTGGGTGCACCCCTCGTGGTCCTGACTTCTTTGCTCATGTTCTCCCTCCTTCTGCTCCTCATTGGGACATTGGGAGCTCAGTCCGGTGCTCCAGTGTGGGTCTCTGTCTCTATCTCCATCCTGTATTTTCAAAAAGTAAAGCAGAGTAGAGGGGAGAGATGGCCCAGGAATAAGGAAGGGAAATAGGCCTTCCTTCATTTATGTTAAGACATTGGAATGAAATCAGCCTTTATTTTTAGTGAGTCAACTCGTTTTTAGTAGAGGGATAATAAGATCTGTCTTTATTTTAAAATCTGTCTTACCTTTGTGCTGAGGATAGACCTAAAAAATAGAGGGTAGAAGGGAGCAGGTCTGTTTGCAGGCTAGTATAGTAACTTAGAAGAGTCACACAGGTAAGTTTTTGACAGTAGCTGCACAATTGCTAATGGACATCAGATTCTTTATGTATTCTAAGTGGGAAGATGCCAGAATATTGTGACTGAAAGAATATGCCAGGCTTAATCCCAACTGTAAGGTGGAGGTTGAGCAGTTCAGTGGTGGAGCGACCATTTCCAATTACTGGGCAGATATTAGAGAGAGCAAGTTCGCAGTTAGGAGAAGACTGTAAGAGCAGTTTCTTGAGGTCATTCTTAGCTGTCTTTTAGAGAGCAGCTGAATACATGAACTTGGATTTCAAGGGGGCAATCACAGGTGAAAACATTCTGTGAAGGCATAGGTAGAGTTCAGGCTATACCAACGGACAAGAAGTGTAACCGAGAAACAACCAGGATACAACTTGAAAAGACACAATATTAATTTCTTAAAAAGACTGAAACGTGTTTTACATGAAATGTCAACTAGTTTTGATAAAACACATAGAAAATTTTTTAATAATATAAGAATCCCAAATGTCGCCGGGCGGTGGTGGCGCACGCCTTTAATCCCAGCACTTGGGAGGCAGAGGCAGGTGGATCTCTGTGAGTTCGAGACCAGCCTGGTCTACAAGAGCTAGTTCCAGGACAAGCTCCAAAACCACAGAGAAACCCTGTCTAAAAAAAAAAAAAAAAAAAAAAAAAAAAAGAATCCCAAATGTGAGGAATAATTTACCTAAAAATCAATTCTCTAATTAACTATTAAATATTCTCTTGATATGTAATATATAGTTAACTGTAGGGTAACCACTATAACTGGTAAATTAATGAATTAGTTGTATGTGTTCAGGTTTATGGAGCAGTTGGACTCTTAGAAGATAGTGAGTCGATCATTTTATCAGTTCTGCCCATTTGGAAGATAGAACATCCTTTCCTCATTTTTTTTTCTTTAAAAAAATCACACTAACTTATACACACAAAATTATGTGAGAAAATATATGGACAAGAGCATCTCCATTACATGCAAATGTAGAAATGCAAGATTTTTTGACATGTAGTATTCAAAATGGATGATGCGTTGCAAAAGTTCAATTGTCTAATGCAAATAACTAGAATAAATGTTCATTTTGTATCAAGTAATTAAACACTATTCATGGTGGTGTGGGTGCTGCTGTCTTACAGAACTCATGCTTCTAAATTTTTGCTTTCATCTCCCTCAGGTAGTCTGTCTTCCCTGGAGACTGATGGTCGATGCGACAATTAGGAGGGCAATGCTGGGAGTAATTTGTCCCAGATGTTAAATTGCAGGTTAGATGAGGAAAGCCTTTCTTTCTTCCGGCCACCCACTCTTCATTTTCTTGAAATAGGGACATGGCGTTGTGTGCCCTCTGCTGTAGGTATGCCAAATCTCTAGCCTGCTGCTCATCTGTTTTCAATGACTTCCATTTGTTGTTTTCAAGGATGACAGAATGGTACTTGCAGAGGGCTTTGCAGGTACCAAGAATGCAGTAATTCACTCTTGAAGTTTAACTGGCAAGAGGAAGCCCCCTGGGTCTGGCACAGGCATCTGGCTTCTCCCTTATAATAAATAACATTTGCTATTGATAGTCTAAGGTAAAAGGATCTGATAACTGATTTGTGTCATAATAATGTAGAAAATGTAGAAGGACTTTTACTTAATAATTGTGACTGGACAGTGGGGATATTTGGCCCTGTATTTCTCTCTAACTAATCTCCTATTTAAAAAAAAAAAAAAAACTGTAAAACTAAAAATAGAGATCTGTTATTTTAACCCTTCACTAACCTATATGTTCTCAGAGGTAGGAATTACAGAGGTTCCACACACATTTTTTCTCTTGATTATTTAAAACAATGAAGTCATCTTTACTTGGTCATTCACTTGGACCAATGGGTTGTGGTAGGGCATTCTTTCAGTTTATTTTTCTAAGTGAGTTCACTTCAGTGTTCAACGGGGACATGGAAAAGGATTTGGAGTGATAGCAGAGAAAAGCAAAGGAAACTCGGATTGCCAAGTAAACAGAGAAGGATAGACAGACCCAAAAATAAAGTTAGGGATTTAAGTTTTATCTTTCACCCAATAGCTGAGATTCTATAAGCTAAAAGATTTCATTTGAGTTGTTAGCTGAAATTCTTCCACCTAAATAAACTGCAGGTGATTATTTTAACTATTCTTATAAAAGTGCCTGGAGCTCTTATTAATATAGGTCCAGGAATTTCAATGAAAGGTTTTCGGTGTTTCCCATGGCATCAGAATGGAGGGCAAGTGCTTTTTATCCTGCATACAGATCTTTGAACAGTATTTGAATCCATGCAGAAATATTAGAAGTGGTAAATTTTTTTCCTCACCTTAGACAAACTGTCAGCAAATGTGTGTGTGTGTGTGAGTGTGTGTGTGTGTATAACGTGTGTGTGTGTATCCTTAGTAAGATAAACACTTTCCTTTAGGTCATTGACAATATGCCACATTATAAAACTGAGGATGCAATTCAATATCATTAACCTTGAACTAACAAGATGTTTCTCTCAGTCCTGTATCATCATTCTTATTATTTTTGTAATAACTTAAATATAATTTTGCTTGCAATAACTTGAATAAGTTCAGCTATAATGGTTTCCATGCAAAAGGCCGAGGAGAAAAACTAGGAAGAGGAATTAGAAGATGTTCTAGTTCCAGCACTTAGTTCCATGAGGACTCATTACTCTCAGATGGGGCACAAACAACACAGAGTTCACTATTCCAAAAGTAATGACATTTCAAGATTGGTTAACATTGATATGCAATGCTAAACAATGAGGAATGCAGTGAGTTGTTGAACTGAAGTCACCAAGCAGTTGTGAAACTGAAGTGATTAGGTTAAATGTGGATTAGCGTTGGGTAAATATAAATCAAATTTCTATGCAGCTTTGAAGTTCAGAGGATCTATTCACAATACTGGAAAATCAATTTTAAATAAATTCACTTTCCTCAAGTTATTGCTATGTTTGACTGTGGATTAACACTTGACTTGTTTGCGTTAAAAGAATATTCTCTTCTGCATTGTTGTTAGGGCTTCCATCTGTGTGGAAGGCCCAAGTCAAAGCTAGGTCTGCAACAATAACATGCAAAGGGAAGAAAAGTAGTGCCCAGCCAGTTGTGAAAACACCTTAGAGACAGAGGTAGTTGTTGAACATACCTGAGGGAGCCAACAGAGAACAGACCATCTAGATACTTAACCCGAATTAGAGAGACATGGATTTTATAGTAAGGTAGTTGTTTGTTATAAAATTTGTAATGTTTCAAACACAGCAATAGATACAAGATTATGTACCAAACATTATTGAATTCAAGCTAAAGACTGGATCCTTTACTGTAGTTCGGGAAATTTCACACAAACTGTACAACAATGTATAAGATAGAATGAATGTTTGCAACTTCTCGAGCAGGGCATTAACTAGGGTTGATTTCTACTTTTGAAGATGGTAAGCACCATGCTTAAGGTGGACTTAAGCACCATTGACATATAAAATAAATGTTCTTTCAGTGTCTCTCAAAGCAAAGTGAATGCCATTTGCACATTGTTCTTGTAAAATCTTTACTGTTGAAGGTGACTATCTGAATGTTTAGCATCTCATAACCATAAGTATTAAGTACTTCTAGTACACTAGTACTACAGAGATATTTCTCAGCATTGTGTTAGCCCAGTCAGTTCTCAGATACTTTCAGATATTATCAAGATAATGAAATGTCTGAGTGAAGAAAATTATATATATATGTATATATATGTGTGTGCATATATATATATATATATACACACATATACAAGGTATGGTTACAGAGCACAAAGTGGTGCTGGCCTAAATATCTGGAGCCTTATACCCACATGTCTCAAATAATAAGATTGTAAGTTGTGCTACCATGTGCATATTGTTGTATTTTGATTTTTGAAGTTAAATCATTGTATCCTTAATGCATTTCAAATAAGAAACTTTATGTTCTGTTGTGTTGAAACTTCACTCCAACCATAGTAACTGGCATATGAGAGGCACTGAACAAGCAGGTACTAATTTACTGAATTACTGAAGAAGGTTAGCTGCCCATATAGTCATCTAAATCTGATTCAAGTACTACATTCAGACTTGACTCAGGACAAAGACATTTCCTAAGTAACCAATATTAACTGTTTAAAGTGAATGCTTCCCCCTGTTTAAATGAGGTTTTCAAATATTGATAATATAGTATTGTCTCTTGCTGTACACATAGTTATTTTATCCAGTCTTCTCAGTAGCAAAGTTGAGAAAGTGGTGTATTTATTAATCCCTACAGTTTAATGAAAACATAAAAGAAGCTATGTCAGATGACTAGTCATATAACATCTTAACTAAATTTTAAAAATCCATATACTTTTTCTTGTCAAATTTATTTAGCTAATTCTGCTTGCTGTTGCTAAGTCAAAAACACTGGCACAGGAAACCTTAAAAACAGCATGTGTTTACATCATCATGGTTTTAGACAGATGAAAAAGTCCTGTATAGAAGTATTTTATCTCTGGCCAAAAATTCAGGTGATAATTAATAAAGAAGCAATATACAGTGATAATCAAGGTAGGAGAAGTGTTGGAATATAGTGTAAACTGCTGGAGATGGAAGCTTTCTTTAGCTTGCATCTGTAAAAATTGTTCTTTTTTTAATTAATTAACTTATTTATTCAAGATTTCTGTCTCTTCCCTGCCACTGCCTTCCCCTCCCCCAAACAAGTCCCTCTCCCTAGTCAGCCCAAAGATCAATCAGGGTCCCTGCCCTGTGGGAAGTCCAAGGACCACCCACCTCCATCCAGGTCTAGTAAGGTGTAAAAATTGTTCTTATCAGTAGCAAGATAAGGTGTATGAGGGTATCAGTAGCAGGGAGGAGGCACATGTGGCAAAATCTGAATGCTTCATACCCTTCAAGTTTTCATCTAATATTCAGGCTCACTTAACAGACTCATGTGTTTCTATTTTCCTAGCAAATATAGAAACACAAAACAAAAAAAAAATAGTATTCATCTAAATGTTTTTCACAACTATAACGAGTGTTAAAAGTATTAAGTAGGTAGATATATTACTAATTGAGAATTTTAGATCTATCATCAACTTTCTTCAAGTTGAAAAGTCTGTTGTATAACATTTTATTTAGCCTATAAAATCAAACATAAAATTTAGGGAGACTAAGAAAGCATATTTAAGAACTAAATTCACAATTTTGCCAGGGTTGTATGTATAACATGATGAAAACAATGATTAGAATATAACAGATTTTATGTTTTATATAGAACACAGTTTGAAAAAAATTCCTTCACTGATGACTTGGGGAAAGATTATGTTATTTCCACTTGATAAACTTAACCTAAATTATTTCCAACAACAGTATGTAAGACATATAATAAATATTACAGCCATGACAATCTATTAACCTATATTTCTTAGTTATATATTACATTTTTTAAATGAGCTGTATAGCCATAATACCTTAACAAAGAACAGAAATACACACATAACAAAATTGACCTTAAATTTATATCAATAGACTGAGATTTGTACCAATATAAAATAGCCAACTCTATTACATATTCTTCTTATATGTAAACAAACATTTATAAGCAATCATTTTGAGAATTAGTTTAGTGTTCTCTTTAAACTGCTTCATGATTTTTATTGGGTGAAGTATTTTTGGGGGTGTTCATGGTGACCTTTCAGGGGGTCTTGGTCCATAAAACCACATTATTCTGGAATTAATTTATAGGTTCTCATCTTTTGTGGAAACAAAAGAAGTACCTCTTTCCAAAGCAACAAATCCTTAGACACAAATTTTGGAATCAAGATACCTTTAGAATATATAGGCTTGTTTCACTTAGCAACCCATACAATGAAATGTCTCTCTGCACTTAGCTCCTTCACAGTCAAAATTATAAAGAAAATACAAAAATATACATAATCCAGACTCTGTGTATATTCCATCTTTATTTGGTATATTTTTCTTACTCTATTACTCTTTTGCAAGTTTAATATTTATTTTATTTCTTTACTTTTTCAATCTATGACTGTTTGTCTTTTATATTACATTTACTCTCTCTTTACTCTTTTTCTTCTCTCTCACAAGCCTGTGTACATTATTTAAACTCACTGAGTCTCATTTAGAGGTCTTTTATGTCTGAAGCTGTTTTATTGGGTATTGAAATCCTTTTCTGTCCAGGAGCAATTCTTAAAATGCTAGCAGGAGCTAAGGCTGCTTTGTTTGTTGACTTTTCCAAGTCAAACATGGTAGAGATATGTTTGCTGTCTCTGAGAGCCATGCATATTGCCCCATTTCCAAGTATGTAGCA
>NW_026067917.1:7306732-7330259 GCF_014885135.2 Alexandromys fortis | reverse complement strand
GATATATCTGTTAAACCATTGGCCTAAAACAGATTCTTTATTCATTAACCAATAAAAGCAACATATATACAGAAAAATTTCCCACACCAGAGCCCCATAAGGTTTTGGTATTCAAAACTAGACTTGGAATCACTCATATTTGGTTAAAGTGTAGAGGGCTCACTTAAGTAAATGTTTGCAAGATTGATTTTGTTCATTATTTTCCTTGTTTGAGTGCCTGATATTTGCCAGTCAGTATTTTCATCAGAAATTAAATCATGACAATGATTAGTATTTTGATATAGCATATAATCTAGCAAGTTATTGTTGTAAGTAGTGAATACTACTTACATAACAGTATTCCAAGCTTTCTAAATGAATCAAAAATAAGTTCCAGTCATTCCAGTGATTTATAAGATCTTGGAATTAAGCAGTAAAACTCTTAGAATTTCTCTACAAAAATTGATTTGGGTGGTGGTTTTGTTCTTGCATGGGAACAAGGTATCTACTACGAAGTCACTATGATAGAAAGCACATTTTTGCTTTTGTTATAAATTTTCATTCAATAATTCCATCTAGTATCTTAGGAGAAGAAGATAATGGCATGTATATGGATGGTGCGAGTTTAATTGCTTCCAATCATAATAAAGTTTATGTAACTCATCAAGAATTAGAAAAATGCAGATCAAAATTCAATGCATGGTCCTATGGAGAATGATGACTAAGGACTACTTATTTTAGAGAACATACTTTAAATGTCATGACTGGAAGAAATACTTGGCAGAATATCCTGGTAAGTGATAGTATAGGAGAGAAAATATGAAAAATTCTTCATAATATGAGGAAATGGCTAGAGTAGTTGATCAAATTTTTCTGATTTGGAGAGACCTGTTCAACCAAACAATGACATTTATATGTGAATTTTACAGTAAGTTTTCTATTTGTACAAAAATATATAACCCACCTTTTTCTTGGACTAGCAATTGTTTACTAAACACAAATGCACTAAAGAATAAAATCCACTCATTTAAAAAAATCTAATATGCCATATTTTATTCTAGAAGACTTATATTTAGGATATACATCCAACCACAAGATTGGAAATCTCTCAATAACGGGGTTTAGGTAATAACCATAGGTATAGATGAGTTTCAGTAGCTTAAGACAATGCCAAGTCTTTCAAGAAAAGACAAAGTAGACTCTGTTAAATTTAATATTTTAGTTTCTCAGGAGATGGCTCAGTAGTTCAAGCACCTGCTGTGCAATTTCAGGTTCCCAACATCCACATAAAACTTAGGCATTTCGCAGTCTTTTAATATCAGCTCTGGGAAGACAGAGACAGGAGGATGTCTGAGAGTTGCCGGGCAGTCAGAATAGCCTAATTGTAAAAGTCCAGGATCAATAAGAGATTCTTTCTCAAAAAATAAAAATATGAGTGATGACCAAGGAACATAATAGATATCAACATTTAATATCCACATGTACACACACAAAAGCGAAAACACACGCAAAATATGCACATGCATATGTGCATGTGATATATATATATATACATAAACATACACTACATAAAGAGTTAAGTGACCATTATTGATGAGCAGAATTTCTTTATATGGAACAAAAAAAAAAGAAAAAACATTATTCTGATCTGTTTGTGTCAACTTGACAGAAGCCTGGAATTATTTGAGAAAAGAGAATCACAGCTGAGACATTAACTTCATAAGACTTGCATATAACAAAGCTTTGGGCAGTTTCTTGATTGGTAATTGATATGGGAGAGCCTTTTCCACTGTGGGTAGTGTTGGAGGCTGTGATTTTGTTTCCTGGCCACCTAGTTCCAAATAATCACACGAAAACTTGTATTAGTTATAAACTCTTTGACCTATTATCTCAAGTTGATTATTAATTAGCTCTTACAACTTAAACTAACCCATTTCTATTATTTTCTATTTTACCATGAGGTTAGTGAGTTGTTACCTCACATTTTGCTTCTCAGGCAGCTTCTCGCATCTCCCTCAACACTGCCTTCTTTCTCTTTTTATCCTCTCTTGGTTTTCTGGCCTTCCTGTATTCTGCACTGCCATAGGACAAACCAGCTTCTTTATTAACCAACAATAATAAGACATATTCACAGCATACAGAGGGTTATTCCACACCACAGTGCTATGCTTTTACAGTTGATCATGAGTTGTATAATAAAGCAGAATGAGCAAGTCATAAGGAGCAAATCAGTAAGCAGTGTTTGTTCCTTTATATTTTTATTTTTTGATTTTTAGTTCCTGCCTACAAAATCCTCTCTTGAGTTCCTTTCCTTATGGACCTTCATCCTGAACTACATAGTGAGCGTAAATAAATATTTTCCTCCCCATGTTGTATAACAATAGTATACCAATAGAAACCCTAAGTAAGATATTAGATAGAATAAATGTATAAACACAGCATGTAGATACTTGTGTGTAGTACATGATTAAAGCAATGCAACTAATCTGATATAATTAAATTGATATGTGAAATTGGTGGACTATGAATGTAGAAAAATATAAAAGACTCATGATATGGTGTAAATCCAACATCAAGGTAAAGATTTAAACCTTGGCTCGTGGGAAACTGAGATTAGATTAAATTGGCTTGATGATACATGATAGCCAGGACTGCAAAGCAGGCCAAACCTGGAAAAAGCAACACCCCTTTTCTAAACATTCATTAAGTATGAGTGTGTTTATGTACCTGTTTGCTTACATACTCGTGTGCGAATACACTTGTGAAAGCAAGTATGTCTATACATGTATGCTTGGGTAGACACCAGAGTTAGATGTGAAATGTCTCCTGTTGTGTATCCCTTACTTTGCACTCACTGAAGGACAGTGATCTACAGAAGTTGCCTTTCTCTACTGACACAATGCCTGGCTCTTTTCATTGTTGTTGTCAATACTGGTGATCTGAACTACTTTTCTCATCCTTACATGGCAAACATTACCAACTGAGCCGTCTCCCCAGCTCTGAACACGTTCATGAGTAGAAAATAGACATTTAGGTTTATTTGCTTTGGATGTTTGAGCAGGTAACACTATCTCAGTTAACAGAAGCCATTGTCTGAGTACAGTCCTGTGACCTGGTATGTTTCATCTTTCTTTTCATAGTATCTCTATAACACAAGCCTAGAGTGCATGCACACCAAGTATATAGGAAATATGTATATATTATGATCAATATAAATTTTGGCTATCAATATCCAATACTGATTTTCAATGACCCTAATTTACAAATTATTCCAGTCATTATAATAATTCTTGCCCACTGCTATTAATGTAATTAGAAAAACATGCTCCCAGAAGAGGAGAACAATGATCCAAATTAGATAGAGTCATTTGCTTGTTTAAATTTATGACAGGATTTATATTGCTCTCTACAAATAGATATCAATAGTTAAAGATATTTTTGGAGCTTTTGGCATTTAATGTGGTATACAGATTTAAGGGTTTCAGAAAAATGGATGAGCGATATGAGCTGAAAAACTTCCCACTTGTGAAGTATTTCTTAAAGCACAGCACACTCAGATTTAATACTTAGTTTTGCTTGTTTAAGCACATGGTAGAATGTGAACCCGTTTTTCTTTTGACAGGACAATGCTGATTGAATAATGCTGTCTCCATGGGGGCTAATGCCAGAGTGAAGAAAGAAAATGACAGACATGTCATCTTAAGGAGGACCATTTAAACAGTGCTTAGCTTGAATGTTTTTTAAAGAAAAATATTTCATTTCTATTTTGACAGAAAATGATTTCCTTATCCTTAGTGAATTTATTTTTTTTTTCTTGATTGAAATGTATTCTCATCCCTGAAATTAAGATGCCGCTGAGCCAGTCCTGGTACCTGATGTGTTGCAGAAATACCCTGCATAAAAAAAGTTTCTTGATGATCCATACAAGTATAATTGCAATTTTCCTATTCATAGTTGAATAAAGGTCTGAAATCCTGAGGTCAACATGGTTTCTAAGGCAGGCATTAGCCATTGCAAGGTCATGAAAAATGCAGAGGATATATGTCTTTGATTAATACAAATAACGAAAAAATCCTAAATGATGTTTAGCTCCTGCTGCTTCCCGAGTAGGAAGTTACAAAATATGACTTTTTCTTTTATTTTTTTCACCCCTGGAGATGTTATAGAAATTTGCTTGGTGAAGATAGGAAAGGAAATGTAATTAAAGTCTAAATTTAGACTCATATTACATTTTAACCAAATGGATATGTGTGGTTTGGACACTAGTCACCCAAGTACTTCCTAGTTTTAAGGCAGTGTGTGTTGTCAGTAAAAAAGATTTTCCCATAGCAGAATTACATCTGGCAGAGCCAACTGTAGCAGGTAACCCGAAATCGGAGCCAGAGGGGTTATTAGCTGTGCTTTAACACTGGGCTGTGCTGGTGAGAGCTGTCCTAAGTTCCACTTTGCAGCATCGCTATTAGAGAAGTAAAACCGGAAAGACGTGGGATGAAAGCATGAAACTTGCGAGTCTATGTGGGAGTTTTAATGTCCGCCTTTGCATTTGAATGTGCTAATTCCAGTATAGTTAAAAAGAAAGCAACCCCTGGATTTCATTACATATACTTTTTATTATTTTTTCGGCATTTATTCCTTTACTTTTCCATCTGGTCCTCATAAGAAGAAGCTTTAGATCACAGATTCCATAAGAAAGGCCTGTTACAAATATCCACATTTACAATCCCAAAAGAGAGAAGCTCTAAACTTAGACTGATTTCAGGTACCTCTATCATAGGAAAATAATTACCCAAAGGAATGATTTTGGACATTGTCAGTAACAATGTGAAGAAAAATTTGTAACTGGATGAAAGATATGTGAGTGCTCTGTTTAAAAAAAAAGTTTAAAAATTTGTTACATTATTGAAAAGATGGTTCAAATCCACATTTGTGGAGTGTACAATGCAGTCATGTGCACACATACACACAATTGTGGTCTGATTCAGACTTAACTACATTTTTTTCTCTTATTTATGAAACCTAAATGTAGCCTACCTTTCTATTTAGCTTACACAACTCCTGTTTGTGTCAGCTCTACTTCTCATTTTGTGAAGAACATGTCCTTCCCTGTTTTTATTGTTTTAAGCAAACGTGTTCTTACGAATTTTACTTAAAGCATCCCATTGGCTCTGCCAACGACACGCTGTTTCAGCAAAGAGCATGCTTCTTTCAAACAGCAAAGAAATTTAAAAGTTCATTCTGCTTTCTGTTGTGAGTATAACAAGCCACGTGCTCTTTCTTATTAGTCAGGCCATTATCCCATCCGTGAGCTTTCACATATGATCTAAGATATTAATCCTTATCCCACACAGTCAGACGAATGCTTGGATTTATTCAAACGTATGTGCTTCCCTCAAATGCAGTAGAGCCCTGAGATTAAGAATGGATATAAGGCGATGTGGAACATGAGATTGACAATTTCATAAATTTGTAGATCACTTTCTGAGTAACCTGTCTATGATACCCAAGCACCTTAGTTTATTCACCCTAAGAGCGTCAATTCTTAGTGTCCTCATTGTTGTCCAAGAGAGACTTACATAGATCTAATCTACATGGGAAGTAGAAAAAAAAAAGAAAAAAACAAAAACCAAGATCTCCTGAGTAAATTGGGAGCATGGAGACATTGGGGGAGGGCTGAAGAGGGGAGGGTTAAAGGATGAGGGGAGAGTCAGGGCACAGAGCAGAGAAAAATGTAGAGCTCAATAAAAAACAATTAAAAAAAAGAAAAAAAAAGTCTATTATGTAATTCAAGAAACTTTGTCAGGGTTGAGAAACAGTTTATTTAGTTAACCTGGTGTTGTTTTAAAGGGCAATACCCAGATGTGCTGGGTGTGTGATAACAAAAGAACTAATGAATCTGTCTGTCTGTCAGAGCCTACCTATGAATACGTGAATGCTAAAAGTTGGATGCAGTGTGATGTTTCATATGCACACAAGGCTCACGAACTTCCTAAGAAATAAGAAGTTTCAATTAATCTTTACTTTGGGTGCTGTTTATTTCATAGGCTGTGAAGACACAGATTCAAGCATATGTTGGGATCATTTCAAATCCCCCGTCTGTTCTTTTTTTCTTTTGCTTCTTCTACGTTTAGACAACATTAAAGCAATTGCCTTTCCTGATGTAAGATGCATTTTGTTGTTCACCTGCTGCAGCCATCAGCGTTAATATAAACCACCCACACTGAAATCACAGATTGCCTGTCTTTTCCAGGTGCATGCACTTTGAAAAATCCCCTTTGTCTTCTTTTTAAGTAGACATGACTGAAAATAAGTATGCTGGTTAGTTTTTTGCCAGGTTGACACAAACTAAAGTCATCTGAGAGGAGGCAATCTCAAATAAGAAAACGTCTACATAAATTCTACAAGATTAGGTGTTAGACAGGCATCTAAGGTATTTTCTTTTTTTTTAAATTGTTATACATTTTTTCTCTAGTCTCCTCCCTTCCTTCCTTATCCCCCTCTATGCTCTCCTGTGACCCCCACACTCCAAATTTACTCAGAAGATCCTGTCTTTTTCACCTTCCTATGTAGATCCATTAAAGTCTCTCTTAGGGTCCTCTTTATTGTCTAAGTTCTCTGGGTTTGTGGACTGTAGGTTTTTTTCTGTTTCTTTGTTTGTTTGTTTTGCTTTATGTCTAAAAGCCACTTATGAGTGAGTACATGTTATATTTATATTTCAGGGTCTGGGTTACCTCACTCAATATATTTTTTTCTAGATCCATCAATTTGCCTGCAAATTTCAAGATGTAATTATTATTTTTTTACTGCTGTGTAATACTCCATTGTATAAATGTACCACATTTTCTTTATCCATTCTTCAGTTGAGGGGCATATTGGATGTTTCCAGCTTCTGGATATTACAAATAATGTTGCTATGAACAGTTGAGCACATGCCCTGTGGTATGATTAAGTGTACTTTGGGTATATACCCAACATCAGAATTTCTGGATCTTGAGGAAGATTATTTTCTAATTTTCTGAGAAATTGCCATACAAATTTCCAAAGTTGCTTTACACATTTGCACTCCCTGCAGCAACATTTATATGAAGAAGGGTACAGCCCATTGTGGGAGGTACCACTCCTGGATTTGTGGTCCTGGGTTCTATAAGAAAACAGGCTGAGCAAGCCTTGGGAAGCACC
This sequence comes from Alexandromys fortis, assembly GCF_014885135.2. NCBI lineage: Eukaryota > Metazoa > Chordata > Mammalia > Rodentia > Cricetidae > Alexandromys > Alexandromys fortis. The sequence continues at coordinate 7,323,104 of NW_026067917.1, read as the reverse complement.
CGTCCATGGCCTCTGCATCAGCTTCTACCTCCAGGTTCCTACCAATTAGAGTACCTGTCCCTAACTTCCTTTGATAATAGACAATGGTATAGAAATGTAAAACAAATAAACACTTTCCTGCCAAACTTGATTTTTGGTCATGGTTTTTTATCACAGTAATGGAGCACTGACTAAGACAGTGTGTCTGAGTAGATTGTGTCTGGAGAGATTATGACCTTGACTAAAGATTTGACTGTACACATCCCACATACTACAAGAACATTCTACCCTAGATGAGACAGAAGTCACTAGGGCATTCTAAGAGTATTTTAAAGAAAGTGGTGTTATTTTCTTATTTTGTCCACTAAATAGAAAGCATAAGCAACCATGATATAAACACATTTTTTACATGCATTTTATTTTGTCTTGTGAAATGTTGGCATCCTTTAATTCAGAATTCAGAATCCCTGAATTTTCTCTGAAAATTTCAATATTCTTTTGAAGATTGCTCTTTAACAACTATGGGTATTTTTCTGTAAATCCCATTTGTACTAGTGGGACAATATATGTAAATTACAGCATATTAAGGTGGTATGGAGATGTTCCTCATGGCTTAGAAATTACAATTTGATCAGGTCTCTTATCCTGTAGATCATAATAATTTTATAGTGCAATTAGATAATCTCAATTTACTGTCTAAGTTCAAGTGAAGGTATTATCTTTTATTAATATCCAGCCTTCTCCATTAGGAAATCATGAGCATCCATAGATAGTTAACTATGTCAAAGTCATTATTGCTGAGGCTTATTCTTTTTCTTAACATTCATGAATGTGCTTAGAAAAATTATCATAATCAGAAACATTATTGTAAGTGCTTAATTTTTAACATAACATATTTAAAAAATAAAACTTGAAAAATTCTTGGGACAGAGAAGAGGGCCAAGAATTTTTCTTGATTTTATTTTTCTTGGGGATGATGCTAAATTTTTTCTTTTTTTTTTTCAAGACAGGGTTTTGATGTGTAACAGCTTTGACTATGTTGGAAATTGCTCTGTGGATCAGGTTGGATTTGAACTCAAGTCATAGAGATAAGCCTGCCTCTGCCTCTCAAGTGCTTGGATGAAAGGCATATTACACAAAAACTCAGTATATTTTAAACTATAGACTATCTAATTATTTGCCTATATATATTTTTATTCTAAAAGTTTTAATGATATCTCAGGCTTTCTAATTTTTTCATTTTGTTGACTTTATTAATTTTAGTGCTTTAAGGAACAGTGTCAGTATACAGTTCTAATTTTAGGATTGATGAGATCATTTTACTTAAAGTTTTATTCCTAAGTCATAACTATAAAATCTGTGTATTCTATTGTAGAAAATTGTTCAGGGAGTATTACTGAGCTGTAAATATAATAAAATAATAAAATCCGTAAGGAAATACAAGGATCTGGAAAAAAATATATTGAGGTAATCCAGGACCAGAGAGGCAAATACTATGTGTTCTTTTTCAGTTTTTAATGATAGGGTAAGAGATACATATATTTTACACACACACACACACACACACAACCTCTCAAAAGAAGGGATTGTGTGTAAGAGATATGTAAATAAACACACTGATAATCTGGCAATGTGGTTAGCATGATTCACAGGAGAAAGGGCCAGGGCAGCAATGTTTGGTCCTTTACATTTAACAGCTGAGAGTTGGGTGTAGCTTTTGGCTTTCACTTTTCCTCATGAAACATTTTCCTAGTATCTATCATCTGTTAATTAAGATGAGTGATTAATATGAAACTAAATTACGTAATCCATTCAAACTAAAACTGTAAAATTCATACCCATACTTGGGGGGATATATTTCTCCTTAGTTAAATTTCTCAGGAAATATTATCAAAGACACCACAGAAACATCCAGAGGAATGTCTCATAGGGATGTTCAATTCCAGCCAATTTAACAATGACACATCTGGTGAGTCTTTCCTTTCCCATCTGACTTTTCCAGGAATGAATAAAAGAGTAAACCTGAGTGGAGAAATATTTTCACAGTCTTTTATGATTAAAAAGAAAAAACACTGTAGCGAGTTGGTGGCAAAGACAGGATGTAATGCTGATGCAGAGAGGGAAAAAGGAAGATAAGATACTTGACGAAGATAGGTCCTGAAGAAGCAAAAGAAGGAGGCACAAGGGAATGGGAGACATTTTTCCTCTGTCACTTTCAATCTATGATCTCTAGAATAGGCTGGAGACCCCAGAGGGGAAGCCCCTTGCATTCAACCAATGTAGAAAAGAGCTAAAAGTAAGGTCCTAGTATTGGGAAAGATTTTGGTTTCAGTTGCCTGGAATTGTAAAACAGTTTCTTGACTATACAAACATCTTATTCTTTAACAATAAAAACAAAAATAATGACTTGGAACTCAGTAAAGATGATTCATATGGAACGATGTCAGCTCTCCTATTAGATGGCTTTAAGGTCAGCATGAATCAGACAAACCTGTGAGCAGTGTAATAAGAACAAGGTGCTCCACCCTGTTTCTTGGTTATTTTCTTCTTCTCCCCAGTCTCTTGAGCCAAGTCTTTTCCACATCTCATCTGCTGCTGATAAGCAAGCCTAAGCCAGGCTTTCCATAGCATTCTTGAATATTTTTCTTATTTTCTTACAACCTCTTAGAAGTTCTTATAACTTCCTTCCTTTGTCTCTCAAGCAGAGGACTTACACTAAGGGTGTCAGAGATGAACAAGCATATTGTGCCTGGCAGTGGTGCAACTTAATCCCATCTAGGATTCTTGAGAAGTCATGACTCATCGGCCTTTATCTCTGATTTTCAACAGCAGAAGCACTGCTTGGGAACCTCAGCAATGTGGGTTTTAATGTTTTCCTTCAAGCAAATTTAACTTTTGAAATCTGTAATTTTAGGGTAGAGATTGGGAAACTACAACTGTTGTGTGAAATCCTGTTCACTGTGTGTTTTGGTATAAATCTTGCAATTTAATGCAACTATATATATATATATATGTGATAGTATATATATAACATATATAATATATTATATATAATGATTTACAAAGGTCTAACTAATAACTAATTTCTTAAAAGTGAATGAAAATACTATTCCAGTATTGAAAAATATAGTTTAATTAGAACACAAATCCACCCTTTGTTTATTGTCACAGTTGTTTTTATAAAACTCATTGCTCGTGATCATTGTCACATTGAGCATGCTTCCTCAAATACTTAACTAATTTAATCTCTAGTCCACAGTGAACACCAGCCCTTCAGTTATGAACTGTGGCCTCCTATAGTTTATGTATGACAAGTACAAGGATGTTACCTTTCCTTATGATATCTTTCTATGCACAGGTTTTGTTCTCCAGGTTTGAATGTCTAGTTATATTTCTCCCCACCAAGATACCACCTATTCACTAATGGAAGCCTTGCAAGGATGCTTCAGAGCAAGGAGCACGCCATAGCAAAGGAATCACCTCATATGAGATTTGGAGCCATGTACTAGCAATATCTCACCTGAGTTTAGCTGAGGATATCAAACTGTGTACAAAAAATTGTCTATGTAAATGATAAAACCATATGTTCTCAGGGCAAATACCACAAGATCCTAACTAGTAGCTTACAGCTGATCACTGATAATCTACTTATAGCCTAGCTAACTGTGATTCTGGTGGTATGAAAGACACGTTTCTGAGAACTACTCTTTTGCAGTAACACTGTAAGGAATCGTTGCTGGTATTAAAGAGGAGGTTGATGATAATTTAAATAATTATTCTTGAATTGAAGTCTCTTAATTGTTACTGAACAGAGTTAAACTACATTTTTGTCTGAGGGGTGTGATTTAGGGTCAGAAAACAAGAATAGTTGGGTTACGAAGTGATCCAAAGCACCTGGATCTTTAGTACTCTGGAAACAATGTTATAAATATGTCTTCCTGAGGTCAAAGAGATAAACAGTATGCATTTTAAATTTTGATTAGTTATATAAAATTTCTTTTTATTTTAAGCCTTTTAAACAATAGCTCTTTTTTTTACATTCAAAAATCACATTCAGTATTTCTCTGTAAAGAGAAATCAATTGTTCCCAAGTCTTGGGAAAAATGAACCTGATGTTGTAACGAAGGGTCTCCTCATCCTTCTACAACTGTGAAAGCTTCTAGTATTTCACAATCCTATTCTGAAGAGTGAAAAGTTATCTTCCATTCTCCTCCCAGGATTTCCTTGTCAGCTCTCAACCATCGCAGATAAGAAGGCAATGAACCCAGCCAGAAAGTTGGGACATCGTTATCTCTCTGAGGCTAGTTTTCACCAATGGCAGCTCTTTATTATTCATTCATTCATTCATTCATTTATGTATTTATTTGTGTGTGTGTTTGTTTCATGTATGCACTGTACAGATTTCCAATGTACATTATTGGCCTTCTGGGAATGTACACCCACTTTTTATTCTATGCCCTAACCAAAGATTAGTCTTCTCCCTAAATATCAATTTTATATATTCTGTCTCTTTTTCAGGAAAACATTAATATTGATTTTATAGTTTTCCATGTCTTTTATATAAACATTACTATTTTTTAAATGATAAATCAAAAGAATTGAGAGGTTATCGTCACAACAGAGAGATAGCTCAGTTGTGTGATCCCTGGTGATTCGAGCTTAATACCAGAAGGGAAGGTGGAAAAAGAAAATCTATTTTAAAAATTTGTTTTCTGACCCACGCATGAAAGCAGTGGCATTTATTATCATACCCCCTTCCAAATACACATCACATGAACACATACATATAATATACACTCAATAATCATCATCAACATAATTACAACTCTGTAAAACATTTTGTTTAACAGGAGTTCATCACAGATGAAGTATATTGTATATTTAGTTGTATGTTTTGGTGCCTATAATTATGGGTTTGTGTCCTGTTACCTTTTCTTCATTATGGTGCGAAGATAGGCTGAGAATGTATAGGAAAATACAATTTACCTAGGTCAACTACTTCTTTAGATTATTGAAACAAAATACTTGCACGTTTATATCAAATCTTATATGTTAATTGGAACCATAGAAGACTATTCATGTTCAAATCAGTATACTGCCAATGTTTTGTTTCTATGGATCTACTTCTTTTGTTATGGGCTTTCTGTTGTGATCTCCGACAATCCCTGGCTCCTTTGTTTTATTTTGTGAATTTAGTCCTCCAGACTCTTATCAATCTCCATTCTGATGCCTACTTTATTGCTTCCTGTTGTTTTGTTGTAAAAACCATAGGCTGAGTTTCTTCTCTCTCAACTCTCTGTACCTTTCATCTTATCCCTCATAAAAATGACTTAGATTCATTTGAAGAGCATCTGTTGTGACCCCATGATAGCACGGAACATTAAACTTCCAATACCTGGAAATCACTGGGCCAGAACCTTAAACCAGGCTCTGTATCCCAGTCAACCCCATATCTTCCCACAACCTTGTAGTTAGAAGGAATGCCAAGAGGTCAGGTTAATGTTCTTACAGATTTATAACAGTCATTTTAAGAATGCAAAAACAAAACAAAACAAACAAAACCAAATAAAGCTAATAAACATTCATGAGTGAGTCCAAACTAGTGGAATAAGCAGGTTTTTAAATAATATCTTAGATAGCATGGAGTTTTCTACATACTCAAAGATACTGAAACCTCAAAATTAAAATTCCGAAGACAATAAAGTAATTTGTAACCCCACAATATTAGATATTTGTTTTTTTCTGTCTAGAGGCTGTGTTCTTTCTATCTTACCACCTTCTATGTTTATTTCTTATAATAATAATTAAAGAAATATTTTATAGCATGGGATATTGTTTTGATATCAGTTATGCCAAGCTCAGCAGGCCTTGTGGAATCCTGTCCAAGACACTGAAAATTGATCTCCTGACACACACTTGGAATTTTTAGTTATATTAGAATAAACAAAATCAAATTCACCAATTTAAACATTTTCATAAGTCTTTTTTTCCTTCATCATATTTTGATAATATTTAATATTAAAACAGTTTTTATGCCATAGTCTCTATTTTCTAAATTTCTAGTTTTTCTCATACTTCCTCTTAGTTCCTTTCTGGGTAATTTTGTTTCTAAACAGAAAAATATCCTCTCAGTTATTACAGATGGAAGTCCATTGCCAAAGCACAAGGATCAATCCCCCTTTCTCCTACCTTCTAAATGTGTTGTTAAAGCTGTAGCCCCTCAGAACCTACAGGAGATTAATATTCAGAATAAAAACAAAAAAAATGTTGTGAAAAATAGTTGTGAATAAAAATCAGTGTGAAAATTTGTGGGATAAGAGATCTATTGCATGTAAAAGACTTTCCATTTTGTAGGATACTCAGGGCTTGTCCCAAAATCTGACTAAACTGTTGCATTTCAAGAAGTCAACTCCTTTACTGAACAGTTGATCTTATAGTCAGGGTTAGTAATGGGCATAAATAAAACCACAGACTCATGCCTAACCAGGAAGCAAAAGACATTCTTTCAAAAAGGATATGAATTTCCAAGATGACCAGCTGATCTTTTTGACCATTTCAATTCACTAATTTTAGAATAAATATTGAGGAAAAATAACCAAAATATCCCCTTTCCTCAAGAATTTTTGATTTTATTTGTTAAGGGGTAAATAAGAGTTACACACCAAACATAAATGCATTGTTATTGTGGAGGAATTATCTATAAACATTTAATACAGTTAACTGCAGAATTAAATTGTTTATAATATTAAAGATATTTTTCTTTTTAGAAAAATTAATTATTTCCTTAGTTTGGACAGTATCCTGATAAAAAAAATTCAATAATTTATTCATACTTTTTCAATACCCTTAAATAAACAATCTGACCAGTTTTTCCTAAGTACTAATAGCACATACTTTGTATGCACCACCCACATCACTGCTAGATGCAACACACATGTGCTGTCCTCTCTTCCTCTTTCTTGTCCTCCCTCTCTCTCTCTCCTCTGGTCTCCTGTTTTCCACTTTCCTTGTGAATTCTCGTCTCTTTTTCCTTCTTCTCTAATGTGTTGAAACTAAATAACAAGAAAGTATTGAAGCTTTGGATGAAATCAAAGCCATCTGCACTCTGATGAATACCACTTATCTCCTATACCCATAAATCAAACGGTAAATATGATGGCCCTCTTTTCTACCCCTACGTTATAACTTACCATTCCATTGTGTAGGATAGGCAGATATCATCATTGTGTTCTTTTCCAAGTACTGGTGATACCTATCAAATGTTTTCTGAACAAAAAATTCCAAGTTGAGACCAACCTTTGTTTTTTCTTGCAAAAAAAAAAAAAAAAAAAAAAGAAAAAAGAAAAAAGAAAATGCTTCCTTGGTGGAATTTTCCAATGGATTTAAGATAAATTAAAACAATATATAGTTTAAAGAGGAATTTTATGTTGTGAAATTACAGTTAAGTTAAAATAATAATATCTTGGAAAATATTTCTGTCTCGATATTATAAAAAGAGTTAATTATGTGTGCTAGTCTCAAAACTGGTTAAAAACAAGGACAAATCAGGTGAAAAAAAATCCTATAGGCCACAATAATCTTTCAATTTTATTCATAGATGACCAAGTAAATGATGAAGAAACAATCTTTACTTGGAATGGATTATGTAAGAAATTTTCCCCTTTGTCCTGCCTAGCTCAAAAAAGCCTTTGTTCTGCATGTTCTGTGGCTATTGGTGCCTCTGATTATAGATTACACCATCATTCTATTTACTCTTTTCACATGGGCAATATATTTCTTTCATTGAGCAACATTCTGAAACTTGGAAATCTAACCTGTGTTTTAGTCTTAGGAAAAGAACATTCATATGGTAAAATCCTTCTCAGTTGGACTTGGTATCTATTCAACTCTTATATAGTTGATTTCGGGCCAGGTTTAATTATGTACTCAGTCTCAAATAGGATTGTGGGATACAAAACATGTTCTCTTTTTTTTTTCTTGCACTAGAATGGTAGATTTTTAGACCTAGAAAATTTTATTTTTTATGATGCTAAGAAGCAATCTTTAAATGTAATTCTATTGGAAAATTTCGATTTATTATATTTTTGTTACAGACCTTGCTTATTCTTGCAATCTAGGCACATATTTTCAAGTCACAGAATTCTGCCAGAGATCTGGGGGAGTGAGAGAATACATTTTAGTTCTTTTTATCATGAAGCAAAGGAAGATCAGACACCTTACATGAACGGCTTATGATTAGAAAAATAATCAGGCACTCCAACCTCTGAATTTACTTTTTTTTTCCTCCATAAAATTGTAGGTGCCTTAAACATATTTTCCAGGGAAGTATTTTTACACATTTTCAATTGCTTGTCGAGTCATCGTCTATCACATTACTCATGTCCCTTTGCTGGAGGAAATTCCCTCTTACAAATGCTGTATCACCGGGAAGTATGTATATTTATGTAACCCTGGTGGTTCCATTTCTTCTTAGACAAACTCAGTCGCATTATTTCCTGAGCTGATTTCCATTGTATCCATTAATATTAATTTCACATTTACAAAAGGCAAAATGTATGTAAGTCTCCCCGGTCTTTTCCTCAGCATCTTTATAGCTAACTTGCTCAGCTTTGATTTAGGGGCTTACTAGAGTTTTCAAGTTCTTTGGAAAATTCAGTGTTTCGTTGAATGCTTGTGGGGAAACAGGTTTTTTTTTTCATATTGCCATGCATTTTTTCTCTCTATGTGCCCCAGGATAATATTGTAGCAAAGATTCCTACCTCTAGCTTAAAGAACATGTTTTCAAATACGTGAGCAGGAAAGTTGAACATTCCAAAGACCAAAGACCCTCAATATTGTTTGCTTTATTTGAATGACCCAGAAAGGTTATGCAGATCTCTTGTCTTATATAAGCCTAAGGTGGCCCCTGGGGATAGCTAAAAGCTCAAGCATTCTGGCCTGCTTGTCAAAACCTAAACTGAGCTCCGACACTTGCCGTCTAGCTGATATGGTGAGACCTCACAGGTTAATCAGTTTATAACCAAAAGTCTAGAAGACACAGATTGAAATGTTTGGACTTTATAATGACTCAAGTCCTGTGTCTGCTTACTGGGAACTCTTCAAGATATTAAGGAGTGGAGTCACCGTGAAATAATATTTCAGTCCACTTCTTCCATGCCAGTTCACTCATACAGCATGTGTTTATATATACATGGATGGTATGCTGACCTTTAAATAAATTTGAATGTTTGCCATGTCTAAATAATTCATAAAATAAAAAGTCTGAATCTAGGTTAAATAATACAACTGCTGGATTTCTGTTCTCTTTTCTGAAACTTTCAAGTAAGACTACTTTGGTAAACATCTACTTAAGATATTATTCTGAATGTTTTCACTTAATGCATATGTGAGTTAAATAGGACATTTTCTAGGAGAAAGTTACATGTCTCCCTGCCTTAATTACTGTCTAAATATTCCATCATTTAGGATCCCACATAAGGTTCTGTGGGTACACAAATATGACATTTCCTTAAATATTTAGGTGTGAAGGGTGCATGCTGTCATTTTACCATTTTTTTTTTTTTTTTTAGGCATCCTGCCTTTAAGGTATTAGGCTGGCTTCATAGTCTTCAGTAAGTTTGTGATCTCAATAGTAAAGGAATCCGTCTGAATCCCTTTTCATTATTTACAAGAGGTTGATCACGCTAAGAGGCTCAGAACTATTTGGCAAACGTTCTATGTCTCATGATTTTATGCAAGACAGCAGAAAACCAATTATGATGGAATTTTGTTTTAAAAATGTGAAGTTCTCACTTGATTCAGGAATGGGTGGAGAAACCGAGGATGTGTCTGTGCTTTCTCTTCTGGTTTTTGGTGGAGCTCATTTTCTCAGAGGAAACTCATTTTTTAGATACTGACAAAAACACATATATTGATAAGATTATAAGTATAAAATGATTTTTTAATTTAATTGTGTTAGCATACAGAGTAATGGGATTGATTATGATGTTTTCATAGATGTTTATCCTTATACTCTATGTCATTTCCAGATTCTCATTCTCTGCCACCTTTGGGCCCTCTTCTTGCCCCTTCCTGCTACAAACTGTCCCCCTTGTGGTTTCATGTTGCTCTTGGCAATCATTATTTCATTTTTCAACGGTCATGGTATCAGAATACAAACTGAGCTTTGGAGATTGCTAACAATCAGAAGAGAAAGTGTTAGAAAATGTGGTTAGAGAAGAAGACAGCGGAGATGTGAGAGAAAGACACGACTTACACACTGACAAGTGTCTCTCTGCTTAGCACTATGAATTTAGGGAAATCCCACTACCCTGCCAGCTTTCAGTCCCTTTTATGCGAAGACAGTCTGGGTGGCCAGACTAAAGAAGACTCTAAATGGGGTCTTGGATAAGAAATCAATGGGGAAATGTCAGTTTTGACATCAAGAGTTTGATTGCACTTCAACAAAATAAACAGGTCTTAGAAATTAGGCTAGCAATCAATAGCCCCCTTTCTTACACTTCTCCACTTGCAGTGTGTATCATAGGCATTAAGTACTCATCAGATTTTTGCAATTTGTCATTGCAGAAGAATATGTCTAGCGGTACGTAAATTCATTTATATATACAGGAAGGAAATTGGTAACTATTAAAAGAGTAAAATTGAAAGCTTTCCATGCTGAGGATTAGAATTTAATTGATCAAATTACAATTACATTAATCCAAAAGAAGGAACCTACCATTTTAGTTGGCTAACTGTGTGTATCCTTTAACCTGACAAGTAACACAATTGGAGCATACAGCAACGAAAGGATTGTCTTAAAGTGGTTCCTGTCGGTATTCCTTTCCAGTGTATCCCAGTAGGAGAAAGTGAAAACTGACCTCTCCAGGTGGCTGCTCCTTATTTCAAACCAAACCAGCTTGCCCTGCCCCTGATTAAGACATTCAAGAAAGAACTTTCTTTACCCAGACAGAAACAGTTCTCTAACACCCCAAATTTAATGATCCATCAAATAATACATGAATGTTTTAAAACATCTATCGCATTTTCACAGCCTTTGGAGAACACCTTTTCTCTTGTGCTTAGTCAGCTCTCCTGTGTGTTTAAGAAAAATTCATCTTTTATATAGTCAGAAGTAGTGAGATTTTTTAAAAAAATGAAAATTTCTTCCAAACGCAATCATTTTACCTCTTGGTCTATCTTACACACAGTGCACACATTCACACACACAGACACACAGACACACACACACACACACACACAGAGAGAGAGAGAGAGAGAGAGAGAGAGAGAGAGAGAGAGAGAGAGAGAAAGAGAGAGAGAATACTTCTAGACATACCAACCATTAGCACTGTTCCACAATTGCAGTCACTACTGTATCTGACCCCTCATTCATGAAAGCTCCTGCTGCTTAGCCTTAAGCTATTGGGCTCCTGTCATTTCCCACTGAGCACACCGGGGTGGATTTGGGTGTCTTGCCCTCATTTACAATCTGAACAAAAGAAACCAAAGCCAAGAAAGCAGCTGGCACCATAAAAACAGTAAAAACTCTAGCTGGCATCTCTGGTTACCACTGACTAGCCAAATATCCACAGGGAATGGTGCCAATGTAGATTTCTGGGACAAAACAACAAAATAGATTTTAGTCAATAAACATCTATTTGACAAGAAGTCAGACAAATCCATCCATACCAAGTGACAGGTACCTCTACAGAGTACCAACCCAATGAGTACATTATGGACACGCTGAAAACTTGCCTAAGCTAGATTCTCACATGGCGCATGTTCCTGAAGGTCTTCATTTGCCAAATAGAGTTATATGCTAGGTGTCAGTGCTATATTAATATTCGGCAACCAGTTGACAAGATACACCATGGGCACTTAAAAAACAAACTAGTGCCATTTCTCTGAGGTGGTATAGCTTACATTTTTTTGTACAACACAATGAAATAAGTAAATACACTTTATATTATAATCTTAAAATATGTGGACTCAGACAACAAATTGTAATATAAATTCATAGACAATATTAATCCATACTAACTATAATAAACTCAATTTTATACTCCTTTCCAACTTTATTCATACTTCATTTTATAGTATGATTTAAGGTATGGAAATGTCTTTTGAAATAGATTACAATCCATTAGGAAATCCTCGTAATGATTTCAAAGCTTATTAGTACTGGGATTGAAATTTTCTTATCCTTCAGTTTTTATTTTATTTCTCAATAATACCCTTTCCCCGCCACTTTTTAGTGGCATGGGGAACAGCTATACCTTTAAGCCTCACCACAAACATAGTTCAAGAAAATAAACCTCACTTAATTAAACATACATTAATCAAGTACCTATCAAACATGTGATTCTGTGAAGAGTTCTCTTACTTCTAAAGACACAGCCAGAAATCCTAACCCATAACACTCATTATTTCTCAAGTACGGACCCCTCTATTTAAAGAATAAAGTCAAGCGTGGAATTTTCAGACGTGAATTATTCATCTAAAGTTGATCTAGTTTAAGAATTATGCAAAGATATCCACGTGTGATACTGAAACCCAACATTCTCTCCTCAAAATATTCTTTTTTTCTCTCTAAGATAAAATGTCTACTGTTGCATCCCTTGTACTTGGGTAGAGCATAGGTTTGAATGCCATGAGGAGTATGGAGTTTATGTGGAGAGTGCAGTCTTCCTCCATTTCCATATTAACACTGGGAAAGCCTTCCTTCCTAGAGCCTGAAAGAAGCTTCTGAACTGGACTCAGACAATACACCACCGACTTGTCCACCCTCCTAAGCAGTTCAAAAAGGAGCCGAGCACTAAAATGGTAGTGAGGACCATTCCTGAAACAAAACAGGTCACATTTTTTTAAACCTTCTTGTTTGTTTTACTACCTATGATACCACAAAGGCTTAAAACCAAGGAAGACCCCATCAGAGCAGGAGCTTTATGTTTTAGAAGAAAGAGAATGTGATGACTTCAGTTTCTTCAGGATCTGGTTGGGCTCAACAATGAAATTGCCTTTGAGACCACCCAGTTAGTAGAGACAAGTCATTTCTCTAAAAAAATAAGAATAAAAAAATAAGGCAGACAACAACAGAAAAATACTCTGGGGAACACTATGACATTCAAACTGTTTCAAATTTTCTGAAGGATGTAGTCATGTCTATCTGGCCAGTTTTCTCTGCAGCAACAACACTTTTCTCATCAATGATTGTGCAATTCTAAGAAAGCCAATGCCACACCCTTCTGTGTTTCATATAGTCTATACATGAAATAAATGCACCAGTGTCTTGGTCTCTTATTTTATGGCTGACTTATCGGTACAGAGGTCGTGATAAAGTACGTGGAACTTCTAACTCACTCAAGCCGTCTCTCACCAGCCATTGACCAGCTTTCCCCTTGCATTAAGACTGGTGCTCACTTTTAACAAGCCTCAAAACATCTGCCTCATTAAGTACTTGTTATTAGGAGGGAGTAAAACTATGTTGTGGCCAGATGGGCAACAGGGAAGAGTCAGTTCTCTCCTTTTATCATGTGGGGCCTAAGATGGAACTCAAAAGAGTCAGCCTAGGCAGCAAACACGTTTACCTGCCATGCTACCTCCAGGCTTGCAAGTTTTTCTTATGCCACAAACATTTCAACTTTGTATAGGTAGGTAGGTTTAGTCACTTGGGATAGTTTGCTTTTTTAGCATCATAAACAGTTTTTCAAAATCACTGAAAGCTCCTCTGGTAGATTATTTTTATACAGGAAAAAATAAACAAACAAACTAAAAGATTTTCATTTGTTTTTTGTTTGTTCTGAAATAAACAGCTATTGCACCCAGGAGGTTGAGCTAGAACCAGAATGAGGCAGGAGGGCATCTGGAGCAATGGGTGGAAATCATCTCCGCCAGTGGAGCAGAAGGGGGGGGGGCACAGCTACCAGAAGGGCTTCACGTGTCATCAAAAACTCTGGTACAAATTTATGGTTTGATATTGGGGGAGATGAAGCAGATGGAACTTTAGCAAGTATTATCTCAAGGAAATAATAATAGAAAGATTATGTAAGCATTCACGTAGAATTTCATTTTTCCAACAGTCGCTTCTCATGTAGATCTGATTTCTTGAGCAGTTTGTCTTTGTATTTTTCCTTTTCAGTTTGCACTCTGGCTTCCTTTCAATATTCTCCCTTCAGCAGGCAGAAGAGGGAGGACCTCCCACTTCTATGGTTGACAGACCTTTAGCTCGTCTGTTAGAACAGTCTGTTTGTTCCCCAAATGTCTAGTCACCCAAGACAAATGCCCTTATGCTACTTCCTTTTTTCTTGCAAAATTAGGAAGATAGATTTAAAAATTATTTCATTTTTTTCTAAAACAAATTTATATGAGCAACAGAGTAGGTTTTCAAAGATAAGCGAGATAAACTATGTAAGGTGGGTTAACTCAGGAGCATTTGAGGATGAGAGTGAGATTCTGAAATCTGAAATGTAATTGTCCTTTCTGTTTCATATTTCATGTTATGTACTTCCTATTGGATTTATTATTTCACTTCTTTTTTGTTTTAACTTAAACACATGGAATCAGAAAGGTTGAAGATAGTTGGGGCTGTCATTCATTTCCTAATTTAATCACAAAACTTGTGTAATTATAAAACAGATTATAAAAAACAAATTATAAAACAGATTGTATTTTGTTGCAAGAATGTCAATTGTATTACCCAATTTTGGTGATCCATCAAACACATTTTATGTAACTAACAGTTTACAATAAGAATTGTTTTTTTTTAAATTGGCACTTAATAACACAGATTCATGATTTTTATTCACACAGGTATTATTAAAGCCCAATAATATAATGAATATTTTGTAGTTGAAATATAACTTGCTGGCCAAATAACTATCATACCAAGCACTATATATGACAAAAAGAAAATGTACATGAAAATGTATTTTGAAATTTTACACTAAATAACAATTAGTCTTTAACTGTGTCATTTCCTTTCTGGTGTCCCCACAGTCTCTATTATCTCTATGATCCAATCTAGTTCTTATTTACCAATTTATGTTTTTACAAACAGTGGCTATCTTTGTTTTAGCTCTATCATGAAAACTATTATAAAAAGAGGTATTCAGTATAACTATTGAGAAGGATTCAAATGAGCTTTCTTAAATTATTCACAGTCCTGAAAAGTAATTGGAGCCTAAGTGGTTGGTCGAACATATTCTCCCTCATTTTGTGACATGTTATTCAACTTTATTGGAACCACACTGCTAAAACAAAGCAAAAGTTCAAGGAATCCAGAATAGAACTTTCAAATAAAAATCATAAAGAATGTAAAGAATGTGTGTCATACCAATTGAGGGGTCCATGCCTCTAATTTTTCATCTAATCTTTAGAATATTTTGCTATAACAAGGAAACAGTTCTGCACTCCATTCTTTTAGTTCAGTAGACTTCTCTTAGTCACTTGCCTTAAATGACTTTATACTTGAAAAAGTTGTCAAAGAGACCTCTTTGCCCAAAAGAGTATTTGGGAGTATGATGAGTTCTTTTCCTGATTCCTTGAGAGTCACTTCAGTTAATTAGGAAGTTTAGAAACTTACATTCTAAAATAAGACTTTTATCTATCCATTTTACCCTTTTCTAGCCTTGAAGTGTAGGTAGATACTACTGGAGAAGAAATCTTTTTGTATTATCCTACTTTAGCCTGCTACATACTTATGTCAACTGGTATTACTATATTATTTTTCAAATTCTATTGTTTTTAGTTCTTGGGGAGTTTCGTACGATGTGTTTTGATTATATGTACCCCTAATACTTCCCAGATTTATCCCATTTTACTATCCACCCAACTTTGTTTTGATCTTTCAAGACCAACGTGCTACTCAAATCCTCTTAGATGTCTTCTTCTGTAGAAAGGTTGACTTACTAAGGGTTATACACTTAGACAAAATTGTCCCTTTCTTTCCTAGAAGCTAATATTGCCTTAACTCTACCAGTATGGCTAGGGTTTTGTGCCTGCCTCACCTCTTCATTCTCGTAATCCCAGAGAACCTAGTCAACAATGAGGACCCTAAGAGAGAAATACATAGAACTATTCTGCATGGGAAGTAGAAAAAGACAAGATCTCCTGAGTAAATTGGGAGCATAGGGACCTTGAGAGAGGGATGAAGGGGAGGAGAGAGGCAGGGAAGGGAGCAGAGAAAAATGCAGAGACCAATAAAAATCAACAAATCTAAAAGAAAAAAAAAGTGATTTCCCTCAACTTTAGATCCTAGATGGTTACATTCTTTATTAACCAACTTAAAAACTATTCTTTTTCCTGAAAAAAATGTTCATACTCTGGAATTTGATCATTCATTTTCTCTTCTCAACTTCTCCCAGATCATCCTCATTTCCATTTTCTTTCTTTTTCTCCCATTTAAAAAAAAGCA
>NW_026067917.1:7280463-7306298 GCF_014885135.2 Alexandromys fortis | reverse complement strand
TTTATTTGTTTGTTTATTTATTAAAGATTTCTGCCTCTTGCCTGCCACTGCCTCCCATTTTCCTTCCCCTCCCCCAATCAAGTCCCCCTCCTTCATCAGCCCTAAGTGCAATCAGGGTTCCTTGCCCTGTGGGAAGTCCAAGGACCACCCACCTCCATCCAGGTCTAGTAAGGTGAGCATCCAAACTGCCTAGGCTCCCACAAAGCCAGTATGTGCAGTAGGATCAAAAAACCCATTGCCATTGTTCTTGAGTTCTCAGTAGTCCTCATTGTCTGCTGGGTCTGAAAAAGCATGGGATAAAATTTGTGAAATTTTTGGCTAGAATTCATTTATTGTACTTACTAATGTACCTCAAACACAAGTATTTTAGAAGTGTATCAATGATTACAATTTCTCAACTTTTCACTATTCCTTAGCTGTTAGCCTTTCTATAGTTTGATTATGTAAATACTTCAAAGAAAGAATGACACTGATATCTTGATTTGGCATGTTTTTCAGTATATGTGTTGCTTTTGTTGGTTGATGGATAAAGGTGCTTTGGCCAATGGCTTAGCAACGTACCTACTGGGAAATCTGAACAGAGATATACAAAGAGTGTAGGTGGAGTCAAGGAAATGCCATGTAGCTGTCAAAGGAGAAAGATGCTAGAAACTTTCTGGTAAGCCACAGCCTCATGGTGATACACAGTTCAATAGAAATGGCTTAATTTAAGATGTAAGTTAGTTAATAAGAAGCCTGAGCTAGTAGGCCAAAGGCTGTTGTAATTAATATAGGTTTTATGTGATTATTCAGGTATGGGTGACAAGGAAATGAAATAGCAGCCTCCATTTACAGTTCCTGACCTGTAAACAGGTAGGCCATTTATGCCTGGGAAAATGTGTACATGGTTAGAAAGTTCTGTTATGAACGTTCAGAAAGGCAAGCTGACCATGCCTTTTAGACTCTTGGTGCCCTAAAACTTTTGTATTAATCTAGAAGTCCTTAACTTAATTATGTCAGTTAACCTACTTCTCAGCATTCTCGGTCTGTCTGTTGAAGCCCTATGTCAAGGAATAATGGTTATGGAATACTCTATTTTAAGTATAATTATTTATTATAAATACTGCATTACAGATATATTATAAATACTATTCTTGTTATAAGTACTATTATTGTAGCCACATGTTAGATAGTCTACACCTATTTCAAATTTATATATTGTTCATTCCTTTCATGTGCTTAAATTGACAATGTATGGGTAGGTAGATAGATGAATTTAGGGTACATCTGAAGTTAAAATCAACTAAAAGAAAAGAATTATTAAAAATTGAAGTTTACACATAGAGTACATTGTTAAAGTTACCCATCTATTTATTTGTCTACCTGTATTCAAATACCAGTTAAACAGAAATAAAAAATCTGAAATTAGCGTATTTTGCTACTCCACATTACTAGCATACTAGACCCATTCTTGTTTTTTTGTTTGTTTTCATGTTTTTGTTTTGTTTTGTTTTGTTTTGTTGAGAAAGGGTTTCTCTGTAGCTTTGGATCCTGCCCCGAAACCAGCTCTTGTAGAACAGGCTGGCCTTGAACTCACTGAGATCCACATGCCTCTGCCTCCCGAGGAATGCTGGGATTAAAGGCATGTGCCATCACTGCCTGGTTGGGTCCCATTCTTAAGGTGATATGTTGGGTTGTGGTAAATCGTTGAATTCTCGTTGCTATGTCTGTCCCAGTAGTGTTAGCTTCACAAAGGTGAACTGTGGATGGCATATAGAATACCTGAAAGAAAATGGAAAATAAAGAAAACCAAAGAAAGGAAAGAAGGAAGTCAGGGAAAATGAACAAGTGGTTCAGCTGGAGTTTGTGAGCAGGAGAGACTTTGAGAAGAATAATTTCTTTAACTGCTTCTCCTACACAACCTCTTTAATATTTCAGAGTGCTTTAAAACAGAGCCTTTAACCAGCAGGCTAGCTTCCTGCATGTAGGTTGCTCCAACACCCCCATCCCATTCATTGGACGATGAAAGTTACAAGTTGCACTCTGCCCCCAAATCCTCCTAACCCACCCCCTGCAACCTCAGTAAAACTCTGAAACACAGCCTGCTACTTCATAGAAAGGACCAATAGGTGAGTGACTACAGACCTGGTGGGGGACCCCACTCTCTAGGCCCTCCATATTTAGGCAAAACCCCAGACCCATTCTTCACCTGCCTTGCTTGACTTCTCTAGCCAGCCAGCCAGCCAGCAGGCAAGTTTCCTTCAGGTGGGCTGCTCCATCAGACCATGAAAGCTACAAGTCCCACTCTGTCCTCAAACCCTCCTATTCCTCCCACCTGAAACCTTGGTGGAACTCTAAAACAAAGCCTGCTACTACACAGAGAGGACCAAGAGGTGAGTGACCACCCATCCAGAAGGACAACCCACTCTCTAGATCCTCCAAATTAAAGCAAAACACTGGGCTCCTCCTCCACCTGCCTCAGCTTCTCTAGCCAGTCAGTAAGCAAGTCTCCTGTAGGTAAGCTGCTCCAACACCTCCATCTCATCCATCGGATTCTGAAAGCTATACATCCCACTCCATCTGCAAACACTCCTATCCCAACTCACCCCCACCCCTGCAACCTCAGAGGAATTCTTAAACACAAGCTGCAACTACATAGAGAGGACCAAGAGAGGATCTCTGAAGCACAAGCTGTGACTGCACAGAGTGGACCAAGAGAACAGACCGATAGTAGGCCAAGAGAGAGGACCAAAAGAGACCTTAGTGACTCGCTGAGACACAGAGAGTAACAGTACAGAGCAGACCAAGAATAGTTCCCAAAGACACAGACAGCCACTGCAAGGATTGGATTAAGAGGTAAAGACACCGCTGTCACCAATTTAAAGGAAGAGGTGGGTAGGTGCCAATGCAAGAATTCATCCAACAACCCAAAAAGCAACATGATAACACCAGAACACTGTGGTTATGCAACAGGAAGACTTGATCATGAAAACCCAGAAGAAGCACAAGAAAATAATTTTACATATAACTTCATGATAATTATGATGGAGACCTTTGAAGAGAAAATGAAAATTTTCCTTAAAGAAATGGACAAAAAAAAAACAAACAAAAATCAGTAATCAAAACGCAAAACATACAGAATAAAGAAAGAATATTAAGAGCAGCAAGGGAAAAAGGACAAGTGACATATAAAGGCAGACTTATTCAGAATTACACCGAGTTCTCAATGGAAAGCATGAAAGCCAGAAGATCCTGGACAAATGTGCTGCAGATATTAAGAGACCACAGATGCAAGCCCAGACTACTATACCTAGAAAAACTTTTAATAACCATCCGTGGAGCAAACAAGATATCCCATGGCAAAACCAGATTTTAAATACCTATCCACAAATCCAGCCCTACAGAAAGTACTAGAAGGAAAACTCCAACCCAAAAAATTTAACTGTACCCACAAAAACATAGGCAACTGATAACCTGCCATCAGCCAAAGAAGGGAAACACACAAAAATTACTACCGAAAAATAATTAAAATTAACAACCACTGGTTATTAATATCTCTTAATATCAATGGATTCAATTCACCTATAAAAAGACACAGGTTAAGAGAATGGATACAGAAACAGAATTCATCTTTATGTTGTATACAAGAAACACACCTCAACCTCAAAGATAGACATTATCTCAGAGTAAAGGGTTGGGAAAGATCTTCTAATCGAATGGATCTAAGAAACAAGTGGCTGTTGCTATCCTAATATCTAATAAAATAGATTTCAAACTAAAATCAATCATAAAAGATGGAGAAGGATACTTTATACCATAACAGTTCAATCAATCCAGGTAACGTCTCAATCCTGAACATCTATGCCCTAAATATAGAAGCAACCACATATGAGAAAGAAACATTACTAAAGCTTAAACCACACATCAAATTCCCCACACTAATAGTAAGAGACTTCACCACTCCACTCTCACCAATGGACAGGTCAACCAGACAGAAACTTAACAGAGAAGTAAGGGAAATAACAGATGTCATTACTCCAATGGACTTAAAAGACAGCTATAGAACATTCCACCTAAACACAAAATAATATACCTTCTTCTCATCACTGCATGGAACCTTCTCTAAAATTGATTATATCCTCAGTAACAAAGCAAACCTCAACAGATACAAAAAACTTGGAGTAACCATTTGTATCTTATCAGGTCTCCATGGTTTAAAGTTAGAATCTAACAACAACACTAATCACAGAAATCCTACAAAGTCATGGAAATTTAACAGTGCTTTATTGAATCACCCCTGGATTAAGGAAGAAATAAAGAAATTAAAACCTTCCTAGAACTCAACAAAAATGAAGGTGCAATTTACCCAAACCTGTGGGACACTATGAAAGCAGTGCTAAGAGGAAAGTTTATAGCACTAAGTGCCTACAGAAAGAAAATGGAGAAAGCACACACTAGTGACTTAACAGCACACCTGGAAGCTCTGGAAAAAAACAAAAAGAGGCAGCCTCACTCAGGAGGAGTAGATGAGAGAAAATAATCAAATTGAGGGTTGAAATCAATAAAGTAAAAACAAAGAAAAAATACAAAGAATCAATGAAACAAAGAGCTGATTTTCTTTGAGAAAAACAACAAGATACACAAATCCTTATCCAAACTAATAAAAGGCAGAGAGAGAATATCCAAATTAACAAATTTAGAAATGAAAAGAGGGACATAACAACAGTTACTGAGGAAATCCAGAGAATCATTTAGTTCATACTACAAAAACCTGTACTCCACAAAATTAGAAATAAGTAAAAGTAGTGGACAATTTTCTGCATAGGTACCACATACGAAATTTAAATCAAGACCAGATGAACAATTTAAGTAGACTTATAACCTGCAAGAAAATAGAAACAGTCATCAAAAGTCTCCCAGCCCCCCCCAAAAAAAACAAAACAAAAAAAACAAAAAAAAACAACAAAAAAAAAAAAAACAGAGCTGGATGGTTTCAGTGCTGAAATCTACCAGAGCTTCAAAGAAGCACTAATACCTATACTCCTCAAAGAGTTCCACATAATAGAAACAGAAGGAACAGTGCCAAACTATTTACGAAGCTACAGTTACCCTAATACTGAAACCACATAAAGATTCAACCAAGAAATAGAATTATAGACCAATCTCACTCATGGTCATAGATGCAAACGTACTCAATTAAATACTGGCAAACCAAATCCAAGAACAGATCAAAAAAATCATCCACTATGATCAAGTCAGCTTCATCCCATAGATGCAGGGATGGTTCAACATACAAAAATCTATCAATGTAATCCATGATATAAATAAACTGAGAGAGAGAAAAAAATACAATCATTTCATTAGATGCTGAAAAAGCATTCAACATAATCCAACACACCTTCAGGCTAAAGGTCTTGGAAAGTTCAAGAATACAAGGAGCATATGTAAACATAATAAAAATCAATATACAACACACCGACAGCCAGCATCAAATTAATTGGAGAGAAACTTAAAGCAATTCCATGAAAATCAGGAACATGACATGGTTGTCCTTTCTCTCCATATCTAGTCAACATAATTCTTGAAGTTTTGGCTAGAGAAATAATACAAGAAAAGGAAATCAGGGGGATTCAAATTGGAAAGGAAAGAGGCAAACTTTTACTATTTGTAGATGATATGATAGTATGTATAAGTGAACCAAAAAAATCTCTATTAGGGAACTCCTGCAGCTGATAAATACCTTCCGTAATGTGGCAGGATAGAAGATCAACTAAAAAAAATCTTTTAGCCCTCCTATATACAAATGATAAAGAAGGTGAGAAAGAAATCAGTGAAACATCACTCTTTACAATAGTCACAAATAATGTAAAATATCTTGGGGGTAACACTAACCCAAGAAGTGAAAGACTCATTTAACAAGAACTTTGTTTTTGAAGAAAGAAATTGAAGAACAAAACAGAAAGATCTCCAGTGCTCTTATATAGGTAAGATCAACATAATAAAAACAGCAATCCTATCAAAAGCAATCTATAGATTCAATGCAATCCCTATCAAATTCCTAACACAATTCTTCACAGATATTGAAAGAACAATAATCAACTTCATATGGAAAAGATAATATGCAGGATAGCCAGAACAATTCTGTAAAATAAAGGAACTTCCAGAGGCATCTCCATCCCTGATATCAACTTTTATTACAGAGCTACAGTAATGAAAAGACTTGGTATTGGTGTAAAAACAGACAGGTTAACCAATGGAATTGAAGATCCAGATATTGATCCACACACCTATGAACACCTTATTTTTGGCAAAGAAGCTAAAATTATACAGTGGAAAAGAGAAAGCATTTCTGACAAATGGTCCTGGCATAACTGGATGTCAACATGTAGAAGAATAAAATAGATCCATATCTATCCTCATGAATAGAACTCAATATAAACCGGACCACACTGAATCTGAAAGTGGGGAGCAGACTTCAATGGTTTTTCAGAAAATAGAGAGTCAACCTACCTCAGAACCCAGCAATACCACTCTTGGGCATGTACTCAAAAGGTGCTCAATAATACTATAAAGATAATACTACCACATTTGTTCAACTATGCTAACTAGTCCCTCTGAAAGTGGGTGAAAGTTGTATGGCTGGGGCAGACTGCAGGGCCATTGCCAGTGGCAACAGGATTTATTCCTACTGCTTCTACTAGCTTTTGGGGAGCCTATTCTCTTTTGATTGATACCTTGCTCACCCTAGATATAGTAGGGAGGGCCTTGGAACTTTTCCAAAACCATCTGCTTACCCTCTCTGAAGAGTGGATGAGTGGTGGTCTGGGAGGTAGGTAGAGGAAATTGGAAGAAGGGAGGAAGTGGGAACTGGGATTGGTATATAAAATGAAAAAAAAAATATAGTAAATAAATGTAAATTTAAATAGCGTCTTTTGGTTCTAGTTTCAAACCAGTGTTAATAAAAAATAAAGAGTAAAAATATAAATGGTGCTCATCATAACATGCTAAAAAACAAAATAAAACTAAACAAACATTTTTTTTTCCTTATCAAGCCTTGAGAAACAGTAGTTTATATGTTACTTTCTATGGAATTTTCTTTTCTTTCTTTATTTTCTTTACTTTGCTCTCATCTTCTCTTCATTTGGTGACTCTATTCACACTGAAATATGGAAACAAAGTAGGAAATAGTTTCATTTGTTACTAGAAATAATTACTATCTTCTTTTTGAGGTAGAAGTTTAAAGTAGATAACCATTAAACATATACTTCCTTTTATTTCCATAGAGAATCAAGGATATTATCGCTGTCTTAAAGGATATATTGACTAAAGAAAAATATGAGCATTGTGTTTTAGGTTCAGAATACCATGCATGGTCATTGGTCCCTTTAAGTGTCACTGAAAAAAAAAAAAATAGTTGGCAGAGTACTGCAGAAAATGAGGGAAAACTACAGAACTTTCCAGGGAAAAAAATTCTAAAAGAAAAGTAAATAAAATGAAACAAAATGATCATGGTATTCCTACATAGACTGTCAACAAGAAATATACCATTGTTCCTAGTGCATTCTGGGGTTCATCATAGCTGACAAAGATGGGACCAAGACACTATAAAAATATGCTGGACAATATTAATTTCTTAAATTTTTGTCTTGATCAAGTGTACCAAATTGCTTTAAAATAATAAGCATCATTATCTCCTTCACTTTATTTTTTAATTTATTTATTTCTTTATTAATTAATTAAAGATTTCTGTCTCTTCCCCACCGCCGCCTCCCCTTTCCCTCTCCCTCCCCCAATCAAGTCCCCCTCCCTCGTCAGCCCAAAGAGCAATCCAAACTGCCTAGGCTCCCACAAAACCAATAGGTGCAGTAGGATCAAAAACCCATTGCCATTGTTCTTGGGGTCTCAGTAGTCCTCATTGTCCGCTATGTTCAGCGAGACCGGTTTTATCCCAGGCTTTTTCAGACCCAGGCCAGCTGGCCTTGGTGAGTTCCCGATAGGACATCCCCATTGTCTCAGTGTGTGGGTGCACCCCTCGCGGTCCTGGGTTCCTTGATCGTGCTCTCTCTCCTTGTGCTCCTGATGGGATGTACTCACTCATATTTGGTTTCTAGCCATAAATAAAGGACATTGAGCCTATAATTCGTGTTCTTAGAGAAGCTAAATAAGAAGGAGAACCCCCCAAAAAACATATAGGCATCCTGAATATTAACCCTCATCAGGCGATGAAAGGAGACAGAGACAGAGACCCACATTGGAGCACCGGACTGAAATCTCCTTCACTTTAAACAGGATCACTCTTCCATCTTGAAATAGGCAATGATTGCAAGAGGGAGAACTGATACACAAATCTAAGTAATATGGAGATAAATAATGTGCACACTTCAGACTAAAAGCAGTGAGAAATTGTTGAACTTAATATTAACACTTACAGTACTACTGCAGAATGAGTGAGAAACAAGAAGGATAATATTAAGGTAAAATACATAAAAATTCACTTGAGAAATGGATAACAAATGAAATCTCCATTATATAGATGAAAAATTGACTCAGAAAGAAGAAATCTAGGGTAGACGAATAGATACCTGGAGTGTGATTTATTCATGTGAGATTTCATATATTTTTATCACATTCATGCTGGATATGTTAAATGAAGAATGGATGGATTTCAACTAGCAAAATTTTCAGTATATACAGAATACTGAGAAGTATAAGATCAAATTAAATCATTGGGAAAAATATCAACAAAGTTTAAAAGGTCGAGTAATTGAGCTCAAATCTTTTCGAGACTGAGCACAGGGGAATGAAACAATATAAACAATGAAGCATAATGACCTCAGTGGGGTGTTGTGTGCTAGAAGTATGTGTGGGTGGCTGTATAAAATGAAGGCAGCTATTGTAATTGATATGTGTCAAAATATAACAAAGATTTGACCATTGAGGTGAGTAATATGGAGAGCCTACGTTACCTCCACAGGACTTGGCTTATATGAGTAATAGTTCGAATTAATCTACAATCTGGAGGCATTTTACATTAATTTTCTAATAGATTCTAAGCATGCAGATCAGTTTCTGCCATATGGGATAAGTTCAATAAATATTTGCTAGAATGTTATTTTAATTTTAAAAATGTCATAATGGGGAATTTTTAGAAGAAATGAAATTGCAGAAGAGACTGAAATCCATTAAAGTATGCACTCTATTGTCTAAGCAAGTATTTAACATAAACAGCAACATACAATGTAGCTATACTTATTTTTTCATTTACTAAATAAAAGTGATATATTATATAAAAGTTAGTCTGTATTCAATAGTATGAGTTAGAATTATATAAACTAATGATATGCAAAATCCTTGAATGGGTTTAAGAGAATATTAAGTTTGTATTGATTCATTAAAAATAATAGAGTATCTTAATTTAAAAGGTTTAAATTAATAAGTTAAGTTATGGTTGTATAGTAGCTAATTTGTTTATAGATTTTACTACCTGTACAGTTATGAGAAAATGCCTAATATAGAAAGATAGCTTCTATTTTATAACAATTCTAGAAAAGGGAGCAGGTTGAAGGGGAGGGGAGAGTTATGGAGCAGAGAAGAGAAAAATGTAGAGCTCAATAAAAATCAATAAAAATAAATAATTCTAGAAAAATGAACAGGAAAGCAAATGACCTTTACTTAAAACGGTTAAATCTTGCTAACTTAAAAAAAATCATTAAAGATCAAATAAAAAAAAGAAAGCTTTTTTGACAAATGGTGCTGGCATAACTGGATATCAACATGTAGAAGAATGAAAATAGATCCATATCTATCACCATGCACAAAACTCAAGTTTAAATTGATCAAAGACCTCAACTTAAAGCCAGCCATAATGAATCTAATAGAGGAGAAAGTGGGAAATACACTTGAATGCATTTGCACAGGAGACTACTTCCTAAATATAACCCTGGTAGCAGAGACACTGAGAGAAATAATTAGTAAATGGTACCACCTGAAACTGAAAAGCTTCTGTAAAGCAAAGGACATGGTCAACAAGACAAAATGACAGCCTATAGTATAGGAAAAGATCTTCACTAATCTTACATCAGACATAGGTCTGACCTCCAAAATATACAAAAAACTCAAGAAATTGGTCATCAAAAGAACAAATATTCCAATAAAAAAATGGAGTACAGATCCAAACAAAGAACTCTCAACAAAAGAATCTCAAATGGCTGAAAGACAACTAAGGAAATGTTCAACATCTTTAGTCATGAGAGAAACGCAAATCAAAACAATTCTGAGATTCCATCTTACACCTATAAAAATGGCCAAGATCAAAATCACTGATGACAACTTATGCTGGAGAGGTTGTGGGGTAAAGGGAAGACTCCTCCATTGCTGGTGAAAATGCAAGCTGGCACAGCCACTTTGGATGTCAATGTGGTGATCTCTCAGAAAATTAAGAAACAACCTTTCTCAAGACCCAGCAATACCACTTTTACGTATATATCCAAAAGATGTTCAATCATGCCACAAGGACATGTGTTCACCTATGTTCAAAGCAGCTTTGTTTGTCATAGCCAGAACCTGGAAACAACCTAAATGCCCCTCAACAGAAGAATGGATAAGTAAAATGTGCTTCATTTACACATTGGAGTATTATACAGCAGAAAAAAAATGACATCTTGAATTTTGCAGGCAAATAGATGGAGCTAGAAAACATCATTTTGAGCGAGGTAACCAAGACCCAGAAAAACAAATTATCACATTTACTTACTCATAAGTGTTTTTTAAACATAAAGCAAAGAAAACCAGCCTACAAATCCCAATCCCAGAGAACCTAGACAACAATAGGACCCTAAGAGAGACATACATAGAACGAATCTACTTGGGAAGTAGAAAAAGACAAGATATCCTGAGTAAATTGGGAGCATGGGGACCTTGGGAGAGAGTTGACAGGGAGGAGAGATGCAGGGAGGGGAGCAGAGAAAAATGAAGAGCTCAATAAAAATCAATAAAAAAGAAGTTGAACAAAAAGAAAAAAAAACATTAAGGATTCTGAACACCATGTTTTTTCAACTGCATCCTATACTGCAAATCTCCCGTATCTACACACACACACACACTCCCTTCCCACCCAACACTGGGAGTCCTTTGATGTGTTGAGGTTTTCATTGTCTTTAGCCGTTATTAGTTACTGTAATAGGCTTTGGAGACAGGTTAGCTTTTCAAAAACGTAGCCCTCAGTTAACTCAGCGAAGTTCTGGTGGAATACCACACATTCAAATTATTTGGGCAGAAAATATACTGTTTTGAAGAGCAAGCTGTGTCAGTAGGGTATGCATGTATTTAATAATTGTGAAGGGCCTAAGCATATAATAAATATACTTCATGTATCTAAAGACAGAATATATAGAAAGTATCCTATATGACCTGACTTTTATCTTACTATTAGAACTTTTATTTCCTTAGTGGAGAAAATATACCCAGTCCAAACATTTTACAATACCAATGTCCTTTTACACAAGAATATGTGATAGAGTCCCACTTGATGATCTATTATTTGTGTTTTCATAAATAAATCTTGACTAAAGACCAGAGGCAAACATAAAGTCACTAGAGGTCAGGTAAGGGTTACACATACCTTTAATCCCAGGATTGGGGAGACAGAGGCAGATGGATTTCTGTTAGTCCAAGGCCACCCCAGGGTTTCTACACAAGATCAGTGCAGAAACAACTCCACAGAGTGGAGTGTGGCCTACATCTTTAATCTCAGCACTAGAGCAAATATAAAACTAGAGAGAAGAAAGAGTCTTAGACTGGTTAGTTTGTGATATTTTAGCCTTGGTAGAGGTAAAATTTCTCTAGTGGTTTGGCTGCTTTGCTTTTCTGGTTTTCAGGCTGAACCCCAATTTCTTTCTCTGTGTTTTTATTATTCGTGCTACAATCATGGGTATTAAATGAAAGTAGAAATCATGAAAAGATATCTGTTGCAAATCCCAACTCGTTCTTTTTTGCTTTTTCTATTAGCAGATCTATACATAATGATGGCCTCTAAGACAATAGGCGAGACCTGAAGTCTGGTGGAGTAAGCACATCTGTAGTAAAAGGAGCGGCGGGCTGCGTCTGCCACTCGATTAGCTTTATACCCGAAATAATTACATGGAAACTGTATTCATTTAAACATTGCCTGGACCATTAGTTATAGCCTCTTATTGGTTAACTCTCATATCTTGACTAACCCATATCTAATAATCTGTATGCCACCATGAGGTCATGGCTTACTGGCATGAGTCTAGTCAGCGTCCATCTTGGGAAGGGGAATCATGGTGTCTGCCTGACTCTGCTTCTTTCTCCCACCTATGTTCAGTCTACTTCCACCCACCTATGTTCTGACCTATCAGGCCAAGCAGTTTTTTTTTTTTTTTTTATTAATTAACCAATGAAAGCAACACACAGAAAAAAGACCCTACTACATCACTCATCATCATGACTGCATTCCAGTATCTACTGGGGATTGGCTACCCTTTAATCTTGATATCATGGTAGCACCCCTTACACCTATCGGTGATCATGTATTTAGGTTAAAAGCGTACTCTGTCTTCAGTGATGTAACATCGAGTATGGGAGATATGGGTGGATTTGTAATTACATGACAAGGTTGAAAGATGAACCAAAGAAGGCAGAATAACATGGAATACTACAGAAGTGAATAATTATGTCATGTGGGCACAGTGAGCCTTTAATTTACCTGTTGTCAGAAACTAGCCCAGCATGGGTAGTCATTAACCTGAAGAAGACGTAAATGTGCATTCTAGGCAGAGAAAATAACATAACACAAAAGAACTGTGTTTCAAAACAGCAACCCTTGTTACAGTTCTTTTCTTTTCTTTTTTTTTTTTTCTTTTTCTTTTTGGTGTGTCTGGGATGAGAGATCTTTTGGCCTGTGTTATGGTAGCTGGGCTTAGTTTGAAGACAGTGGGAAATCACTAGAAAATTGCAAGCAGGATCTGACATTATCAATTTGTGTTTCACATAGTGCTGGCAGCAGCGTGCAGTACGAAGCATAAGTGCCGTCTCTCTTTCCTCCACATCAACCAAAAGGATATTGAATAAAATCCAAATATGCGGAAACTAAGGGATAAATACTGTCATCAAGTATATGAAACATTTATGAGAAGGATGCTCAGCAGTTGTTCTGAGTGTCTGTGACAGACCAAACACAATCACATAAAAAGCAAGAGGAGTTGAGTTGGACCTTTAGTGGAATATCTCAATTGACGACTGCCCTTCATAGGAATATGACCAGAATGGACAGTATGGGCAATTTAAAAAAATTCTTGCACTAGCCGAGAGAACTAAAAATACGGATTTTCAGGTAGTGATGTCTCTGATATTCATGGACACATTAAAGTA
Source organism: Alexandromys fortis (assembly GCF_014885135.2). Lineage (NCBI taxonomy): Eukaryota > Metazoa > Chordata > Mammalia > Rodentia > Cricetidae > Alexandromys > Alexandromys fortis. The sequence goes on along the minus strand of NW_026067917.1, from coordinate 7,292,927 downwards.
TAGTTTCTATATATTCCTACTTCACTGACTTTTGATTCTTACAATGAAGAATTGAATTGTTCTATGAGCCACCATCACAACCAGCATGTTCAAGTCCTTTGATCAGAGGCAAATCAAGTGCCAATCATTGTCATTTGTGGCCACATGCTAATGTTTCAGTATTGCAGTAAGTCACACAGCAGGGCGGCTTTAAAATTTGGATTGAAGTATTTTATTTTTCTTCCTACCTAACTTCTTGAGAAAACGTCTAGCTCAGGGAGCTCAAGATAGAAGAGGGAACACTATACAGGTCAGGCTACTCACAAACTCAAAGTATTTAATGTTTCCTGTGAACATTAACCTAACTCACTAACAATTTTATCTCAAAGAATTAAAAAAAAAAAAAAGGTGGTGTAGTAAGGAGGCCACTTGTTGGTTTCCGGCCGCTTAGCCCAGAGATAATCACACAGAGACTGAATTAATTAAATCACTGCTTGGCCCATTAGCTCTAGCTTCTTATTGGCTAACTCTTACACCTCAATTTAACCCCTTTCTTTTAATCTGTGTATTGCCACATGGTTATGACTTACTGGCAAGATTTTAACCAGCATCTGTCTCTGGCAGGGCTACATGGTTTTTCTCTGACTCCACCTCCTTCCTCCCAGCATTATAATTTTTTTTTCATCAGGAAATCCTGTGCCACTCTTTAAAAAACACTATTTTTCTCAGTTGCCCAGGTGGGTCTATAACTCCTGGACTTAAGTAATCTTCCTGCCTTAGGCTTCAAAGCAACAACACCCCTCATTATTTGCCAAGGAACTCCATTGGAATACGTATAGCTGTAAGTCATTTACAAAAATATTATTAAAAGAATTGTATTTATTAATTTTAAACAATATTTGCTAATAGAAGCTAAAGAATCTTTAGATATGACCTGAAAGCTAACATGGTCATAGCAGTACACTGTATTTACTCCATTTGCTTGTGACACTGTTCCAAACTTGAGTAGCCCATGAGCTCATGGGAAAGGTTTCTTTTCATTGTCTCACTTCTAGTAAGGGATCATAGATCCTGTGAACTGTTATCTTTGCTATCTATTAATGAGAAAAATGTGGTGCTATAGTTTTAAAATAGCATATTTTTAAAAATACTAATTTATTATGATTTTAATTCATATCATGAAAGTTACAATGTGACTGTACTTATCAATATTTAGGAAATATTTTCAATAGTCTAAGCAGTGTTGTCACATGCTACAAGGACTTTGACATATGAGTTCAATGCATTCTAGAACTTAAGCCCATGTTATTTTCTCTGTTGGACAGTTTTTTTTTTTTTTCACCAAACAAAACATTTCTGGTTCCATCATAAACAAGAGGAATGCTGTCTAGCCATCCTCCTACCCCAATCTCTCTAACTGCACTGTTAAAATCCCTGGAAGTTGGGGCTGGAGAGATGGCTCAGCGGTTAAGAGCACTGACTGCTCTTTCAGAGGTCTTGAGTTCAATTCCCAGCAACCACATGGCGGCTCACAATCATCTATAATGAGATATAGTGCCCTCTTCTGGCCTACAGGCAGGATACTGTATAAATAAATAAATAAATTGAAAAAATCCACAGAAGTTTGTTGTAGGCATCTAGCTTGATGTCTCCCATTCCACCAGCCGAACATTGTTATTTAGGTATTTATGATTGTGTACAAAGTCAAAATTATTCAGGGTAAAATCTCTGATTAATCTGATGTATAAAGAGAGAATTATTTTGTAAGTTCTAGTGCTGGATAAATGTTTGATTTTTAAATGTGTTATTGAATGGGTTGATTAATTAATGTAGAACTAAAGGAATATTAGAATTAAGCTGTGTCTTATTGATTTTTACTATATCCTATGTTTTTATATTCTCTTGAGGCTAAGGTATAGATTGAATAATAGAAAAGCATTAATGTAAACTGAATATAACAGACCTATAGTATCTATTTCACTATTTGTATAAGCCCAATCATCTATGTTAAAATTAAAAGCACATCTATGCAATCGAAAACATTTGCAAAATGGCAGAAATAAATTATTGAAAGATATAATTTTCATTAACTGTTGTTTGTTTACCTTTATGTTATTTCTTTTAGTTTATCCATTTTTGTATGGTAGCATTAAAATTGGCAGTTATCAGCTATATGCTAGAGGTTTTATATTCTTATTGAACAAATACTTCAGCACTCTTTTCGCCCATGTGGAACTTCAGAATAGTGGCAGAGATACCATTAATCAAATGATCACAGCTAATCATATAAAGAAGTTATATCTGTAGTGGAAATTTTTATTTTAAAGTAAATATATATCATGGAATAGTTGACCTACTGTGAGAAGATAAACCAAGATTTATAAAGTAATTTTCATATTTAAGATATGAAGAAGTGGCAAAAGTTAACAAGAAAATCTTAAACAAGCATATTCGGGGGGGGGGCACATACTATATGATAATCAGAAGCATTTGGAATTCAACAAACTAATGAAAGCCTGGGCTGTAGGCATTTGTCTGTAGTCCTAGTACAGGGGAGACCAAAATGGAAGGATCAGGTCAACCGCTTATTGTTGGCCTTAGAACTCAGTGTGATGGAAACTTGGGTTGTGTGACATATTGTCTTAAAAGCATAAATAAATAAAATAAAAAATAGAATAAAATAAACAAGAAGAGATGAAAGCATATCTGGGGCCCCCATATTTTGCTTGGTTTCTGGAAGTGGGTTTCTAAAATGGAGTTGAGTGTAGTGAAGACATATCTAATAGTCAGTATCTATGCTGAAAAATACATATGGCAATTTTGCTGTTATGAATACATTACAGTGTAGCAACATACATGTGTACATGTGATCAGTGTGTGTTGTATGATGCTGCAATGGTTTTAGCATCAGTTGGTGATTGGGTCATCACCATGGTGATGAAATAATCATCATACCAAGCACCAGTTTGTTCTGTTATGCTGTGATGGCTCTAGTGTCTTTAGGTGAGAGGAATTTCTTAATCCATTATTTTCATTTTCACCACCTTCACATCCGTAACCATATTTCATTAAGATATCAGCATGTACATCATGTCTGTGGATGAAAGCATTATGCTTAGGGTAAGATAACTCTGCATCACACTGTCTGAAGGTACAACATGGCATAGCCAACTTCCTCTTTATTATAGTATCTTGCACTTAGAATAATTATACATACACAGAAACAAAGAAATAAAAAAAAACAAGTCAAAGTTTGCTCTAAGGAATATGCAAAATTATCCACCTTCTTTTCTTTATGACAATTCCTATGGCACTGGGAAGAGGAGAGGAGACATGTGACGCACTAAGCTTCATCTACCATGAGTGATATATTAGAACATATGTCACTGACATTTTAGGCTTTGCTTCTACAGAAAGGATGCCATCACTTGACCAGTTTTAAACCAGTTTCTTCCCCCTATTTTACCCCACCGTGGACACCAAATAAGGTGTCAAACTTTGATCACACTCACCTTCCTGCCATATATTTTCAAATGGGTTGTTGAAGGGTAACTATAACCTGCAGGTCTCCAGAATGGTCCAGGCACTGGGCTGTGTGCCAGAGAGATATAGGAGGGGATATGACAATTCCCTTGATTTCAAGAAGCTTCTTTAAAATATGGGATGAGAAAGATTAGATAAGTTGTTTTTAATAAAGATGATTTTAAGCATGAAAAATGCAAAGAATAAATAACATATGGTAAAGACAGGGAGTTACTGCTTTAAGGAATGACTTCCTTGTTTTTACTGCCAAAGGTCAATTAGCAAGTAGAGCCTAGCAATGTCTTCAAATGCTTCAATTGAAAGACCACAACTTCAGAGCTACATTTTAGCAGCTCAATATGATCCTTAAATTATTTTCTACTTGGCGTTTGTCCTATAGCTCTCTGTACAAGATATATAAGAAGCATGAAAATCTAAATCATGCCACAAAATAATATTAACCCCTCTTGGCATAAATTCGAACGGAATTTCAAATGAGGAAGAAGCACACTTTTTTAAACATTAAATTTAAGTTAGATTATACAGTTGGCTCCTGATCCCTTTCAGTATGGCTTTCAGAGTCACCTGATCCCCTCACTATCCCAGAGTTTTCGCTAAGGAAATATGCTTCTGCTGGATAAACTTCACAGTGAGTCTGGATTAAACAACAAGTGATATTAATTCTGAAGTCTAGCTGAAACTGAAACTTCATAGGAAGGGGAAAATATAGTCAAAGAAGAGAAAGCTTAGAGAAAGACAAAATGGGTAGAGGTGGAAGAAGTAACAGAAGAGTAAATGAGAAAAGTGACTGCACATGATCAAGAAGGAGCTGGGACAGGGTACAGGCAGATGACTTCCTCTCTGTCTCGCAACTTCAGTGGCAGGTTCTTGTTCTCTGGCCAGCGACCCAAAGTCTCTAGGACTTACTCTCTCTGCTCCTCTGTCATGGTGCCATGCTCCATGCAAAGTCTTGGGTGGAGCTGAGTTCTTTTATGACAAACATATTAAGCTTGGGACTTTTGCCATCAAAGCCATACATAAGAGAGAATTAAATTTAGAACACGTTTCATACAATACCCACTCATTCTCCATTGCTGAGTGATTGACTCAAGCGAGTACATGAATCATAAGCAGCGCCTGTATTAACATCATGATTTACTATACTATTAAAGTCCGAGTATTAGTGTCATGATTTTATCAAAGCCTTATGTATGTTATGTTCACTTCCATAAGAGGTGAAAAATACAATAAACCAAAGAAACTGTTTTAAATTATTATTCTTTGATATTTTTTTTTGTTATAATTCAGTTGTATCCACCCCTTTCCCTCAACTCCTGCTATATCTACACCCTTTTCTCTTCTAACTATTTTGTGTCTTATTTTAAGCTCATTTGTGCGATGTATGTACCTTTGGGTGTGCAGCCAGCCACTGTGACATGAATGTCCTACCAAATGGGACACCCTTAAAGAAAACTAACTCCATTTCCAGAAACTATCAACTCTCATGCCCACCTTCCCTCCCAAAATTCTCCCTCTGAGATTTTATATGGCTGGAACTTACACAAGCCTGTACATGTTGTGCCAACAACTTTGAGTACAAAGAAACTGTAAAATACAGTTGTGTCTGTAAAACATGGCTTGGTTCTCATCATGCCTCACCATTGACTCTTACAACATTCTTTCCTTTTTTCCTCAATAATTCCCAAGACTCACTAGAAGGTGTGTGTGATATATATGTCCCACTTACTGCTGAGATTTCTGTAGTCTCATATTCTCTGCAATTTAACCAGTTGTATGTTTCTATTTTGATTAACATTTGCTGCAAAAAGAAAATTCTTAGGATGAGACTTGAAAGATCCACTAAACTCTGGTTATAACAATAAGTCATAAATAAATGGTTTAACACTCCACCAAAACTGCATATTAATGGTAATAAATTCTAAATTAAGACTTGTCTAGCTACAGGGTCACTGTCCTATTAACAGTGTCATATATGTATTCTATTGTATGAAGTAGCTCTTAAATCAAGTCAAATGTGGTTGGAGTCACTATTGCAATGGTGGACATGTCCTGACAGGCCTGTCAATATTGTAGTTCATAGGTTTCACATCTAGATGAGGCTGATGATTACTTTTCTGTTCTGGCAGCAGGCATAGCACTATGAACTCTTGCCAACAGTAATGGCATTTGCAGGTCAGTACCACCTTGATTTCACCATTTTCTTTACTCAGGTATGCAGTGTCTTCAGAAATAGGGATCTTGTCAATTTCTGGAGAGTAACCAGGAATAATGGTGATAGACAGCAACTCCAAAGAAGACTCATTCCAGGCATTAGCAGCTATATGTGCAACAAAGAGATACTATAAGAATGAACAAAAGTCTCAAAAACAAATCATCTACAAAAAATAACTTAATTAAAAACTGGGGCATAGAACTAAACAAAGAAACAAAAAGCTTTATTTTCAATGTGACCTGACAGTTATCACCCTTCTCTTTAAATCCTTGTATATGTCTTCTTACCAAACTGTTCTCCAGCACATTAGCTTGTGCACAGGAAATGTGCTTTGGGTCAGTATTCTGTAGAATTATATAGTGGAAGAGCAAATTGGATTATATATCTGGACCTTAACTTACTCAGTTATGAAATGAAGATAATAAAAGCACCCACTCTAATGGATTATCAATAACACTAAGTGAAGTTATTTATATACAGAATTTAGTTTAGATTATATAACTCTCAATAAAGCCACGTCTTTGGATATTTCTGGATTTCACAGATAATACTGTAGGAATACTACAACAGACCTATAATAATGCTTAAGTTAAGCTGAGTAATTATTATCTGTTAATTATGGGATAAAAATTTTTATTTCTATAATATATTTGTAACATATGTGGTATCATATATGGATTTCTATGAACATATAACAACATGAACAGATGTGTGGATACAGAGATAAAGGCAACATTATTAATAGATATAGAGAAAGTTCTGAAGGGAAATGTAGTAGAAAACTCAGAGAAGCAAAAGTAGTTATTAGTAGCCACTGGTGTTGCCTAAATTAGGAAATATTCCTTTGATTTACCAGCAAGGAGAAGTCCTCAGTAACTTGAGGAAGTCTATTGTCATTGAGGGATAAAGTGATAATATATTTTTATTACTTTTATAAGTAAATGGGAAAGCATGTCTCAAAGACAGTAAAACAAAATTATTACAGAAGTTTGGTTATAAAGAAAAGCTGAAAGATAATGCATATTTGGGGCAATATTTGAGGCAAATAGCAACATACTCAATGTTTTCCCCCATTTCAATATCTGTCTCTTTCATTTCTAGGGTTTTGGAAGTTGCTTACAATGTACTTCCAGTTTTCTAAGGTAATATCATATCCTTCTGGAGTCTTTGATAGAATTGAAGAATAGACACTTATAGTTATAGTTTTCCTTAGTTATGATATAAATAACTGTAATTCTTGATTGATAACTGTTTTATTATATGTAATTTTACTATGTTAAAATTAAAACCTTCCTTTTTATTAAACAGAAAAGGAGAGATGATGTGGGAGTTCCATCTGTATCATCAATTAAAAAAGAAATTGCTGTGGACCTATAGCAAAGCAGAACTTAAGTAGGCAGGGAAAGTTAGGATGAAGGCAGGAAGCAATGAGGCAGAGTCAGGGAGAAGCCATGGAGCTGCAGGAGACAGATGCACTGAAACTTTGCTGGTAGGCCACAGCCTCATAGTGATACACAGACTAATGGAGATAGGTTAAATTACAATATAAGTGTTAGCCAATAAGAAATTAGAGCTAATGGGCCAAGCAGTGTTTTAGTTAATACAGTATCTATGTGGTTATTTCGGGGTTAAGTGGCCAGGAACTAACTAGCGACCTCCATGCTACAAAAAAATCATGGCAGGCAAAAGAATAGTCCTCTAAGGAAGACCACACTCTAGCTACTACATCAAGCAAATGTAGGACCTGTGGGATAAAGTGGTTCAGCAGACGTAATTGTGAAAGTCAAGCACCATGAAATAGGAGAACAATTCTGAATTACTGACGTCAGATCACTCTAGTTGTATAGATTTTGACAGCTGACAACTTTCCTAGTTGTGTTCAGAGAGAATAAGATAAATACAAGTTTTTTTTATTCAATTTTAAGGGATTTTTCTTGGATGGAAGGAATGCAGTTGGCTACAGAAGCTTGTATGGGTACAAAATAGATTGTGAGACAACCTTCTGTGATATTGATGCTGGATGATAGATTAGTGTCGTGTATTTTATATCTCAACCAACAGAGTAGAAATATGAGGAATAGGTGCTGTTTCAAACCACTAAATCTTAAGTAATACTCTGTGTTGGCCTGAAAAAAGTAGTCTGAACTGTATCTTGTCTTGTTGCTTCATCCTATCCCTGGAATTAGGTGGTTTCTTTAGACTAAGCTCTAGATAATCTATTTGAAGATGAAGTCAGAATATTGTCACTCAAAGCAATTGTTTTCTTTTGTAGCTGCTTACTTGATTTCCAGGTGTTGAGGTTTCAGTGGACTCTTCCCAGTCTGCATAGTGGCCTAATGTCATTAGAAAGATATGTGTGGACTTCACTCATTTGAAATCGGTCACAGAAAGAAATCAATGTGTGAAGTGTTATATGGCCATTAGCTGTGATTTCTGGGGTTCATAAGAATGTCAGACATCATTACTTCTGCTGAATAACATAACATGTTTTAATGGTTTCTGAGACTGAACACACTTGAGTACTAATAATTATTATAATATTCAAAATAAAGCAGGAACATAGAAGAGAAAGAAAGACACACAGAAAAAGAGAGATAGAGAATCAGAGAAGTAGAATACAGTAAACCTGGAACCTACAAAGAAAAGTAAATCACTCTAGGAGCTAAAATTATGTTACATGTAAATGGGAAAAAGGGAAAGGTATGGAGAAAATTTAGAAATATTCTACCCTGCTGACAACATCTAATCCTTTTGTTATCAAGAGGGAGAGCAGCTTGGACTCTAGGGAATGTATCACCTAGGTTCCCATAGCTAGGGCTTAATTTCCCAAGTTTGGCCCCATTAGTAGAAGGACGGAAGGAGGTAAGGAAGTGGGAGGGAGGTAGGCATAAAACAGTGTGGTTCCTACTTCCCATCTCCCTTTTACTTTGTCTAAATTCTGTCAATGAACTAGGCCTATAATTATTTATTAATTTGGTGTGTCAAAGAATTTTTTTCTTACATAACCAAAAACCTCAAACAATTCTTTAAAAAGTTTTTCGCAGAGATTGTGCATGTCAACGTAGCTCATCAAGGTAAATTTCAATGTTTCATAGTTATAAGACTATGGAAATTGTACAGAATCCCTGCATTTTTATAAATACAAACCTTTCACATGGCTAAAGGCAGCAATATGATGGATTTTAGGCTGGATATGTGCTTTGTTCCTACATCATTATATAAAATAAACAAAATAACTAAATTTTATTTAACCTCACATTATCTTCTGTACTGTAATTATAGAAGCATATATATACATACATACTTCTGTCTCCTTAATCTTCACCTATTATTTTAACTTTCATCTATCTTTGCTGATATTAAATATTTGTGATATATATTTCCATTAAAACAATAGAAAAATGACTGTAGAGACATCAAATAACCTTTCCATACCATACAATTAGTAGAAAAGCATGAAGCAGACTTTAGGTCTTTTGAATTTTAGAAGAATTTATATTTGTGACACTCTACTTTCTTGAAAAAAAAATTGTCAAATCTTTACATGCCACCTTTTGTTTCTAATCTTCTAACTGATAATTAACAAGAAATTAACATACTTTCTTCTTAAAATTTCATTAGCTATTCTGAAAACTCACTAACATTTTCTTCTAAGAGTTTCTATTTTTTTGCATGTGCTATTACTGTCAGGAGAATGCAATCACGTTTTGACTTTTTATGATCTTGTTCAATCCCTGTCTGAGGGTAAAATATTGAACTTGTAATGCTGCACATATGTTATGTAAATTATAGTAGCATTTTGTATTGCTTTGACCTTTACAGCACTCTATAATTTGATTGGGTGGCTAGTCAACTTTGCAGTGTTTACAGTCTTGCCCTTACTTGGATGGACATGATAAGATATTCCAATTCAACCAATCAAAAATTGAATACAGAAAAGGTCAACATAGTGTAATGTTTTCTTAAGCTACTGTCTTCTTTCCACTAACCAAACAATGCATTCTCAAAAACACAGAGAAATCATTTCAAATAATGTGTATCTGAGTGTATTAATCAAACATAATGAATTGTTTGATTTGCTTAAGTTCACATCAACTTTCCTGTGTTCAAACCTCATTGTCCTAGGTGGGATGCTTTGATTGTTATTAAGGATAAATTAACATAGACTTACATTTAATAAAAGAAATGGCTTAGATTTATATTATTCTCTAGCCCTCTAAGCCATATTGTCACGTGGTGCTCATTACTCACTGTATGGTTCATATATATATATATATATGAATTATATATAAACATTCTTTTCAAACTATGTTAGAATTAATTTATTTTCTTCCCTTTGCTGCAGGACAGTAGTTCCTCACTCCCTTCCTTCTGGTCTTCTTGAATGCTTATCTTGTACTTTTAAGTCTCTCAAGGCTCATTTTTTCCCCTGGGAATTTGTATTCAGGATAAGGTGTTTTCCATCATTATCCATAGACAATGCCCTTCAAATGTGTGTATCAAACACTCTATTCTAAATTCTAATATAGCTGTTTACATCTTGAGGTAGTGTTCTAGAAGCAAGCCCACTTCATCATATCAAAAACAGACCAAGACTATCCTTATTCAATTCGTTCTTTGCCCAATGCTGTGCACAGTGAATGGTTCAGCCACCCAAATATATTCAGAGGTCATTGTTGATATTTCACTGCTATCATTCCCAACCATTTAAACACTGTAGTCATGTATCACCTTTCACTTTTATCACTATGATTGACTATTCCAAAATACTAAAAATTTTGTGTCTGGGTCCCTGAACACTCATCTGGTACTTTACTTTCAGGCTCTGTCAAAGAGAGTTAAAGTTTTACTTTGAAATTAAAAATCAACAATGTTATTTCATCTTCCATCTCTTCTTTATGACACCACATGCCTCTTCCAGTACAACCAATAGCATCATGTCTATAACAATTTGCATAAATTATAATAGGTGTCTCAACAAAACTACCTTTATTTACCCTTCATGTTTCAACTCTGCATTCTACTTCCTAACTTCCTTTGTGATTGCAAAGATAGTTGACTAAGGATCTTATTCTGGCTACAGTTATAATAGTAGAACTATGAACAGCATTTTGAGACTCTGCAAAAAGATTTACCAGCTATGAAGAAACTATGCATATACCTAATCTTCTTCTGATCTATTTGGAAATATCAGTAATCTAACAAAGGAATAAAACTCTTTCAGGGTTATATGAGAAATATTACATTTAGTGCGGTGTTTTTTTTTTCATTTTTTTTAACAATTTCTCATAAAATATTAGAGGATACTTTAAGTTAATGTTTATTTTGAATGTGTGTCTGTTTGTGTGTGTGTATATGCACACATGTATAAGGACATCTCAGAGACAACAACAGATCTCTGGAATTGCCGTTACTGGAAGTGATGTGGGCTTCTCACATTGGGGATGGGAACTAAATTTCACTTCTCTGGAAGACTAGCAAGCACTGGTAGATGCCAAGCCACCTCCCCAGCACACATGATGGATTTCAGGAGGAATAAACTTAGCTAAGCTTCTTTCTTCTAAAGTCTCTATAAAATATTCGATATCATTAGTTTCCAGAGTAAATCATTTCTTAAACACTATAAGCACTCATTTGTTGATTACTATAGAGTACATTTTTATACATGTGTACAGCAGGGTCTCCTGGGAATATTATGCTCAGTTCAGGAGTATATGTGACAAACAGGAACAAACAATATGTCTAGCTGTGTGAATCTCAGAAACAACAAATGAGAAACTACAAAAAAATATTGAGTGCCAAATATCACCAAAACATCATTGTGCTGTGAGCAACTTTAATAGGAAACCTGGTTGAACAAGAGAGAAGCTTTATAAAAGACAAGATATTTGAGGGTGGAATCTGACTGACATCGAGTCAGCTAGTAAAAATATATCATGTGGGTCAGTAGCTTCCAATCTCATGTAGAGAAACTCAAACTCCTGGAGATAGTTTTGAAAGTTTTTTGTGAGACTGTTTCTTATACATGTGCTTACTGAGCTTCCCTCATTATTCAGTTATCAGCTGACGTACACCCTCTCCAATTAGTTTAGCAGACCAAGTTTTGATCACCCCACTTTTTAGCTTTCCTAAAACTTTAGTGTTGTCTGAAATATCTGTTTGTTTGTTTGTTTTCAAATTCATCATTTGTGTCTCAGGAGAATACAAACTACCTGAGTGAATTACCCTTTCTGTTTTTTCTTACTGCATCTGACCAGAGTCTGGTGCATTCATGAGTAACTTACAGAATACTTTAGATTTAATATGCTCCACTATATTAGAAATATACCTAAAATATATTGTAATTTTATTGTATAATTTTCTACATGACCCTAAAACACATTAAAGTAATAAAAAGGTATTATATGCTTTTAAAGTTAAACCTTTTCCTAAGTCTTCACTAATCATTGGTAAGTAGATATTCAAATATAAGTGAGTTAAATTCTATTTATAGTTTAAGATTTTTGTTGTTGTTCAAAGTAGGTCTATTAGGATCTACTTCTTTTCTAGAAGTATTTGTCGTTTGATCCTTTGGTGAACACAGTTACTGGTATCCTTACAAAGCAAAGGTGTGCCCTGATCTAATGTTATGGGCAAGATTGGCAGTTCTTTTGTCAGAACTGCTTGATGAGACAGCAGAAAGGGCATAAAAATATTATTAGAGATTATATAGAAATAACTCTCTCTCTCT
>NW_026067917.1:7268304-7279597 GCF_014885135.2 Alexandromys fortis | reverse complement strand
AGAAAATAAAATGAGAGAGAGATGAGCTATAATTTATAAAAAAAACTGAAAGCTAGGAAACTTTTTTGGAAGTAATTTTTGTTCAAATTGTACTATGAGCCTAAGTGCACATGTCCAATCATTTTCCAGATGATGTATAATGTAGAATATATATATATATAGCATATATATAGCATCTGGAAAATGATGTATATATAATTTCATTATATATAATGAAAATATATATATGTATATATATGATATATATCAGTTTTTATGTACCCACAGAAACCCACCCTAAAAACAGAAAAACACGATATTTATTTATGGTACATAGCTTCTAAACAGTATTTTTTGAGTCTTTATTTTAGTAAGCTACTGATAAAATGATTCTGAAAAATAAGAATATTATGGTAGAACAGAAACAATGCTATCAAGATAACTAAACAGTAGTTTACTTAGATTTTGAAGCCACTCCCTGAACACATGATAATTCTCTAATTCCATGGCTGAACAAGTAACCATTTTAATTACACTGTGAAGCAGGCAACATTGTGTCCATGGTAACAAGTATAAAAAGAACTTTGAAAAAAAAAGGGAAAAAAAAGAGGAGAAAAAATGTGATAACTGAAAATGTGTTTAAATCATGATAAAAGGATTTAAGCAGATGTTATTTTTTCAAAGTGTTATTTTAAAAAAGAATTTTAAAGGGCTCTTGATATGAGAAAAAATCATTTTTGGATGTGTCTTTATGGAAGATTTCTCACCCCTAAATTCTGGAGCTCATGATTGCCATGGGTGATTTTGTTGCCTGTTAAAGGAAATGGGTACGAGAGCAGAGATATGTGAAAGGGAAGCTAAGGGGCCTACGGCAGAGGCATCAAGGAGAGTGATGCAAAACTTCAACGGTGTTATTTAATAGATTGCATGTCCATTTTCATTAAAGATTGTATTCAGAAAATAAAAACCGCATGTTTGAAATTTGGTTCCTAAATGACTGAAGACAGCTGCACATATTGCTTAGAAAATCAGGTAAAGAAAAGGGCATGAGACAACCTGGCCTTCAATGAAAGATTTGTATCCTTTTCATTGTTTTAATAAAAAAAATATTTTTCCACAATAAATCTCTGATATACAATTGCACATAACTTTATAATTGTACATAACATTTCACATCCACACACATATTTAGATGAAGAAGAGATTGTCCTTTTGCAATTCAGGTTCTGGAAATCAGATTAAAGCCACCAGAAACAATTCTCCAAGTGTTAAGAGGTCTACCTTTTCCTGCTCTGCTCTTGGTTTTCTGTCAATAATTACCTTCTCCAGGAACAGTGAGTCTGTCACTTTGAAATGGGCAGTCATTCCCTAAAGTTAACTACCCCTCAGAGGGTCAGGTTTGTTCCACAAAACTAAGTGTAAGATAAAGTTAACAGGAAATCCAGAGAGGGTATCAGGAAGGAGCTTGCAGAATGAGAGCTTATTTGGGTTGCATGCCCTCTGACTTTTAAATACCTCCTGGTTGAAAGTTGGAGCGCCTACATACAGAAAACAAATAAATAGGGGCCTGAAGTTAGACTTGGAGACATTAAATCTCATCTTGTCTTGCCTCAAATTTGAAGGACCCTAAAATCACTGTGTACAAGATAATTTTTAGATCTTTGTATCTTGACGAATAAAGTGGTTATTTTAGAAAATACTAGCCAAGGGAGGAGATCTCTGAGGATCTGGAGAAAACGTAGTAAAAGAGGTTCAGTGACTATTCAAATTGGTGGTCACATCTGAGTTTGTATTTGTTATAGAAGATAAGGAGTTAAATGACATAAAGTAATTATGAATCTAGCCCATTGAACAGAGAATTACATTTCCTAGCTCATGTAAAAGGATGTAGCAACTACATAGTCATTTCTAATTCTACAGACATGCATGCACAAACGTTTACACGCATCTAAAGACACAATCAGATAAATACCTGTATATATCCTTACACAGAAGAGGGATAAGTGCTTGTTCAATAGCTTGCATGAATCTTATGTTGGAGATCAATTTCGCTTTCTGCCACTATTCCACACATGAATATTCCTACTGGACATACCCAAAGCTTCTTTTCACACTACCTCCTTGGCTTAGAAACAAAAGTACATATGTTTTCAATGCTTTAGAAATAAAGGGAGACTCTCAAAGTGTAAGATTAATGTGGTATAATATTAATACTATCAAACAGGAGTTTGATTTGATTCAGAAGTTTGCAAGTAAAGCTGGGAATGGTGGTGTACACCTTAATCCCAGCACCTGGGAATCAGATGAGGGAGGAGCTTTGTGGCTTCTTGGCCAATCTGGTCTAAACTGAGAGTTTCAGGACAGCCAAAGTTACAGAGTGAGAACTTGTTTCAAAAGAAACAAACAAATAAAAGCACAACGATAAAACAACAACAACAAAAGAAATTAAAAGAAAGCATATAAGTAAACAAGAACTTAGAAATTTGAGGATCTCAAAGTGTAAGCTCCTTGAAAGGTAATGCTGGTTACATTGTGGCACATCTAACAGGCCAAATAGGTCACATTCTACTCCACTAAATGAAGGAGTGACTTGGTGGATGTATGAAACATGGGTACAGCTTTGAGAGGGTACAGTGAACAGCATCATTCAAGTCAATGTTTCAAAGAGGCAAGAAAATGTCCCTTCCTCACCATGCCTCTCAGACCACCCACAAAGGACAAAAACTCTGAGCAGAAACACTTCATTTTAAAGATATATTCTTTTCTCTTGAAAAAATGCAAATATTCTTGCAAAATCTTTAAGGCTGGATCAATACTCTAAAAAATCCCCAAATCTGGCTTGAGTAGCAGGACTGTGTAGAGATAAAATGGTTGCGTTACAGACACCTCACAAAACCCTAGACCTTTGCAATGTGGTGGCTAAAGCTCACGCTTGAGGGATCATTATTAATTTTTTGACATTCCCAAGGCAATCTTAGTAATCACTACTTAAATCTTTATCGGCCTTTCCCCCTTCTCAGTGTAAATGGATTAATTAGAGAACATTAGGCTAGCATAGAAAGAAGTGTAAATTTGGAGTGTCAGGATTTGAGCTGAAATCTCAGCTTCACTCTTTAATCTCTGCTAAGTCCCTGGATAGAGTGTACTAGTTAGTGTCCGTGGCTTCAATATTTTCATATTATAATATAGGCACTAATATTATTCAAAATATTATTTCTATTGTTAGAAGAAATAAAGGATGTTTTGATGGACTGCCTGCTGTATAGTTGTTAAATTTTCCTTCTTAGGACAGTTTCAATCATAATGACACAGTTCTTCACTGGTAAAGAAGATGGGTTGATTCAAAAGGGGCAAAGCTGAATACATAGAAGGCCTTCTATGTTATATTGCAAATCCTCGCCTAGTTCTTTGGCTTCAGGAAGCAATGAGAGACATTCTCATCCAGAGGTGACTTCCTGCATCTCCAGGACCAAGTTGGCATCACATGCACCTGATGTGAGAGTAAGCAGCTGTTGTCCCATTAAATTCACATTGGTCAAGAGGAGCAGATCTCTCTTGTTCACATCTGCTATTGGAACACACTGCATTCAGTTTGGTCAGAAAGGAGAAAAATCAAACGAAACCAAAAGCAAAAAACTCAGCTCACAGACATAAGTGCAAGAGCTTAGAAAACATTTTTAAGAAATAATTTCTGGAGGAGGCCATCCTACATGCCTACAATCCCAGAACTAGGAAGGCTCAGGCAGAAGGACTATAGGTTTTAAAGGCTGGTCTGCAGGCCCTCTGCATTTGGGCCACAATTGTGTAGTTTGGTCTGTTTGAGGGACCCCTTAGCAGTGAGCCCAGGATCCATCCCTGCTGTATGAGCTGGCTTTCTGGAAGCCCATTCCCTATGGTGGGATGCCGTGTTCAACCTCAATGCAAGGGGGGTGGGTCTTGACCCTGCCTCAACTTAATGTGCCGGGCTTTGTTGACTTCCCAAGGAGTGTATGGGCGATGGGTTGCGTGGAGGTGGGCAGCAAGGGAGGGCAGAGAGCAGGAACCGTGGTTGGTATGTAAAATGAATAAAATATTAAAAATTATAAAATGGGGGAAACATAGGACCAGAGCCAGATCTCTTGCTGCACTCGTGGGTTTTACTTCTGAAAAAAAAAATAAAATAAAGGCTGGTCTGGGCAACAAAGTAACATTGTGCATCAAGAAAGAAACAAACACAAGTTAAAAAGGCAACAGTGTTTTTTTTTTAATCAAAAATCTAACACTAAAACAATCTTAAAATGTTTAAAAAATGCTATTTGGATATTCAGGTAGATGTTTCATATTTTTAATGAAAAGATAATAATTAATTATTGTTTCTATAATTTTTAATTTTGTGATTGTAATTCAGTTACAATTCCCTCTTGCTTTTGTCCCTCGAAACCTTCCCTATTTTTAAAGAAAGTTGTCAACTCTTGTTTTTCTATCATATAAACATAATATAGCAAACTGTTAGAACATTGATTTATTTTGGGTATAATTAATTGAATTTTTCTGGGCTTTTGACATGATTCAGCCTAGAAATCACTAATTATTTATAGTAGACTAAGTGGCCATCTCATGAAGATTCACTTAATAGCCCATTGTTAAGAATTTTTTTTTTTTTGTGCATAAGAAATATTTACCAGTTTCTAATTTCAAAATCTCAGTTTCAGGCCGACATTGTAAGGCATCATCAAGGGGCTGAATAAATGAGTATAAATTCTTGTAAAATATTATTTATTGTTCTTGGGTGATATATTAGTCAGTAAAATGTTTTCAAGTGCAAATGAAATGAGTAAGGTAGATATCATTCCAGAGAAATGCTACCCGACACTGTTCTCTAGCCTACACACACACACACGCACACATACATACACACACACTTGCACACACACGCACATGCACAAGCACATGTACATACATTTTAAAGACTTCATGCTTTCCCTTGAATGGAAACTATTCTATGTTGTTAATAAGCATCCACAAGAATATCACCACTCTGTTCAATGTCCTAATGCAAGGCTGGCACTTTCACGTGGTCTTGTTTTTTTATTGTGGATTTTCTGCTATATCTTATACTATTTATATACCTGCATACCGTAAAAGAAATTTAATCAACCAAGCAATGTTGACAATGACCTTTAGAAAATATCTCCTAAACATATTATTAAAACATAAAAATCTATATCACCCAGACTAAGCTGCACTACATATAATTTCCAATATTTAAGATTTTAAACAACAAATCATAGCAAACTCCTATTATGTATAATAAATAGTAAGCTTTGTGACAGAAGACAGCCAGGAGGAAGCATTGCATTTTTTTTTCACATAAAATGTGAAGAAAAACTCATGGCTTATATTTAAATGCATAAGCAAATAAACACAGTATAGGTCAAATAAGTTTTAAATAAAGTCTATATTTTGGGCTGTTTTGTATGGTGCTGTACGATATCATAATGCCTCCCAATTTCAAATTTAAAATAACACCTACTAGTTGCTCATTAAAGTATTGTAGGTGCGTTTTTGTATTGTACTCTTGATTGCCTAGAAAGACTTCTGAATGTCAACTCTGATGTGTTGCGGCATTTTGCAGTGTAGATCTTACAGAAATGATGGAATACTGAGACATACAAGATGATGAGTCCATTTTACGTACACCAGCATAAAAGTGATCTCTTCTTTTCTCTCCTCTCCTCTGATTTTTTTCTTTCCTTTTTACTTTTGTTACTAAACCAGACCCTAACACCTGTTAGCCTAGTACTCTGCCTCTGAACGTTTTCCACAAATTGAAAAAAGGACAAGGTTGAATGATCATCAGTTTCTCTAGAATCTAGAATCATAGGATTCTACTGTATGATATATAATAAATATGCAGATAAAATTCGTCACGACTGGACATACAGTAATTGTTTGCTAAGGCAACTTATCTACTTGTCAATTACTTAAAAATAGGTTGGAAGGAAAGAAAGACCGAAACTATCTTGCAGATAAGCAGCTAGGCCTCAATCATTTTATCCCCCAGCCTTTTAAAGTTTCTTTCATGGCCGGGCGGTGGTGGCACACGCATTTAATCCCAGCACTTGGGAGGCAGAGGCAGGCGGATCTCTGTGAGTTCGAGACCAGCCTGGTCTACAAGAGCTAGTTCCAGGACAGGCTCTAAAACCACCGTGAAACCCTGTCTCGAAAAACCAAAAAAAAAAAAAAAAAAAAAAGTTTCTTTCATTACACATTATTCCACAGTGTGGAATTACCTAATCCCAGTATCTACTTAACTAGACATAGAAAGTTAATGGACACCCACTGTGCTACATGCTGTCTCTGCTGACATTTTACTGTGGTGGAACACAGAGGTTAGCAACCTCACAGTGCTGTATGCTTTGATTTTCATATCTTATATGAAGGAATGCATTGTTTTTGTACCTATTTTATACAGGCAGTAAATCTAAATTTATAATAGTAACCTGGTCGTTAGCTTTAACAATAGTGTTGCCTTTTCTAAAACTGAACCAAAGCAAATGAGAGTAACAATAAGAAAACTATCCTAACTATTCAGATCTAAGTGCCTATTTGCATACTTGGTCTTGTACCTGCCCAGACACACAGCCTTATCCACCTCCCACGTGATATTTAGAAGGGGATTATTTGATCCAATCTACCACATACTTAAAGGTGTCACCTCCGGCTTTGCTTTGTTCACCACCTCCATAAGGCACAGTTTTCTACACATAATGGATCAGGTGAAACTAAAGAAAGCATGTGAAAAAAAATGGCCCCCAAAGGACATGGCACTATTAGGAGGTGTGATCTTGTTGAGGTAGGCTGGAATTTGTTGGAAGAAGTGTCTCACTGTGGTGGAGGGTTCAAGGTCTTATATTTGCTCAATCCACGCCCATTGGAACAGTCCGTTTTCTGTTGCCTGCAAACCAAGTAGGCTACTTGGCTACTTCTCCAGCACTCTGGCTGTTTCCACGCTACCACGTTGCACCATGACGATAATAGACTAAACCTCTGAAAATATAAAGTCATCCTAATGAAATGTTATTCCTTTATAAGTACTACTGTGGCTATGGTGTCTCTTCACAAATAGAACACCCTAATGAAGACACTAGCTAATAACATTTTCAAGTGACGTCAACAATTACTTATTCGTCATCATGTCTCAGAAGTCTTGACCATCCACTTGCTTCGAAATATGCGACCTGTGGCTGGATTATTTAAGAGATACTTTAAGAGAAAGTGAGCCAAAAATGTGGCTTCAAGCCTAAATGGCATTTTAAACTTCTAATTTAGCAAGCTGAAAATGGTCTCCTTTTTTAAGAAAAAAAAATGTTCGTTTGTTCTTTATTTATCACTATTGGATTTCATGTAAGGTACAAAATGAGTTGTGGTTCTTTTTTTTTCTCTCTTTTTTTTTAAAAGTCATAAAATTGCCAGTTCCTGTGTAGTTAGAATTCACCCTGGTGATGATTTACAATGGGAAATTATTATCTTATTGGTTTTTTTGAACACCAAAAATAGGGAATGTGAGATTTCAAGTTAACATTATTTTTTCAGGTTATTCCATTTAGAATCTTGTTATATTTCTTTCTCCCGTCAAACAGCTTGTATCCAAAGTTAAAATGAACTCACATATGCAGCCTGTGTGATCCCGAGTACCCTTTCAAAGTTCCACAGGGCTCTGCCAAGTGAAATTTGTCCATCAGCCCATGGTTCATTAGAGACCACAAATCAGTTGAATGGGAGGTGTTTTGCAGGAAAACTATTCAAACCTAAGTTTTGCTAGCATCCTGATGAATAGAACAGCCTAGGAAAAAGAGCTTTCATCTAAGGGCTCCGAGGCAGTTAAGCTGGTGATAGCTAAGGTCTATAAAGCTAATTGGGCAGACAAGAAGAAGGGCAGTGATATGGTCCTGACACAGAAAGGAGACATTTCTTGGGGTTATTGCCATGTAGAAAACTGAGAAGAGTGATCTGTAAATGAAATTCACTAAAGAATTATACTTCAAGAGCATTTTCCAAGCTGACAAAAAAATCACAATGAACTTTTAAGCTGTAATGTTTGCTTCCTGTTAATGTGAAGCTATTTTTGCATGTAATAATGTCATTACTCCAGTTTTATTACTATCAACTTATACTATAAAGCTTTTAGCTTTATAAATATTCTTAATGTTAACTTTAGGTTATTAATAATTTTTAAATAGAACTTCAATTTTAAAAGGAAAAATACTACTACAGTTACAAACAGATGTATTCTCTTGTCTCCTTCATCATTTCTTGTGCCAGGTACACATACTAGGAAGCTTTTAACACTGAATTTTCTCTATAGCTCTGTGGAGACACAAAGTCTATATTTCAGAGTCTGAGACACACGATGAAAATCAGGTGGGTACCCATGCTACAGTTATAACATTTTTAACAAGGGCTTTGCAGGAAATAAGTCTCATAAAACTCAAGCATACCAAAAATAATTTCATGTATCTTTCCGACTAAGATTGGTAAGGTACAAAAATTATGTGCAAAGTCGCTCAATTGCTAGAGATTTTGATACTTAAGAAGCTGAAAGACATTTTGTGTGATGAATGCAAATGATAAGCTATCATTTCAAATTGTTCTCATATACTAAGCTGTTTATTAAATCAAAGTTTGAATAGAATAACTAGATAGCTTTAAAACAAGCAGTCAAGAATTTGCTCCCAGCACAGAAAAAAAAAAAAAAAACTCACTAAGTGGAAATAATACATTGTCCTAAACCTTCTGTGGAAGAATTCTAAGCCTGAAAACTAAAGAGACACTGTCATCTGTTACACAGCTTACTGAAAGAAAAAAGCCCATTCAAATTGTAGAGTTTAAAGGCAGGTATCCCTGGCAAGATGAGAAATAGGAAAAATCATTTATCTGCAGGAAAGGAAGGGACAGTGGGCATAGAACTTTATCTCCCTGCTCCCAAGGTGGACTTCACCTGTGGAACTCTACACAGATAATACAATGCTTCATCTGCTTATCATAACCTAGAGTTTGTAAAAGAGGCCACCGTGCTTTGGTTTTAACTCTCCACTCACACTTGTTACTGTAACTAATATCACTTTCCTCCCCAGCCAAGGGGAAGGTTGGATTAAATGCCCTGTTTCCTAATGGTGTATTGGTCATTATGAGCCATGCCCCCCCATGCTCAAACTTCCTAGAAACTGCCAGCCACCACTCATCTCATTAACATGCAAATGACATCACCATGATATTCTTTGAATTTGGATACTTACTTTGCTTTGACAAATGAGGAGAAAGATCCAACAAAGTTGAGAATATAGCTAAGTGCTAGACTGCCTGCCTAGAATACACAAAGCCCCAATTTCAACTCATATAGGTGTGTGTGTGTGTGTGTGTGTGTGTGTGTGCTCAAAACAACACAGTTACTCTCTTTCCCTTTTCTTGAGTAGATAATTTGTTAACTAGTGGAAAATCTGTAAACCTACAACTATAAGTGAAAAAGTATGTTATACAGTTAGATTAGAATATATCTTTATCATATAATCTTAGAGTTGGTAAATATTTTGTGGTCCATTCACTGGTCAATTTTTCTGGCATCTGAATCCAATTTTGTCGTTCTGACATTGATCTCAGGACTTTATATTCCTTATTATAGATCATAAAAGATTTCGTGATTTTTCATTTACCTACTTTCCATATCTTTCATTTTGCACGTCTTTCCCTTCTTGAATAATATTGTAGCTATTATAGAACCTTCGACTAGATGAAAGATCATAGTGAAGTTGAGATTCCTCTTCATTCTAAACATTCTTTGAAAACAAATGTATTTGAGATGCATAGCTGAATTTAGTCTTATTGTTGAAAGTATTGTTCACCTTGCCATCTTTGGCATCAAAATGCGTAAATCTCAGAATTTCTCTGAGAATTCACACATCTAAGGGGGAGAAAAGCAAACTACAGTGAGCAGTTCTTCCACTGTGAAAAATAGCAAAATTCCACACCTACAACAAATTGCAAATTTTCACATATTTGCTTGAGGCAAACATTTGCAATGTTCACAGCAAATAAGGTTTTTGGCTTCAATACACAGTTTTTAAATCTTATTTTACCCCCACCTAGGGAAAAAATCACTCTATTTTCAGACAACCAGAAAAAAACACATGAAGAAATTTACCTGTAACATCACACTTATTGTGAATGTTTTAATTTTAGACTCTAACCATTTGGATGAAAGATCAATTCAAAATGAATGTTCTTGATTCATAAGCAGATCATGAAACGTAATTCTTGTTGGGACCTGAGGTACTAGATCCATTTTTATCAGCATGATTCTTCTTAAATGACTAACTAATGTTTTGGGGAAGTGTATTTTTTCAGTATTCAAATCATAGAAGAAGCCAAGTTCTCTCCCTCTTTTTTAATTTTTAATTTAATACTCTTATGCAATGCTTCTCTGGTCAGAAACAATGGCCTTTCACTATCAGCTTGGAAGTGCAGATAGCTTCCTTTTCTTTTTTTTTTCTCCCAATAATTAGTCAGTACTAGTTTACATTGAGACCTCATAAAGCAGAGACAGTGCAAAATTCTCACCATGTTTCCTTCCTAAAATATTTTGTGGAATTAAAATGAAAGCACAGCCCTCTTTCAATAAGAACATTGGAAATTATACATAGATGACCTATGGGAGTATTTCCTACAATGACATTATCCACAGTTTTTATGTTTCATGGAAACAAATAATAAAAATCTATTCTTTAAAAGTTGGACACTTCCTTTGTTTGTGATACATGAAGACATATCATTTAACCAGTTGGTTGACTCAGACTTCCGCAACCATGCATTCTGCTTTATACTTTTTGTTGTATTTGCTTAGCTGTCTTATT
The DNA here is from genome assembly GCF_014885135.2 of Alexandromys fortis. Classification (NCBI taxonomy): domain Eukaryota; kingdom Metazoa; phylum Chordata; class Mammalia; order Rodentia; family Cricetidae; genus Alexandromys; species Alexandromys fortis. Next base: position 7,268,729 of record NW_026067917.1, on the reverse strand, counting down.
TTATGGAACAGTATTACATTCTCTCTCTCTCCTCCCCTTCTCTGTCTCCTTTTCTTCTTGTCCTGTCTTTCTCTCACTCTCCTTCTGTGTGTGTGAGTGTGTGTGTGTGTGTTTATGTTGTGTAACAGAGAACAGTGAGTTGCACAGCCATCTGTTTTTCTTCAGGTTCCTGGTTTCAGAGGAATGCCATCTTGGAGCACAAAACAAATAGCATCCTGCTTCTCTAAAGCTATAACTTCACTCTGAAGAAAAAAAAATCAGGAGGATGCCTATATGTTTTTCTTTGGGTTCTCCTTCTTATTTAGCTTCTCTAAGAACCCAAATTATAGGCTCAACGTCCTTTATTTATGGCTAGAAACCAAATATGAGTGAGTACATCCCATGTTCCTCTTTTTGGGTCTGGCTTACCTCACTCAGGATAGTGT
>NW_026067917.1:7249511-7267560 GCF_014885135.2 Alexandromys fortis | reverse complement strand
TTTTTTTTTTTGGTTTTTCGAGACAGGTTTTCTCTGTGGTTTTGGAGCCTGTCCTGGAACTAGCTCTTGTAGACCAGGCTGGTCTCGAACTCACAGAGTGAGTTTACTGTGCCTCTGCCTCCCGAGTAAAACTTAAACTTTTAAGGCCAGTTTTAAAGAATAATCAATCCTGTCTCTTCTTATCTTGCCAGGTTTCTCTTCCATATATTTCTTCTACTTCTGTGCTAGCTACCATCACTTGAACATTATGCCAAGTCAGAGCTCAGGTGGATCCAGTTTATGCTATGCAGATGTATCTCCCGCCCATCCACTCCCCAGCTGTGATAAGTCGGAACTCAACTTACATAAATTCTTCAATATTCTTTTTATTGGTATCACATTTCTACCTTTTGTATTTCTCCATACATAGCATCAGCTTACCCATGAATTCATAAATGAGTGTTTGTCAAATATGCATCAAGTATTTATATAAGACAGAGACAAACACCAAGGGTTTCAGGGAAACTTTGCCTATTTTAAGTTTGCAGTGAAAGATTCTGTCTTGGTCCAATTATCCAGTGAACCTAAAGAACAGAAACTGGCTCATTTTCACACACCACTGATTTAAAATGGCAAGCAAGTATAATATCTTTGAATAGGTTATGCTGTTTCACTGATATATATATCGAGTATGCTCAAAATTTCATTTGTGGAAGAAATTAGAGTAAAAAGTCCCCAAAAGGTAGGAATTATTCACATAAATGTAGGTTTTATTTAAATTAATTTTATTTGTAACTGATACATAAAATATAAAAATATGCATATTTATGGATTACTGTGCAATGTTTTCGTACATTTTTTTGTACCTTGTGCAATGTTTAAGTCAAGTTTGAGCCCTCGATCTTCTCGGGGCATCTCAGATTTTCAAGGTGAAAGCATTCAGAGCCCCTTGCTCTGGTGTTGTGAACTACGCATCACACTCCTATTGCACATAGCTGCCATACTCTGCACCAGTGCCCCAGCACCTGCCACCCTTGTCTAACTGCGACTTACAGCCACTTGGTAAAAACCTGCCCCAGACTCTAAATAAACAACATTCTCTCAACTTCTGCTAAATTAGTCATTTGAAAATGCAATGTATGTGTAAGATCACAGAACATTTTTTTTTCCCCTAGACCTGGCTTATTTCATTTCACAAAACCACCCCCAGGTCCATTCATGTTTTCTCAAATGCTGATTCCCTTCCTTTCCATGGCTGAATACTAATCCTGCCACGTAAATATTTTGCATGTCCTATCCCCATATAAATGCTTTTTAACTTTTTTGTCTTCTCACGTTCAGCGTTTGTCTTATGGCTATTATTGTTGTGATGAAACACCATGATCAAAAGCAATTTGAGGAGAAAAGAGATACTTGGCTTGCATATTTGGAGTCCTAGTCCCTTGAGAGAAGCCAGAGTACAAACTCAAACAGACTAGGAACCTTGAGACAAGAGTTGATAGAGAGGCCATGGAGGAGTGTTGTTCATGAATTTGCTATCATGCCTTACTCTTACTTATTATAGAACCCAGGACCTCCACCCCAGTGGTATTACCACCCACAATGGGCTGGGCCCACTCCAGTCCTTCACTAAGAAAATACTCTACAGGCTTATTGACTTAAATCCTGAACTTCTGGAAACAATTTCTCTAATTAGGTTCCCTCCTTTAAGATGAATATTGCTTGGGTCAAGTTGACATAAAATTTGCCAACAGAGCCATCATGTTCAATCAACTAGAACTGGTAGTTCTAGTCTGAATTTGTTAGAGATGTTTGTATGTAATTCATAACTATACTACTTTATGTTCCTCCCTACAATTTTCTAGGCATTCTCTAGTCCTCAAAATTTCGATCTTTGGTCTTCTTCATGATAGCCTTTTCAGTCTTGAATGAAGTGATAGCTCACTGTGGCTTTAATTTGCATTTTCCTGATAATTATTCACGGTGAATAATTTTTATATACCTGCTTTCTTTCTTCCTTGTTATCATTCGAGTAAACGTATCTTCAAAAACATTGATTTTTCTGCCACACAAGTGAAGGTACAATAAATCATGGAGGGAAACCCCCCACTGGTATGTTTGGGGGAACTTGCCCTTTTTGTGAACGGCAGTTTCTGTGGCAGCTTCCTTCTAAAATGTCCTTAGCCACTCAGGTTGAAAAGTGGAGCTTTCAAAGAATAACTGAGCTTTTCTCTTACGATGTTATTGGAGTGTGCATCTTAAATGCATGATAGATAAAATTTAAAATATTCCCTTTTTCCCTTTATTTAGTATGTTTAAAAGAATTTTACCTTTATTTCATTAAATCAAGTAGAGTCATACCTTTCTAATTCCAATATAACCAGAGAATAAATATAAAACAGAAAAAAATTCCCTTAATTAAGGAATGATTACAGAACTACAACTAACTGAAAAAATGTACTTATTTTATGCCTTTAATTGTGTTATAAAGCTTATTTTTCTTTATGTGTGTCTGCTAAAGTGTCGGTTATGCTTTAAAATTTTCCTAAGTGGCACACCGTGAGACAGACATTTTTTTTTCCTTGCTTGTACACTTTGGGGACTTATTCATGCTCACCTAAACAACTGTACACCTTTTAACTGAGTTCACTTCCTTTAAGGACAATGTCAATAGGAACGTCACTTATTGAATGTTTACTAAGTGCCCACTTAGGACCAACTGCTTCAATGCATTGTCTTATTTGTTCTACTTGGGAGCCCAAACAGAGAGAGGACATCACCATTATAGATACGTTTCAAATAATGAAACTACAGCTCCTAGAGGTGAAGTCAATCAATTCTTTTATTTACAAGCTGGAAAGTGTTGGAATTAAAACTAGAATGTAGGTTCTCAGCCCAGAAAGCACACATTTCAGCGTGATCCAACGCCTTTACTTTCTCAAGTCCAGCTTTATCTCTTAGTATTTACTTTACAGTTTTGAGTGCAGGAGTATTTCTGTTTCGATATCTAGTACTGGGAGTCGTTAGTGTCATTCTAAGTAGAGAAAATACTCAAATTTCACTGGTTCATTACTGCATAGAGGGCAAAGGGTGAATTTAAAAATGACTCTCCTTTACAAACTTGGATTTGACTAATTTGTCTCACATTGCAGATCTGCCTGTAGGTTGGTCTCTACTACTCACTTAGCCATCCTTCCTTGGCTAGGTTCTTGCTGTTTTTCCTACCTAGAAACCCCTTCTTACACGTCTATATCTGAATCTGAAGCATTATCCACCAGCTGAACATAGTCCTCATCTTTAGTAATGCTCCTAGTCACAAGAGCTAAGAGAAATATCAACCTTCCTAACGTAATGTCTAATAAATTAATATGTGTGTTGTGCCATCCTAAAACATCATCAATAATCTAATGTAACTGAAAGTTTTTATCTTTCCTGATTTAGAGAAGAATAGATTTTGTAATTAATACAGATACCTTACTACTTTGTAACAAAACATTGCGTAAGCAATAAAAGGATAGTGATAATCTTTTCAATAAGTTTACTTTTTTGCTTAACTTCTGGGGAATGTGTGAGTACCTAGCCTCTGAGAACCATTGGATTTCATCAGCATCATTGACAAACTAAGCCTTCCATCTATATTTTCAAATCTACAATGCTTTTATTTTATATACTCTCTTTTATCTTTACATACAATTGACTTTCAATTATAATTCCCAGAAACTATATTATAAAATACACATAAAGCTTCACTACTGAATAAATAAATCATGATGAGCAAAGCAACTGAGTATTTCTCCTGTGACATTACCCTAAAAGAAGAACTGTTCTTCTTTATATCACAGTGTAAGAAGGCTTGAAGGATGCCCATCTCATTATATTTACAAATTAATGCTCAAATAGTTAGAAAGAGTTGATAGTCGAGTAATACCTAGGAGGCTAGATAGCTGAGATAAAATGTTTAGAAATTATTTTGGTGGATGGAATAAATCAAGAAAGTGAAATTGACATTGACCTTATATATAAAAATATTGATATTTGTGTAAGCTATTGTCTTAGGTGAAGAATGAATATATTTCATGGCTGTAAAGCAACCAGAAAATTGTTTTTAAGAGAATAGATACACAAAAAGAAATATAAGCTTGAACAAGAACTGTAGTGGTTTTTCTTTTGGGCCACTAACAAGCTCCCAAATCATGACAAGGAGACAAAATTAATTGTGATTGCTTGGTCTTAATTTAGGGTCGTTCTTTTTTTTTTTTTTTTTGCTTGTTTCGAGACAGGGTCTCTCTGTGGTTTTGGAGCCTGTCCTGGAACTAGCTCTTGTAGACCAGGCTGGTCTCGAACTCACAGAGATCCGCCTGCCTCTGCCTCCCAAGTGCTGGGATTAAAGGCGTGCACCACCACCGCCAGGCTTTAGGGTCATTCTTGCTAGTCCTAAACTTAATTTGTCCTGTTTCTTTTCATCTACATTTTGCCTCAGGGATGTTTACCTTTCTTTCATTCTGTATGTCCAATTCTGTATCTGACTGGTTGGTGGCTTCCTGACTGGGTGGCCCCAGGTGTCTCCCTCATTTTCTTCCATCTTCTCTCCCTTCTTTCCTACTTTTTATTCTCTCTGCCCCCCAGCACTGCTTATCTCTCTATGGACTAGCTATTGGGCATTCATCTTTTTATTAGACCAATCAGGTGCCTTAGGCAGGCAGGGTAAAACAGCAACACATCTTTACATAATTAAACAAATACATCATAAACAAAAGCAGCCCACCGTTACATAATTAAACAAATACAACATAAACAAATGTAACACACATTTGCATAATTAAAGTAGTATTCCACAACAAAGATTACCAGCACTGAAGAATCTAAACAAATGAGATGATTATATAACAATATAATCATTAAAACAACAAAGGAGAAACAATTTTGGGGGAAAAAAGCTGATCTAAAATGGGAAGCTGATTCAAAACAGTAGAGTAATTGGAATTTGCTCAGTCCAGCTTTTACTAAAGAGTAAATGAAAAAAAAGCATACATAACTTGTGCAGAAATATTATGATAATAAGACTAAAAGTTCATTATGCAAATAATGCAATGGTTTTATTCCTTTGCAAATCTTTATAATAAAATCTATATGCAAAAAAAGAGACTAAAACAACACAGTCACATATTGGATGATATGGTGAGAAAAAAACAGGAGGTGTGATTGAGACACAAGATTTAAAATTTCTGAGATGATTGATGCACTCAGGCAAAGATAAGAACAGGATAAGCATGGGTTAATAGAGAGATTATTAATTGGGTTTAGTAAGAATTGAAAGATTATTTATGGAAACATAACATTATAATGACTCCTAATGATATTTTACTATATCTATTGATCAATGTCTTCCTCAGCCCTCATCACAGAATCTTCCTTTTTCAATAGAAGGGAACACAGACCCACAGATGGACAATGTGTAAAGAGTAAGAGACTTTGGAACACACAGTCCAAAATGGGATGTCTTTGTCAAACACCTTCTTTTAGAGCTCAGGGAACTATGCAGAAGAGGAGGCAGGAGTGTAGGAGCCAGAGGTGATGGATGTCACCAAGGTAATAGCATCTTACAGACACAAAAGTACTGCCAGACATGTTATCTCAAGAGCACTGTGGCAACATCCACAGGCCATTCACAAGTTCAAGTAGACAAGATCCCAGCATGAGAGGATGGACAATAGATAGATAGATAGAAAGATAGATAGATAGATAGATAGATAGATAGATAGATAGATAGATAGATAGAAATAAACAGTCTAGACAGGAAGTCATTGAAGAGAACCCTTAATACTATGATGTGGATGCTGAAGTGTAGCTCTTCAGAGTTGCTGATTTCTGAATGAGCAGGAGGCACAGACCCTATTTTCTTTAATGGTCTGGCCACTGGGAGTTTGACGATGCTTCAGTGAGTATATGGGAAACACAAATAGCTCTTGATGTACATTTTTTCTTTTTCTGGGAGGGGCAAGACTGGAAGAGGGGGTCTGAGAGGAAAGGGAAGTGAATGTGATCAGTGTGCGTTATACAAAGTACCCAAATAATCAAAAGAAATATTATGTTAGAACCAGACAGTAAAGATGAGCAAACTCTTATAAATAAAAGACATTTCAATTGCTAAAAACAATAACAACAATAAATATAAGTTTTGACACCCTTCTCCACTGTCAGGCAAACCAATGCAGTTCTCTCTCCTTTAAACCACATAAGAACTATGATTTATGGAATTTAAACTCCAAAAATCATAACATTTCACTCAGAGGTAGATGATAAAAATAAAAGAAGCCGGGCGGTGGTGGTGCATGCCTTTAATCCCAGCACTCGTGAGGCAGAGGCAGGCGGATCTCTGTGAGTTCGAGGCCAGCATGGTCTACAAGAGCTAGTTCCAGGACAGGAACCAAAAGCTACAGAGAAACCCTGTCTTGAAAAATCAAATAAATAAATAAATAAATAAACGAATAAATAAATAAATAAAAGGAGAAAATGAGAAAGAATTAATGCAGGTGAAATAAACAAGTTTACTTGAATGGCAAAAGAATCCTTACTTAAGGCTAAGACCAAGAAATCTGATAGGAGCATTAATTAAATATGCTCTGTTAAAACCTTTAATTACAATAATGAAAAATACATTCTGCTAACAACCAGGATAAGTAAACTACATGATAATGATTAAACAATATAAAATTAGCTAAATATTATGAGTAATTATGGGACCAGCTGGGTCAAAAATACAGATTTTTATTATCAAATATTGGAATTGTTAGAGCCAAGAGTGATGAGAAAAAACAACACTGAATTTCTCCTGTTACTCAAAATAATTTTGATATTCTTTTATTCAACAGACACTCTGTACTGAAATAAATTTATGGTGATTAATTTGCTTGGAATTTTAAAATATTTCTAGAAACTTTATATAAAATTATAAGAAAATAAAACCTACTATAAAACTAGAGGGAGACAAGAAAAGATAAGATAGGGGATATTAAGAAGTTTACAGGGATTCATAGTCAGGAGAAAGGATGGTACATGCCTACCCAAAGGAAGACTTCTTATCATCACCCAGCTACATTTCAAGAGCCCCAGACCAGAAACCAGCTGCCCAGTAATGATTCTGCTTGTTACCTTGGGAACCTCACTTGCACCTCAATACCTTTCTCCCTCTCTGTAACCATTATGGAAGGATATATATTTGCTTCAATGCATACTTTTCTTTAACTGTTATGACTTATTGCTTTCAGAAAATAGAAATTTAAAAAACAAACTATTTTTGAAGATATCACATAATTCATTCCCAGGATTTGGAAGAATTGAGATGGACCTGGAAAGTTGAACTTACGACATCACAACAATATGGTTGACTAAAAAATAACTGTATAATGAAGACACGAGTTGACATGCCACTGTGATAAATTCATACCTCCAGATGAAGAGCCACAGGCAATCAATGACTGTTGAGTGAGAAGAAAGGAACATTTTTTGCCAGAGACAACCTTTGACATGTTATCCGATCTAAAATAGTCATCTCTGAACATATGAGCAATGAAAAGTGGACTTCCTATGGTAAAATACCTCTAATGGTGCAAGAGTGAGGTTTTATTTGGAAGTAAACAACATATGTCAAATTGAACTTAATAGAAATGAAATCATACCTGCACACACTGGCTCCTTTGCTTTCTTTGGGTTTTGTTTTGTTTTAATACAGAGTCTTAATATATGCAGATTGGATATATATGGTTGTGAACTTTTGAGTTGAGGGACACAGGAGAAACTGCAAATGAAGGGGATAAGAATAATAAGAATAACTAGTGTACTGGTATATAGTTGACTAGCACTCATGAAGCCAATTTTTTCAATTCCCAAACCACATAAACCGAAAATCATGGTATATGCTTGTAATTCTAGCCCATGGAGAGAACAAGCAGGAGGGTTAAGACTCAAAATTATTCTCATTGACATAGTATGCTCAATGGGCAGCTTTGAATACATTAAGACCCTATCACAAAAGAAGACAAAGAGAGGAGAGAAAACAAAACCAAAAAAGAAAAAAGAAAGAGGAGCCAGTGTCAAAAAATAATTTAAGGTCTTAGCTGGGATCATTGCTGTGGATTCCTGGGGATTTCTCTGGTGTCAGGTTTCTTGCTAGCCCCATAATGGCTCCCTCAATCAAGATATATCTTTCCTTGTTCTCCATCTGTGTTTTTCTCTTATCTTGAGCATCCCTTTTCCTTTTCCTCCAAATTCTCCGCTCCCTCCCCTTCTTCTCTCCTCTTCCCCTTCTGCCCTCCATTCTCCCCCCTATGCCTATACGCCTAATTTTCTCAGGAGATTTTGTCTCTTTTCCTTCCCCAGGGGTATCTATGTATGTCTTTTTTTTTTAGGGTTCTCCTTGTACTTAGCTTCTCTGGGTTCATGGACTATAGTCTCTTTATCCTTTGCTTTACAGCTAGTATCCACTTATCAGTGAGAACATACCATGCTCGTCTTTCTGGGTCTAGGTTACCTCACTCAGGATTTTTTTTCTAGTTTCATCCAATGCAAATTTCGATAGTTTGCTACCACTGAGTAGTACTCCATTGTGTAAATGTTTCACATTTTCTCTATCTACTCTTTGGAGAAGGGCATCTAGGTTGTTTCCAGATTCTGACTATTACAACTAATGATGCTATGAACATAGTTGAACAAATGTCCTTGTAGTATGATTGAGCATCCTTTGGTCATATACCTCAAAGTGGTAATTGCTGGGAGATGAACTGGCCTTGTCCTGTAGCCAGATGATGACTATCTTAAATGTCATCATAGAACATTCACCCAGCAACTGATGGAAGCAGATGCAGAGATCCACAGTGGATTACTGGAGTGAGCTCTGAAAGTCCAATTGAAAAGTGGGAGGAATGAGAATGCGAGCAAAGAGGTCAAGACCCATGATGGAAATATCCCCTAAAACACCTGACCTGGACTAATGGGAGCTCACCAACCTTGACTTGACAGTGAGGGAATAAACATAGAAACAAAATAGGCCCCCCGAATGTGAATAACGGTTGTATGGCTGGAGCTGACTGTGGGGCCACTAGCAGTGAGACCAGGATTTATCCCTATTACTTGTACTGCCTTTTGGGGACCCATTTTCTTTGGAGGGATATTTTACTCAGCCTAGACACAGTGGGCATGGCCTTGGTCCTGCCTCACAGCAATGTGCTAGACTTTGTTGACTCCACATGGGAAACCTTACTCTCTCTGAGGAGTGGATGGGGGTTGGGATGGGAGGAAGGTGGAGGGAGTGGGAGGAGAGGAGAGAGTGGAAACTGGGATTGATATGTAAAATGAGGAAAGACAGTTTTATTTTTAGAAAAAATAAATTAATCAAAAAATAATTTAAAATAACTAAAACATTGGTTATAGCTTTTAGGCTTGAGCCTTTAGAAAAATAGTTTTCTCTACTTTGTTCTTCAATTTTTTTTTTCCTGAAAAACAACTGAAATTTTTAATTGTGCTAACATTTCTGTGATCCTGATTTGTAGATAGCATATTCATTACAGCAATGAGTTCTTACACTTAAAATTTTATAACTATAAAAAATAATTAATTTTAATGAATAAAAATCCATATATATGTACATGTATCTACTCATAATAACAGTAGAAATACCTCTTATCTCTATATGATAAAATGTAAGATAAAATAAACGGAAAGATATTGATGCATCTATTTGACTATTTTTTTTTGGTGAAAGACAGAAAGAAATGGTCCCCTGATTTTGGAGACCTGGAAGCCTCACCATGTGCCATCTGCTTGCCGGAGAACCATGAAGCCGCTGCTGCAATTTAGTCCATGTCTGCAGGCTTGAAAGCTATATGAGCAGATGGTTCAGTTCTTGAGTTCTTGATTCCTGTTCAAAAGTCAGAGAATAAGGCATGGGGAAGGGAAAGTGTTAGTATAAACCCAGATTTGCAAGGTCAGAGGTTCAGGAACTTCAGTTTGAAAGTCTGTGAGAAAATGGCTGGTCCAGGAGAGGAAGAGACTTTGTCTACTCTCATCTTTCTGTTTGTTCTCTTTGGGCTCCCATGGGATCAAATGATTCCCGTCCATGGTGGTGATAGCATATTTTCTGTACTCAGTTTACTGATCGAAATTCCAAACTCTCCTGGGAAAAAAAAAAAAAAAAAAACCTCTCAACACACCCACAAATGTTTTCTCAGAATATGGGAATGGTTGAGCCCAGTCATGTTCAAATCAAAAGTCCATTCCTGTCAATTTTTTTGTTTTACCATACTTATTCCCCAATTAAATGAAAAAAATAAATTCAAGGCTAAGTTGTAGTGCTGTTATGAATACCTAATTAATTCGCTTATTGGAGCAACATCTGCCAAGACAAACTAAATGGCTGACATGTTAGTGTTTTTACAAAATAGGTTCATTAAAGATGACCTTCTTAATTAAGAAAGTCAGATGTCTTTGCGCAAGCCTCCTTCCAGCCATAGCAGGGCCGAGCAGCATAATTCATTTTCAAGAAACTTGCTTCTCTTCAGAGAGAAACACATGTGCATCCTTTTTTTTCCTTTTTTATTTTTACTGAGCTCTACATTTTTTTCTGCTCCCCTCACTACCTCTCCCCACCCCTTCAACCCTCTCCTAAGGTCGCCATGCTCCTAATTTACTCAGGAGATCTTGTCTTTTTCTACTTCCCATGTAGATTAGATCTATGTATGTCTCTCTTAGAGTTCTCATTGCTCATTGTTGTCTGGGTTCTCTGGGATTGTGATTTGTGGGCTGCTTTTCTTGGCTTTATGTTAAAAACCACTTATCAGTGAGTGCATGTGATAATTATCTTTCTATCACTGAAAATGATGTTTTCTAGTTCCATCCATTTGCCTGCAGAATTCAAGATGTCATTATTTTTTTTTCTGATGTGTAGTACTCCATTGTTTAAATGTACTACATTTTTCAAATTTATTCTTCAGTCGAAGGGCATTTAGGTTGTTTCCAGTTTCTGGCTATGACAAACAATGCTGCTATGAACATATTTGAGCATGTGTCCTTGTGGCACAATTGAGCATCCTTTGGATATATACACAAAAGTGGTATTGCTGGCTCTTAAGGAAGGTTGTTTCCTAATTTTCTGAGAAATTGCCACACTGATATTCAAAGGGGCTGTACCACAGCATACGTTCATACTCCAATAAGGAAGTCTTTCCTGTAAAGGCAAGAGTAGTGACTTGCCACAAGAAACACAGAGTAGCATCAGTATCAAGACACCTAAAATTAGAAAACTTGGGGAGGATGGTTAAATATTTTACCTCAGCAGGATACAATCTTGGTCTGTAATTATTTTCATTGATATCATCTGTATACCTGGCTTACTTGTCTTGGTATGAGCAAAATAAGGTTTACTGAGAAATGCACTGCTTACCCATTCTGTCTGACTCGACATCTCATCATCTCCCTGTATTTCTTTATACTTGTTTTATCACTCTGATTTTTACAGATTTTATGTGAACTAATATATCTCTCTCATAGCAGTTTCAGTTAGATAACACACAGTTTATTAATTAGCAGTTATTTTGACATTATTAGCAAGTTTTGCATTCTCCTAAAGGAAATTTCAGGTTTGCTTTTAAATGTAACTCTCTATTGAAGTAAAAATAGCCTTTCAGAAGATTTTTACCTGATTTTAATGTAATTATTATACTTTTAGAAGTTTCTTTTTAATTATGGAATCAACAATTATACTCTTATAGCACATTTTGGTTACCAAATTAGCAACTTCTACTAAGTGACCCCTCCCACAACTTCCAGGCAATTTAGTTTTATCTATATGAGCATTCATGCTTGTAATCATAGATAATGTTCATATGCATATTTTAAATGAATAAAATGTATTGAAAAATTGTGTGTTTAACATAATTATTTAAATCAATTTTCTCTAATAGAATGTACATTTTGAGGGTAAGAGAAGTCATTCCAATGAAGAGTAAATAGCTTTTATTCTTCTTATGCTTTCTATTATTTCCACTGTCTCAATACTACTCACTGTACTCACAAATTGGTGAAGTTCTTTGTCCTTACCAAAAAAAAAAAAAAAGAGCCTTTTTGAGTAGACTACCAGTAAATATACCAGCTGGCCACACAACTAACTAAAATGCAGAGAACAAGTGTCTGTGGACTTCTCTTCCATAAACGAGACAGCTTTATTACATACTCTTTTGCCAAAGGTTCAAGGAACATCTAAGAAGGGGGAAAGGAAAGATTCTAAGAAACAAATTTCAGGGAGTGCATGGTCCATGACATTCTACAACAGCAATGGAAATTGTGTGCCCATGACCTGCAGCAAGATCAAGCCAATGACCATTCTTGCATGAATGGGAGGGAGAGGGGCACCTCAGCTGCCATCTCTAGTTTGAGAATTATTGAGAGTTGATGACATGGATAAAGAGATGTCATTTTCTTTAAGGGAATGGTTCCTTGTAGACTGACCACATTCCAGCAGAAGATTCTACATCTCTTTGTGTGTGAGCAGCTTTATTTAGACTGTGTGTGTTCTAAAAACATTATTTTAAAGAAATAAAATTTAAAGGGGGAATGTACAAATGTAGAAGCTCCTGAAAGATTTGAAAGGAGGAGTGTGGGATTGATATGATCAAAATCCATTTTATGTATGTATAAAATGAAATGAATAAAAAAGATTTTTAAAAGAAAGGAAGATGACTATTAATTGATTTTTTTTTTGAGGATCCGAGTCTTCTACATCTTTATTCTCAGACAGCGGGAAGAGAGAGTCCCACTAGGTCTAGCTTGAGCACCTAAGACCTCAAAGCCTGACCCCATAGTGACACACTTCCTCTAACAAGGCCACACCTACTCCAACAAGGCTATACCTTCTCTAGTGCTACTTCCTATGGGGGGCATTTTCTTTCTTTTTTTTTCTTCATTTTTTTTTACTGATTATTATTGAACTCTACATTTTTTCTCTGCTCCCCTCCCTGCCTCTTTCCTCCCCACTTCAACCCCCCCTCTAAGGTCCCCATGCTCCAAATTTACTCAGGAGATCTTGTCTTTTTCTACTTCCTGCTTCCCATGTAGATTAGTTCTATGTAAGTCTCTCTTAGTGTCCTCATTGTTGTCTAAGTTGTTTGGGATTGTGGTTTGTAGGCTGGTTTTCTTTGCTTTATGTTTAAAAACCACCTATGAGTGAGTACATGTGATAATTGTCTTTCTGTGTCTGGGTTACCTCACTCAAAATGATGTTGTCTAGTTCCATCCATTTTCCTACAAAATTTAAGATGCTGTTATTTTTCCTCCTCTATAGTACTCTATTGTGTAAATGTACCACATTTTCCCTATCCATTCTTTGGTCAAGGGACATTTAGGTTGTTTTCTGTTTCTGGCTATGACAAACAACGCTTCTATGAACATAGTTGAACATATATCCTTGTGGCACAATTGAACAACCTTTGGCTATATACACAAAAGTGGTATTACTGGGTCTTGAGGAAGGTTGTTTCCTAATTTTCTGAGAAATCACCACACTGACAACTAGAGGGGTTGTATCAGCTTGCATTCCTACCATCAATGCAGAAGTGTTCTCTTTTCCCCACAACATCTCACCATAAGTTGCCATCAGTGGTTTTGATCTTGGCCATTCTTACAGGTATAAGATGGAATCTCAGAGTTGTCTTGATTTGCATTTCTCTGATGACTAAGGATGTTGAACATTTCCTTAATCCTTAAGTGTCTTTCAGACATTTTTAGATTCCTCTGTTGAGAGTTCTCTGTTTAGGTCTGTACTCCATTTTCTTTTCATTGGATTATGTGTTCTTTTGGTATCCAATTTCTTGAGTTCTTTGGATATTTTAGAGATCAGACCTCTGTCTGATGTGGGGTTAGTTAAAATCTTTTTCCATTCTGTAAGCTGTCATTTTGTCTTATTGACCACGCACGCCCTTTGCTTTACAGAAGCTTTTTAGTTTTAGGAGGTCCCATTTATTAATTTTTTCTCTTAGTGTTTGTGCTGCTGGAGTTATATTTAGGAAACGTCTCCTGTGCCAATAAGAAATAAGTCTATAGATTCATTCCTGGGGAAAGTCTGAGGAGGCTGAGGGATGGGTCTGGATGGGAGATAGTGGTAGTCTGACCTATGACAGCAGTAGAAATATCTGAGAGGGCTGAAAGGGTTAGTTACCTATACTGGACATTGCCTATGAGCCCGTGGAGGTCATTTGTTGGCACAGAGGAAAGGTAGTCGATATCACCTAGGTTTCCTGCCCACTGCTTAGAAATTGTTGACATCTGAGGAGGCTAACCTGGAGAGGATGAATGCATCGGGTTGAAGTATCTGGTAGATTTCAAATTGGTGATAATGAGTAGTCCCCAGACATTAGTGCTCGGAGGCGACCTCCAAGTGTCCCCCATAATTTACCCTAAATGGAAGTGGAAAGAAGGAAAAGGAGTCTGTTCCTGGTCAGCGTGGCCCTGATCGGACCTAAAGCAGACTTAAGTTCAGGAAATGTGGCTAATGTGATGTTTATGTTTACCCATAGCTCAGAGGCATATGGAGGAAGAGGGATTAAAGGGAACTTTAAGGGAATACATGAATATAGAAAAATCTTGTTTTCTAAAGCCTATCAGAGTGATTAATCAAATCATAGAAAATCTTTACCTTTTGCATCCTCCAGAGAAATTCCACTACTGAAAGGAACTCTTATGTAGACCTTACTTTTAAGAAAGAAAAGAAAGTAATGGAAGTGTTTTAAAGTTAGAGAAAGTGGTCCTGCTGACACAAAAGAGGTTATTTTCATTAAAACTTTACCTTTGTGTTCAGTAAGTCCTTCATTTTATGGAGTAATTAAAATTTATTTAAAATAAATTTCATATGTGGCTTTAAGTAATTTTTTGATAAAATTTAAGATGCAAAAATTATATAAAATTATCAATATAAATATAAAAATAAACTCACTAGTAGTAAGTCTTGGAGTCAAACCCAGAGAATAAAGCTTGTACACCAAGAGCCTTTACCAGATATAGTCATTTTCCCAAAATTTTACTCTGAAAATAGGCGAAATCATGTTAGCAACACTGAAAATCTGATATTTCCCTATTCCTGCTCACAGGTATGTAAAAACCTAGAAGCCATAGCTTCTTGCACAGATTTATTTCGCTTGACATCGAAAGCTGTGTCAGTTATGACAAATTACAGAGTTCACAATTGATGATATATTTAAAGCCAATTCATTTGTCTCTTTGGTGATGTAAATGCACTGATGTTCACTCAGCCTGCCATGATAGGACATTAGAGGTACTTTGGAGTCATTTCATTTTGCAGTAATATATCAGGGTAACTACGATTAATGCCTAAAACTCTATGTGCTACATTCACTCATGATATCTTTCAGGGGTTAATACTCATACACATAGACATATTTATTAGGCAAGAAATAACACACCCACAGGAGCTGTGATGGCTCTTAAGAGATTAATATCTGTGAACCTATTCTTTTCTATTTACTTCTTTAGTAGACTTTTTATATCACTCACTCCCATTAAAGCTACTGTGGCATATTCTACTGGTAACACTTGCCTTTTACCTTGAAGCTGCAGAATTAAGGACATATATTTATATTTTGTCCTATAAACAAACCCTATTCCTAGACTTGCTGGTACTTGCACTTTGAGGCGGTGTCACTTTTCCTGTTAAGCCACTCTTGATAGTAGTCTAGACAATATTCTGCTAATACACAGAAATATGTCACATCTTGCAAAAGATTTGACTATCTTGCAATAGTGATAGTGATGTTTAAAATGTTATTCCCCAGATCCCGTGCCTTGCAACATAGCTTACAAAGGCTTTCTCTTCAAGAAATATTCACACTTGCAATTCATGTTTAGTCTGTTTTTCCTATCTTATCCTTAACAGCTGGGTTGTATCTGCTTCCAGGGAAATGTGTTATGTATGTTTAATACCAATAGTTAAAAGGAACTCTGAAAACTGAAAATAGCCTTGCACTGAAGTTTAAAACAATCTGCCAGAGAATTTTTAAATTGTTCACAAAATTGATGATCAGGGCCATTAATTATTAACAAAGATTAAAATGACTTAAGGTCCTGCCTACGGAAATACAGATAATCAGTTTTGTTTAAATTACAACTTAATCCCTCGCCTTACTTTCTTTTATCAAAATGCCTCCGAGATACGGCCAGGTGGTTTTAAGCAGGCAGAATTTTTAGGGTGTCTGACGTCAGATTATCAAGGCAGCAACCCTATTCTCTTTCTGGCCTTGCCAGCGTCACTATTTCAGTATTAGGGTATCACACGCTCTGAACTTCACAGGTCAACATAGGAAGGATGTCAGGAAATTTAGCCCCTAAAGCCATACAATTTTTGCTCAAATTTGAAAGCTATTGGCCAGTGGAAGCATTACTCACAAGATATTTTCAAGCCAGATGTGCTGAAGTTCATCTTCTACCTATGAGGCAATGTCTCGGGACCCTGAGTCATGGCAAGGGTTGGGCAATTACAGACCTGCAGATGTTACCAAGAAAGGTTTCTTTCATCCAGTCTGAGGTTTGTTTTCTTTTCAGTTCTTTTTTTTCCAGTTTCCACTCACAATTGATTTTTTTCAAACAAGCATTTTCCCATTTTAAAGCAAACCTATGGCTTTCTGTAGAGTAATTTTCACTCATTTAGAACCATTGTGGAACATTTTGATGTGAAGTTTATGCTACAAAAGGTGGAGATCTGTGGGAGTCTGAGGATGTTCAGTGTTACTCAAGATGGGATGCATAGCTATTGCTGTACCCATGACCTCACTGCTAGACAGAAGTGTTAATGTGAAAATGGTTTTATCACCTCACTTCAGTGTTGGATATCAATGGTGAGTGAACAGGTTTTCTGACTCATCTCACTTAAATCCCTACCAATGCTAGCCAAATAGTCTGTCAGGCCAATAAAGAATACACCATTAAGCAGGCCAATAAGATGTTAGCCATGACTTTGTTGCTTGTTTGCATCAAAGATGTTGAAAGTTCCATTGCGTTTCATGATTATTTGGGCTTTTCATTGACGGTTCCTATTTGGAATTGAATTATAAAAATATAAATGGATTTTGTAAATACAAAATTTCCTGTGTGCAGTCTCCATATTTCTATTGTAAAGGAAACATTTTATTTCGTAGCAACTTCATAGTAGAATCATAGCTCTGTCTACTGATAGGAACAAGTTGTACTGTCATCTTGAAACCAAGCAGTAAACACAAGTGGATAATATATTTGCACTAGTGATGCTCTTATTCTATTGAGATTATTTTATTCACAGTAATAAGGCTTCCTTTATAAAGAGTAGCCATTCTCTGAGCTTAAAGAACAGTGTGCAAGCAACATTGAAAGACTAATGAACCTTTCAGGTCTTCGGGAGTGGGCACCTTACGCCTCCTGCTTAGGGAGGACTTCCATAACACATGATTCTGATAAAGAAAAGAAAAACACCGGCTTTAATTTACAGGATAGAAAACACAAATCGTGAAAGGAAGGATTTTTAACTAGTTGAGCAATCATGAACGTAGGTCCACTGGCAACAAAGGTAGGTTTTTTTTTTTTTTTTTTTTTTTTTTTGGTTTTTGAGACAGGGTTTCTCCGTAGCTTTTGGTTCCTGTCCTGGAACTAGCTCTTGTAGACCAGGCTGGCCTCAAACTCACAGAGATCCGCCTGCCTCTGCCTCCCGAGTGCTGGGATTATAGGCGTGCACCACCACCGCCCTGCTCAAAGGTAGGTTTTTCCACTGGGGACAAGAGAATCCTCTGCTGTTCCCAAATTTTCAATGTGTCAAGTAAATGCGTCACTCATAAGGATGTGATTTTTCTTTTTATATTTTACTTCTTTTGAGTTAATACATAAAGCAGAGTTCATAGTGCTTCATGCCAGTAATGCTGTCTATTTTATATAGTATCTATTACCTAGGTGACTGAGACATAATAAGAAAAAATTCTATATGAAAACATCCTTTTCTTTTTCTGGAGCAATCTGAAGAAGATGGAAGACAAATTAATACATA
>NW_026067917.1:7194022-7249434 GCF_014885135.2 Alexandromys fortis | reverse complement strand
AGACTTGTCCAGTTAAAACTATTGACTCATGCTTTCATTGCTTCCCCCTCAAATTACTCCAGTGCCACAGCTGATCTGACTACATTTTCCATTTCTTATAAATAGCCACAAGAAAAGTATTAATTATCCTTGTACGATTTAATGCACCCACTGCCTTAACCTTTCAGGTTTCCTTAAACGCCAGCATAACAAGGCATATCCATGGCAGCAAATGTGATTTATGACAGGGATCTTTAATTTCTGTTTTTAAATATGTTACCCACCGATCTGCATACATTTAAATTCGCCTGCAACACTTTGCTCTGTCTTGAGGCTGTTGTTTAATATTCAAGGATGATTTTTGTCCACATACATTTTGGTCTGTGTCACCTCAGATTAAATTATTACTGTTTGCAGCCTTTTCGGAGCAGGCCTCAGGCCCTTATTTACAAGAATCAATGAAACAGTAATGAAAATCCATTTTTCATACTATCAGCCCTGGCCTGCTTTTATTTAGTTAGCTGTGTCTAAGCAAGCAATTCATTTTGTGCAAATGTCATGTAGAGAAGAAAAGGATGAGCTGTGAAAGGGTTAATCATGAAATAAGACCTAAGCATTTCCTCATAGGAAAAAAAAAACATCCGTAATGTTAATTTTTTTTAAAAAAATCTCTCTCTTAATATATGCAAAGTAATGTATATTGACACATAAGCAAGGCTTTTCATGATGAATATTGAAATATATATGCAAAGCACAGGAAATGTGTAGCATGTTATAGATCTTTCAGTGTACATTTAGAGGAAATGAACCATTTATATTCCACAATTTAGTGAATACCTACTGTTTATTGGTACAGAGCACATAGGAGTCTATTTGTCTTAGTAATTTATTTAGGTAAATATATTTATTCTTCTAGGGCTTCCCATGCTTTCCTTGGTTCTATAGTACTGGACATAAATATTTAACAATGCATTGTCTCAAATGTTATTCATGTAATTTATCAGAGAAAACAGTAGAGTTGTAATAACTTTTAAGCCCGGACATTCTCCTAAACCTGAGATTGATTTAAAATGAGGAAACTGAACTGGATTTTCTCAGTGCTGCTGAGAATTATTTACTGGTTCTAACGAAGATAAGGCAAAGTGGTCCTACCACAGGAAGAGCAAGGTTCAGTCACCTCTTTTTGAATCAGCTTTTTAGAGCTATTACATTGGCTATAAAAGAAAAAAAGGATTAGTGAGAGAAGAAAGCATTTAATTGTTATGAATATATTTCCCTACATTTCCTGGCGTACCCATTCTCCTTTATGCATATATGTATACTTAGAAATATACATATATATTATCCCTAGTGAACAATCCTCTTGGGAATATCTTCTAAATTTTAATGCACTTGGCTATAAGGATGCCTGTTCAAATTATAGCTGTGTTCTTATAAAAATGACTTGTCCACTCTTCAATATCACAAAAGAAATGAATACAGAATGAGAACCTTTGAAGTTGCTCTTTGCTCTAACCTTTCTTGTAAATAAAAGTTAAAGGTACAGAACCTGAATTTTTCCATCTGTATACATATTTCTATTATAGTTCAGCTTTGACATTCCATTTGCAATGTATGGGTATTGAATTTTCAATGCTTGTAGTATGTGCAAATCTCATAGCTGATGATCTAATTGTTTTAGTTTGCTTTTCAAAGCTTAGGGAAATTTTTCTCGAGCCACAGTAGAAATTTCTGAAATGTGTTAGAACAGTTCCAGAATACCGTTGCCCTTGACACCAGCAATGCCCCAGGAAGGCAAGGAAGGGTGCTTGAACATTTTACTTTGAAACAGACACATTGCAATCTAGCTAGGTGAATTCATGTGTGCTTTCCAGGTGCTGCCTCTATCACAATAGTAACAGAAAGCAGACACACTTCAATTATTAAAGCCCAGTAGGTTGACCTTTGAAAGTCTGAGTTATCTGAATTATGAAATGGTTATTCTTAGAAATTAATCATTGAGATCTTTTATTATTGAACGAATGTCCTTAGCTTGTCTGATAAGAAAGAAAATGAACTGACTAGGTAGAAAATGAGTTGTTCCTTTATTTTATATCTTCCCATAAAATTAGCCTATCTTTACCTTGCTACTCCATAGCTATTGGCAGCTATAAAACCCACCAAGGACTGAAAAGATTCCTGAAAAACAGACAAAAATTCAAAAGAGCTATGCTTTCTAAAACTGCTTTTCGATATCTTGAAATATGTGACAACCAAAAGCCAAAAGGCCTTATTTTTTTCTTTAAAAATCAATCTATCTATTCTTTTACGAGTGGTATTTGTTGAGAAATCAGCATTGCCTACCAGCTACTATCAACAGATGGTTTGCATAACTGATGTATAGGATTTATACTGTGACATCAACTCTCTCACCCCCCACCTCTTGGGTCATGAATATCAACATTTGCAAACAGGAGTGAGGATGTGAAAAAGTAAATTATCAACCTCTGTTTTAAGCTGATCATTAAAGTCAGTCTGCATTTCACATTTCTACTCAAAGAACAGGATGAGGCACCACTCAATCGTTTTATGCCATACCTATAAAACTTGTGCAAAGGCCAGTGTGATATAGGTAACATATATTTTTTAGAGTGACTTCTGCTATTAGGTCTCACAAACATGTATTTCCTTAGGAAATGTGAAGGAAAACATACTAAGGAAAAAACTGACTTTTGATATTTCTGTTAAATTGGACAAAATGTCTTTTAAATCTTCTATTTTATTTTCTAAATTGTGTGGAATGGAAAGACACTAAACAGTATATCCAAAATAAGTGGTTGTTTTTCAGAGGAATAAATGAAGTTAATCAAACCCCTGTGAAGAGGCAAGGACTGAGCAACTCAGAGCCTGAAACCTAAATGCGGTGTTTGGTTGTTGTTGTTGCTGATGTATTTGTTTGTTTTTCTTTTTCTTTTCTGTTTACACCATCCCATGCTACAGACAGGGGTTGAANTTTTTTTTTTTTTTTTTTTTTTTTTTTTTTTTTTTTTTTTTTTTTTTTTTTTTTTTTTTTTTTTTTTTTTTTTTTTTTTTTTAGTGGAAATGATCCCCTTAGAATCTTATGGGAGTTTGGAGACATTCAACACTCTTGTGAACATGGTTTAGAAGAAATATTATTAACTAGATAAAATGCTGCTTCTTTGGAAAGAATTAGTTTCAATAAGATGCATAAACTTGTGAGAAATTGGGGGGCCAACTACAGCAAGGTTGGCTCCCACTATTAAGGGGGGATTCAGCAAGGCAAGGAGTGGAGGCGAGTCACTGGTACAGGAGATGCGCATGGCCGCTTTCTCATCGTGGGAGGAATCACCAACTGCCCTTCTTAAACTGAGATTGTTGTGAAATTAAAGAAAGACAGAGAAACAGGAATGAGCTATCCAAATCATCTTCACCCTGTCCCCTTTTTGGACTTTCTGCCAATGTCCATACTGTCATGAACTGAATTAGTATGATCAACATTGACTAAAAAGATAACTCATTCTTGTACTAAAGTGGGAACTTAACTATATTTCCAAAGAAAGTTCTTTTGCTTGCAACAGAAATCTGATTTATAAAGTATCATTTGGTATACACCCAATTATAAACTGACCTTATTGTAATGTATGTGTGCTGGCTGGTTTTGTGTGTAACCTTAACACAAGCTATAGTCATCAGAGAGAAGCCTCAGTTAAAGAAATGCCTCCTTCGGATACAGCTATAAGGCATTTTACCAAGTAGTGATCTATGGCGGAGGGCCCAGCCCATGGTGGGTGATGCCATTCCTGGACTGGTGGTCTTGGGTTCTATAAGGAAACAGGCTAGCAATCATGTGATGCGAGCCAGAAAGCAGCGCTTTCCCATGGTCTCTGTACTAGCTCCTGCTTTCAGGATCCTGCCCTGTTTGAATTCCTGTCCTCACTTTCTTCAATAATGAACAGCAATGTGTAGCCAAATAAACCATTTTTTTTCTCCGACTTGCTTTTTGGTCATGGTGTTTCAATGAAGCAATAGAAACTTTAATTAAGACAGAATGTTACTTACTATTTGTTCAACCAATGCATTTGAAAATTGTGTGTGTTTGTGTCTGTCTTTCTGTGTCTGTGGGTATATGTGTACATATGCATTCAATTATAAGCTAGAGGTAGTAAGGAATATAGAATGGACTGATTTTCTATAGGAAAGAACAAACCATTAATTAGCATATATAAAATGTATTTGGTTGCTATTATATATGTATTTATGTCTGCTACATTATATACTCTGAATAAAACAACTAAATATTTCAACATCCTTTGAATACTTCAGATAAATGTAGAATAAGGAAATAAGGACAAAATAACAAATATTCGTTGACTAGGGAACTAGAAAAATAATCAGTATCTGAATGATTCACCAGAAAAAAAAACTGGACAAAACACTGCTGTGAGCATATTTATTGACTCAAAAGTGGAGACTAAAATCCAAAGATGCTTCTTATCATAGCATAGAATGTTGTAAAGCTACAGCTTTGCTTCTAGAGAACCCTAGAAGGAACAGATCAGCACTTTAAGACTTGTGAATGATTTATGACCATTTAAAAAGTAAGGGGAAATATCAATTTCTAAATTTATATTTAATATTTACAAATATGTAAATGAGACTGTCTGAGAGAAGTGGAGCAGATGTCCCTATCTTCTCGATGCTGATGGACTGACTAGGTATGACTTAAAAGTGATAGATTGGCAATGGGAATATGATATTCTACTTTGTTTCATCTTATTCATTTGGAAGCATTAATTCTTTTAACGAAGATTATACATGCAATCCAATCTTGACAGCCTGGCTCTGTGTAATGGGATGTTCTATTTAAATGTGAGGACATATTGATCTTATTCTGAAATATCTATCTAGTATCTATCAAGAGGATAAAGTTTGAACATTTTCCATTGTGGGTCCTGTTCCAAAATTTTTGAAACTGAATATGTTATGAAGAAAAAAATAGTATCATTTCATTTCTTGATTTGGAGACATTTTAAGCAAAAAAAAAAGAGAAAGAAATGAAAAATGAACATTGAAGGAAGTTGTGAAATTTCTTTCCACAGGGTCTCTTAGCAGCATAGAACACTTACTGCAAGTGAAAGTGAGCCAAAGATTCAGTTTTCTGAGATATATATTTTAAGTGGATCATTTTGCTTAGGAGTTCTGGCCCATAAACTATGACAATCTCTATTATGGTATCATTTATGGCAGTTATTTTGCGTGTAGTACATCTGAGCTTTCATGCAAATTAAATGATACATGTCAATGAATTGATGTTAGGACCTTGGAATTGGCCTGAATATCTGAAATATGAATTTCAGAACTGTTCTCACAAAGTTATTTTCTTTTGTTACATCTATGTATAAAAGTTGCAAACATTCATTTTACATTTCTTAAATGAACACTGAATTTGACAGGAAAATAAAATGAGGTATTCTAACAAAGTGATACTTGACATAACCAACCACTGAAATAAAGAAAAAAACATTATCTTGGGCTGTTTAAAATCTAAGCAAGAAGAGTTTAGAGTGCCTTTTGACACAGAGATACTTGCCTAACTGTTGTATGCTTGTACTTTTTCTAGAACTTTTTCAGTTAAGTATGAACTGCCATTTACACACAACTATGAAATGGCAAAAGTTGATGGACATAAAAGTATTTTAGTTTATTTATTAGTCAATATCATCTTAATCCACAGATAAACATAATGATATCTACAAATTACTCTGGGTTTTTAATAATAGTAAATGTAGTGATATTTCATTTGTTTTTTTATTAAATAAAGTTTGCATGAAGTTCAGAGAGTAAAACAGCCATACTGGTTAGCGTAATAGAGCAAGCACTGGTGACACACTAGTTTGCCATAGAAACTGAGCAGAAGTGGTGCACGCCTTTAATTCCAGCACTGGAGAGGAGTATACAATGGGAGGAGACAGCTCTCACATAGACTCTCATTCTGACATTCCTGGAGGAAGAATTGCCATTTTGGACTGAGGTAGAGATAATAACCAGTGGCTGGCTGTTTTGCTTTTCTGACCTTCAGGTTGAACTCCAATTTCTTTTCTTGAATTTTATTAATCATGCTATAAATAAATTTATTTTTCTTTAATTTGTTGAAACAAAATGAAACTGTTTATTATTCATTAACATTTTCAGTTTGGGCTGTTCTAATATTTTCATTAAAAGACATACTTGTGTCAAATTTCATATATATACATATATATTACATGGATAATATTGACCATTGTTAGCTTAAACAATTAAATTAGAATGCAATCATTTATTTTGAATGCTGTGACTACACAAGATTCAGTATCAAACACAGAAAAGTAAAACAATATACTTTCTTAGAAATAAATGTATATATCTTCAATATTTGGGGAAAGAAAATAAATTTCCTTAAGAATGTTTCTGCGCTTCAAACTTTAGAATATTTTCTAGCATTTACAAGGTAACTTACCTCTTCTTGACAAACTGTGATACAGTGCATGTGGTGTACTTTCCTTACGAGGAATTTGCTATGCTTTATTTTTGAGAAACTCTTTTGGTAATTGCTAGTTAACTAAAATCACAAAGCCCTGAAGATCTAAGTATTAAATAGTAAGAAGAAGTAGGATAAAATTGCACTTATGTGTCATAAGAAAATTGAGCCGATACTATGAAATGCATACTCACACAATTGTCATTTATATCTGTATTTGAAATGCATTATTAAAATTATTTTTTATCATATAACTCACAGCTGAAAGACTTGCCCAAATTTCCCCTGAGTGATGGTGGAAAAACAGCCTGGGAATCAATTTTTAGGCTCTTTCTTCTCCTTTAAGAGAATGTTTCTTTAGAAAGTTTGAAAGATGAAGAATGACCCTAGTGAAACATTCTAAGTAATTAGAAGTTCAAAGTAATTTTGAAATCCTTTTCTGAAGGACCCATATACTTTAGGCAGTGCAGAGTCAGTAAACTGTGACTAGTTTTTCAGTTGTCAATTATAGACATTGTCAAGATGATCTGATATAAAAATATTCATAAACCATGCCTTAAGTTCTATTTTACTGCTTACCTATCTATCCCATTCCTACCTACCTAGTATCTCTTGCCTGTTTTTGGCCATGTGACTTCTCCTTGATCATAATCCTCCAATCCTTGGCTTTCAGTGGAGTCCTGTGGTACCTGTGATATTTGCTTGCCTGAACAGAAATATCAGGTGAATCACACTAAACACTAAACACTTTATTCACAGTGGCCAACATTATAAAACTGGAAAACGACTTCTCTGATTAAAAAGAGAAATGAATTTCAGAATGTCAATCTTGGAATTTCAAAGACAAAGACATACTTGTCTACTTCCTGCTCTATCTATCTATCTATCATCTATCCATCTATCCATCTATCCATCTATCCATCTATCCATCTATCCATCTATCCATCTATCCATCTATCCATCTATCCATCCATCCATCCATCCATCCATCCATCCATCCATCCATCTATCTATCTATCTATCTATCTATCTATCTATCTCCCTCCCTTCTACCCTCTCTTTATCCTCCCATCTGTCTCTCTGTCTTCGTATCACCCCCACCAAACACACACGGTCATCTTTTAGGTTCATTATCTATCCTTCTACCTCCTACTCCGTTTCATACCCTGGAAAGCTGGGTTTCAAATCCTACATCTTCAGAGTCAGCATTGTTCTTAGTTTCCTCGTAGTTTGGTTCATTCTAATAGGAAACAAAGGCATAAATCTGGAAATCTGAAAAATTTTAAGTGAAGGATTCAGTACTGTTTCTCTTCCAAAGGGCTTTTAATTTTTTTGGTTTAGTCATCTACTTGGTTGGAAATTTTACAAAAGTTTTATCACTCCTACAGATTATCCTTTCTACCTTTAGTTCAAAATATGTCATTAATGTGATATTTCTTTCAGTCTTCCCTGTAAAGCAGTTTCCATTTAGACTTAGGTAAACACGACATATTCCATGGTACAAAATAATTCTTGGAAGTGTACACCTGGCTCATTTTTTATATTGTAGAATATAATACCATAGTTACAATACAAAAATATTGATTTACTATATTTCATTAAAATCAAATTGTTCTGTTCTGACACAATAATATCTGAAAAATTCTCTCAGCTAGGTGTGTTGTTCATTTGGAGAACCCTTCATGAGACCCCAAATGTATTTCTCAGTAAACGTCTCACTGACTGAAAAAAAATATATTTTAAAAGAACATACTGATCAATAAAGGACTGATAGTCAAACTACACAAAGAGCTCGTAAAATTCAGCAATAAGAAAATAGAAACTCAATTAAAATGGGAAGAGATCTAGGCAGATACTTTGTGAATGAAGATATACCGATGCCAATTATGTGTCTGAAGAGATGGTCGCGTTATGTTATCAGTGAATAGCAAATGGAAATTGCGATGAGATAGCAGTTTAATAATTGCCTCCTAGAATAGTGAAAAATCTAAAACACTGATAATACCAAGTGTTAGCAACAGTGTGGAAAAAGAGGGCCTCACATCCATTGCTCCTTGGGAATATGAAATGTCAATGACACTTTGGAAAAATATCTGACAATTTCTCATAATACAAAATGATGTATAGTCTCCCATTAAATCTGATATTTATGTTATTTTAAAAACTGTCATATGTATGTTTATAGAAACTTTATTGATAATCATTAAGTTGTAAAAACACACTAAGTGACAACACGTCTTGATGCATCCAG
The DNA here is from genome assembly GCF_014885135.2 of Alexandromys fortis. NCBI lineage: Eukaryota > Metazoa > Chordata > Mammalia > Rodentia > Cricetidae > Alexandromys > Alexandromys fortis. The sequence continues at coordinate 7,240,687 of NW_026067917.1, read as the reverse complement.
ACAATAGAAATATTTTATGCTAAAAAGACATGAGCAATCACACACTCATGTTAGCAGTAGGTTTAGTGAAATCACAGTAGCTTGTTTAATTATTTCCTCCAAACAGAAAACGCTCCTGAAGAAACCTTATTTAGACTCGGGAAGCAAATGAAAGCTATGAACATATTAGTAATAAAACTTACAAAGCTAAGCAAGATCCTGAAACCTAAAAGACCCACAAACCTATTGTCAAAGTAATGGTAAACTTTCTAAGGACAAGAGAATCAGACCAGCTAGGATTCTGCAGATCTTGCAGGAGGTGATGTGTACATCGGTTTCTTAATTTGTCATACATTCTTGAAGGGAATTTTCAATAATACAGCTGCCTTTGAGTCATCCATTCCCCTGTGAGGGATCCATCATCTATAGTCCTGTGACTCCAAGAAACTCCCTGGTTCACTAAGCTAGAGTTGGATGGAGAGTTTGTTTGAAGAAGTGGATGTTTGATCATCCTCTTCATTCTCAAGAGTAAGATTCACAATATAAATAATGTGTTAATGTTAGTTCATCATTGTTAAATTGTAGGGAAAGGAAGAATATGGTAATTTTGTATATTTCTATTCAATGTTATGTACAATCTAATATGGTTCTAAGTTTAAAAATCTCAACAATAATAAAGTGCTTTATATTTAAGGTTTTCAATTTTATTTCCATCCTTATCTAAATCAAAACATATTAAGTGACTAGAAGTACTCCAGAGTAGTAACTTTCTAATTTATACCATGATTAGTCTTTCGTATTGCTCCATTAGAAGAGAGTATTATAGCTTTCTATTTCTACTAGGTAAATATTTAAGCATATATAATTGTAAGACATGTATAATGAATCATTGGACTAAAATCTGTAAATAGTGATCACTTGAGGACTGTATTGTTTGAGGAGCTACAACAACAAGAATAGTGTGTGAGTGTGTGTATGTGTTTGTGTGTATGTGCATGCATACATGTATGTGCATACTCCTGCATGTGCACCTGCACAGAGGGGTAGTCATGAACATGTGTGCATATGTACATGGAAAGCATAAGCCCATATTGAGTTTCGTCCTTTAGTTCACTTCGTCTTGGTATTTTTTCTTTGTGTTACAAAGTCTTTCATTGAACCATGCTAACTGATTCAACTGTCAAGACAGTGCATTCTGGGGATCTTGTGCCCGTCACTGGGTTTTGAGGTGCTTGACATGTTGGCCAGCTCTTATGTTCAAGTTAAAAATCTAAACACATTTCTTCACGTTTTCCTAGGAAGCGCTTTACTGAGTGAGTTATCTCCTCAGCCTCCAGAGCAATATTTTAACCAAATACAGACTAATAATTAAATTCAAAGCCAGAAAAGTTATCACTCTTCCAAGTTTCCAAGTATTTTCCAAATACAAAAATTTCCAAAATCAAATCACATTTTAAATTTAATTAAATAACATAAGGAGATCACCCACATTCCAATGACATCATTTTTTTAGCCTGTTAAGTTGAAGTTAATATTTGAAACAATGAATGTCTCTGGAAATTTCTGTTATGATTCTCCTCACTGCATTTTGTTTGCAAAAGCATATTTATGTCCATAATTTCTATGCATTTTCAACCTTATAACCTAAATACTGTGAACTACATTTAGAAATGCCTCTTGGTTTTTCCTTTCTTTGTTCCCTTTCTTAACTGATTTCCTTGTCTCAGTTGCTTCTTACATTTCTGATACTAACTTAACCCTTGAGTTGGAAATCTCTCTTTGTGAGATTTCTTTAGAGAGAGAGAGAGAGAGAGAGAGAGAGAGAGAGAGAGAGAGAGAGTGTTGAGAAACCAATTTCACTAAGAAAACAGTTACAATTAACTTAACATTTGGTATCTTCATTCCTTCACCCATAACCTTCATTTTCCAGACCAAAGAATTTTTTAGTCTCCAGATAATGTGTTTCATGTCTCCATGTTTTAAATATATTTCTCTTTCTTGTTTAAAATTACTTTTTCTTCCTTCGCCTAAATGCATATTCATCACCTAAGACAGGTTAATGTCCTTTGATCTGTAGAGATTAGGAACTTCGTCATCCCAGGAGACAACTGGTAGCTCAAGTTAGGTCTTTATACACATGTATGAAATTTAAATCAGCTACACAACTAGACTGGAATTTCCTAGAGGAATTATTCATTTATGCAAAGCACATGGTACACACCTGATAAATGCTTTCTTAAAGAATAAAAGGATAAATGAATGGATCTCCATCTTTCAACCTGGGCTTAGAGAGGATGACTGAGTAACACTGCCAGAAAATAAGTGAGAAGTTGATGCTGCTATTTCAGAATTCCACTGTTCTTACTTCCTAAGGTTTCACAAATTTTGGCAAACTGTAGTTTTTGACTCTCAGGCCCAGATTCAATGGATCATAGTATCTGCGTTGAGTATGAGAAGATGTGAATTTCTGAGCCTGTAGATGAGTCTTGACAGCCGGACTTAGAAAGTTAATTTCATCACATCCTACACTCACCTTAGGGCAGAAACACAGCTTCTGCTACTAGAGGCACTCCAGTATTTCTAGAGTTCCGTACTGGAATTCATGAAGAGGAGGGAGAGATTAATTTGGCTGACCTGAGAAATACAGCAAACGCTGCAGAAAAGATGAACTCAGACCATGCTTCCCAAGGGGACGGATGCACTGTAAGGCCAGTCACCAATTGTGGAGAGGCTGGCACTGTCTGTACCATTTAGTCTGACCTAGAGGTGATGATATATATCATGAGAAGCTGTGAGATTTCTAGGAGGAAGACAGGAAAGAAGGTGAATCATTTGTTCATGTTAGTTAAGCTTATATATTCTCCAAATATCACATTTTGAAAGATAATGCAAACTCATTGGTCTGGTTGGGACATCATGTAAAACTCCATTGTTTCTTCTGTTTATTATTTTTGTCTCACATCCCTTGAGAGTAAGGTTTGAACCTCCAGACTCATGCCATAATCATCAGGGAAGGAGGGGCAGGGAGTGAAAGGGAGACATCTCTAAATATATCTTGCTTTCCATTGTGTGACATTACCTTTCCTAGCAAGTACTTTTTAAAAAGGTTCTGGACAAACCCTACTGATGCTGGGTATTATTGTGTGTTGTGCAAGCCAAATAACTCTCTCCTCTGATTGTTTCCTGTGTGTAAGTCTTCCAGGTTTGGTAGTTTTATAAGTAATTTTGGGTAGTGAATTAAGACTATGGAATAGATTTGATAACAGGGCTATTTCCTTTTCTCTTTGTGCATAGATTATGTTTCCTCTTTTGTGTATTGGTTTAACAATTTGAGAGTCCATTGTAAAGAGTGATAAAAAGTTCAGATCTTTTTTTCTCTTACTGTTGCATAGTCTTACGTTTCTGCAGAGTTTTCTTTTAATTTTAGGGTCTAATTATTATAAGAGACTTTTAATCTCTTATAATAGATAGAACATTATGGAATAGCAACCCCTGATAAAAACCGGATGTTCTTCTGTCATAAATTGGTTCCTGGTCCCAGCATTGGATAAGGAACATGGTCCCAAACATCAACTAATTTTTCTTAGGTGCTTCATGCTAAAGTTATTCTCTTATAAATGTTCACGTAAAATATGAGTTAAAAAGACTTTGACAATCGTATTAATGTTGGAAGGAACAATTAGTGAAAGTTTTAAAACTACTGGGACATCACAATGTTTAGCAAAATGACATGTTGGCAGCACACACTTGTCTGCATACATGTGATATCCTTAGAGCAAAAGAGGGAAGAGACACCAAGATGCAAAGTAATAGAAGCAGAAAAATGGAAAGACCAAAAGTCTACATTAGGGCAATTCTTCCTGCCTGTTTCACTTCCCCACTGAAGACGTGGTACATTAGAATTTCAGCAGTGCATACAGAGCCTTATGTGGGACCTTTGACAAAGATGCCTCAGACTCACTAAAAGATTATCTCTGACATTGAAAATGTCTGCTCTCTTGTCCTTGCCTTTCAGAGTCTCTGTTCAAAGACGTTGCTCTAGAAGGCCTGGCTGCAGCGATACGCTTATAGCTCCATTTGCAGACTTTCTTATAGGTTCATAAATGGAGCCTAGAAGGAGGAGGGAAAGGAATAAAATTTAATAACTGAATAAAAATGTAAATAAAGATTTGCCTAAAATTACTTGTCCAAGAAATAATTCTCCCTCCCCCTTAAGCTAATACTTTGATAAGCTCAGTACAGTGATCCTGATTTGGAGCGTGACCTTTGAAAATGCTCTCCAGCTTGATTAAAGATGTATTAAATTTGTTTAAATAAACCTCGTTGTAATGGCACATCATTTGTAAGAAGCTATTAGGGGGCTGGAAACTGTGCTGCTGTATTTGCATGAAAATGTGCCCTGCTCGAATTGAGGATCTCTCCTGAATTAACGGCAAAAGGAAACTGACACTTTCATAATTTTTTTCAGAGAGAGAGAGAGAGAGAGAGAGAGAGAGAGAGAGAGAAGAAAGATAGAAAAAAATACCAAAAAACTTCAGGCTAAGCTCTAGGAGAGAGGAAGGGGGGCTGCATATCAATCATAGTCTAACGCCTCAAGCCTGGGCTCTTAAACCAGGCAGTAGCCCCTGTGTCCTCAGTATATTCTTTTAAGTGCAAGCAATAATATTTATATCTGTCTATTGCTTTGCTGCTGGAATGGCTCTATCCTTCCGTCTTCCTGTGAGAACACAAGTTGTTTGGGAGGAACCAGAGCCACAAAGATAACCAGTGAAAAGCTGTATTCTCATTGCATTGAAATCCCAAGACTGGAATTGTGTCCCTGGCTCCAATTTCAGTGTGGTCTCTGGGTCTGTGGAGAAGCTGAAGCACCCAAATTCCTCCATCTTCTACTTCCAAATGAATTGTCACAGTGAGGAGAGTGGGGCTCTCCCCTAAACTATTAAATTAAAACCTTTTGTCTTTCTAAAAAATAGATTCTTCTTTCATGCATTGCATCCGAACTGCAATTTCCCCTCCCTCCACTCATCTTGTTTCCTGTCACCACCACTCCCTTTTCTCTGATGCGCTCACACTGTTTCTGTCCAGAAAAGAGCAGGTCTCCAAGAGATCACAATAAAGCATGACAAACCAAAACACAATAGGTCAAGACAAAAACCCCTCATACTGAAGCTGGACAAGGCAACCCGGTAAGAGGAAAAGTTTCAAGACAGTCAAAAGAGTCAAAGACACAGTCGGCTATGGTTAGGAGTCCCACAGAAACACCAAGCTAACAGCCACAGAATATACATAGAGGACCTCGTGCAGATACTTGACCTTCAGTCTCTGTGAGTTTTTAGGAGCCCTGAGTAGTTGTCCAGCAGGCCATGCTCTCCCTGTGTCCTCATCTCCATCCCCTCTGAATCCTACAGTCTTTCCTCCTCCTCTTCTGAAGGATTCCTACACCTCTGAGGGGAAGCACCTGATTAAGACCTCCAGATTAATATAATCTGTATAATGTTTAGCTGTGGGTCTCTGCACCAGCTGCCATCAGCTGCCAGAGAAAGCATCTCTGATTATGACTGGACAAGCACCGATTTATGATCACAGGAAAATACCACTAGGACTCATTTCCTCTTTCTCTTTCTTTTCTTTATTGTTTTTAGGCCAGTCTGGTTTGGTTCTACCCTGTGGCTCTGAGCTCTCTATCTAGTCTCCAGTGCCTGGCCATTCAGGCACTGTCAGAAAGGGTTTCCTTTTGTGATCTGGACCTCAAGTTAATCCAAATATTTGTTGGCCAATCCCACAAGTTCTGTGCTACCACCGCCCCAAAACATCTTCAGGCAGGACAGATTGTAGGTCAAAGGTATTGTGGCTGGTCAATGTTCATGCATCTATTTCCATAGCCTGCAGAGTACCTTCCTGCACCATAGACACTAGACCATGAAAATGAGGGCCCCCTGTAAGTAAGTACCAGTTCGACCGCTACATATTCAATGACCTGTGTGGATGTTGTGCTCAGTAATAGGGGCCAACTGTCAATTTGCATAGGGTTCTATGTCCTAGCATCAACCTTACTTGCTTGGGGATCTCCATGGGAACCTCTTAGCAAGCAAGCTCCCTCACCACTGGGAGCCTTGATTGGCTACCAAAGATGGCCAGTTTAGGCTCTGTACCCTCTCTTACCAGGGTCCTCAAAGATTCCAGAGAATCTTCAACTGCACTAGGTTTTTGCATCGCCCCTCAAATGCTCCCTAATTTGAGATGTCTCTCCTGTACCTCCCTGCCCCGCCCGATGCCATTTTTTAACAGCTGAGGAATATTCCATCGTGTAAATGTACCTCATTTTATCTTCAACATTTTGCTTCTTCTTGTAGAGGTTAGCAATCAATCTGGGTCATCTTCGAATTTAGTCACTATTTTTCCATCTTCACGGGTATTAAGAAGTCAATTTTACCCAGTTTCTTATCAGACTTGTTTTTGCACCAATAAAATCATGGCATTTTGCCTGCTGAATGATACCACCTGCACAGTGCACAGGGACTTTCTACTGTACTATGTGGAGCTCGGTTCTTCATTCTTTACAACAAGGGGACTCAGAAAACGTGTGCAGGTCCTAGGGCATAAGCAGCTTAGCTGTTTCAGTCAGTGTGCTCAGGTTTTCTCCCTTTCCACTTTATTAACTCATTTGTTTCCATTTCTTCTTGAAGTAACCTAAAGATAATATTCTTGGAACTGTAAGTTCCAAAATCACATAAATATCAATTGATTGAGGCTGTGTTTCAGTGTGTCTGCTCATAATATCCATGTTGCTTTATTATAATAACCTTGACCCAGACTTACCACATCAAGATAAAGTGGAGAATCACAAAAGGAAATATGTGAAATAATTTTAACTGCCCCAGATTTAGAGATATACATGACAGGCTATCTACACAGAAAATCAGTTCCATTCTGGAGAGTCAAGTCCATAGAAAACTTTATTGCAAATCCCTGCAAGTATATTTGATTTTAACCTATGGTACTTTCTGTTAAGTAACATTAGAAGCACATTTTCTACTTTTAATAAATAAAATAATATTATTTATTATTTATTAAATAAAATAAAATTTAATAAATAAAAAATTTTTATTTTTTACTAAAGTTCCTGCTGTAATTTAACATTATTGTCATGGCAAAATTAAGTTATATATTTTTAATGTGTCCTGTGCCTTCCAAGTCAATAATAAGACTTCTGCCATCTAAATGTATGTGAATACAACTAAAAGTATTTAGAGTGATGGGACCTGTCCCGTTGAGTCCAGGGCCTTCTAGGTTGACTTCTCTGGAGGTGACAGTACACGCGGACAGACAGGCCGGCTACGGCAGAATGAAAGGAGAGAGAAATGTAAGGAGACTTGCCAGAAGACAAGAAAATACCATTAAAGAACAATCTGATTTGTGAAAGAACAAAACCAACCTGAAAAACAAATTTACTAGTGTTACTTAATTGCCTAATTATTATTTTCTTACCAACTTCCAATTGAAATCCCAAAGTATAAATATTCATAAATTAGACACTCTTAAGAACTCTGTGAGTCCTCCCCTCTTATTGACTTCTGAAGATAAATAAATGAAGGTAGATCTTGGAATCTAAGTGAAGTAAAGTGATAACAATAAGGTGTTTTGTCCAGAACTCAGTGCTGACAGGTTCCATCTATCATTTCTCACCTTTTATTTCTGCTTTATTACTCCTCCATTGAAAGGTCTTCTGTTAGATCTGTCCAACTGTAACACTTCCATAGAACATGTTATGGAAGCTTTATAAAATTGCCCTCTGACCCCTTTTTTGCATCTAAAAATGTATTTAATTTGTTCTCCACATGTGATAGAAAGAAGCAGCCAAATAGTGAGAGGGCATGAATGTGGGAAGTGGCAGAACCAACATTTCTGACACAAAGTGTTTTTCATATTTCTATGTCATCATCTTTGCTTCACATGCACGAGTTGGTTCAGTTCACAATCATTTTCAACTTCAGCTCTAACACTTCTCATGGACAAGAATCCTAAAGCATTTGCAGGAAGTGCGATTTATGAAGAGGTTTCATGAAGGCATCTCTTTCTTACCTATCCCATAGGACAGTACTAAATATCCCTTCCTGAGAGAGTGAGGCCACTAGAAGGTTACTCGCTTTTGCCTGAGAGCTCTTCGTATGTTTTTTCTAAGTTGTTTGCTTTCCTTTAATCCAAGTATGAACTCCCTCTCTCTCTCTCTCTTTCAGAAACTTTTACAGAATTTAAACTAATGTCCCTGCTTCTGAGTGCTTTCTTTCTCCCTCATTTCCTTCTAGTTGTTAATTTACCGTTCCCAGCTGAGATACTTGAGCAGATAGAATCAACCCAGCTCCTGCCTAATTGGTTCATCATGCACTTTATGATAATTTTCATTCTGGATTTTGATTAGGTCAGTATGGGACTGCTTTGGTCAATGCTTGTAATGATCTGCCTATTAACTCTGAAATAGGGTCTTTGACTGTTCTTATCTTATTAGATATCTCAGCTGTCGTAACTCTGCTAACCAGGGAATATTACTGAACTATCCAAATCTTCTGTATCAGAGGTTAACATTTTCCGTATTAGTTTCCCATTTGCCCTAACTTGTTACCTTCATTGACAGCTCAAGATGTTATACACACACACACACACACACACACACACGCACACACACACACNATATATATATCAGACTACTCAGTGCTGGCAAAGGAGCTGAGAATTCTATATTGTGACCTGCAGGCAACAGAAACTATCTACCAAAATGAGTATAGCTCAAGCATAAGAGATCTCAAAGCCCTCTCCCACAGTGACACCCTTCCTCTGGCAAGGCCCCACCTATTCCAACAAACCAACTCCTAATAGTGCCACTCCCTATACCTTATGGTGGACAATTACATTCAAACTATATGTGTGGATGAATACATGTATAGAATATTTTGATACCATTTTACCTTTCTCTTAAAACTTACATTTAAGTCATTATTGTATCACATTTCATGTGCATATATATGTGTTCATATGTAAATCTTCATAAACAGATATAAATATAGAGAGACTATATTTACATGTATTTAGCATTTGACTTTATGCATATATAATTCTGACAATTCTGCATTCATTCTGCCTAGAGAAAAATGAGTAAGGTAAATCTTATTAATAACAGAAATCAATAATAATGAATTTTACATCTATGCTTGATTTTCAGTTAAAAGGCTCAATTATCAATCACATTTATTGGGACTTATTAACTACATAATGGGCTTGAGTTCTTAAGTTAAGTCATTTTTATATGCAGATTAAGAAACAATCTTCTCACAAAAAATGTTTGCATCTGAAACATGGATAGTTTTGTATTAGTCTCATTTTAAAGGGTGCTTCTTAAAGCCATCCCTTCTATAATTGCTTTTCATAGAACCTGTCGTTTACAAAAGCTTTCTGCTGTCCAAGCTCACGCAGGTAAGCATCATAGATATACACAGAGGGATTACCCCCTGAATGCAGTGGAACATCTTCTTGTTCAACTTCACCAAAACTTCCATTTAGGCAGGTGCTTCAGAGGCCTTGGCAGGTGGGCCTTAAGTCAGATCTTACAGGTAAAACCAACGTATCAAGGGTGCTGTGTTTGTTTTAGTAGTATGGAACTTTCTATCCTGAGACAGTTGGTCTCAAAACTAACTTTATTCCATCAAGATTCAAGTCAGACTCCAGGTTTGTTTCTTTGCAAAATGATTCATGCCGCTTAGACCTTAATCAGAATTGTTACCTCCTAGCTGCAGTTCATTATCAGGATGATAAAGAAAGCAATGCTTTTCTTTGTCTCATGCTGTATGCCTCCAGTGACGATCTGCCCACTCACGTCTGTTAGACGCCCATCTTCCTTCTCCTGAAAGGTTCCAAGACATTTTCATCGGAAAGTATTTGCATTTTATCATCTTTCCCTTCAGGCTCCTCACGATGATTCAACTTACTAGTGCAGGTGACATTGATAAGCAGAATCGGAAGCCTGACGTTTTTTGCTGATTTCTCCCCTATCATTCTGGCACATTGTAAATGACACAGTTCATTAGATCTCTAGACACCTTCCTCATCAGTCACGTCCTAACTTAGGTCATTCTCTGAGCCCCTGGGAAGCGTTAACAAATACAATCAATAGGATGGATAAAACTGTCCCTCCCCCCTCCTCCGTCAGCAAGCCTGTGTTGAGGGTTCTGGTAGTAGTAGTGGCTGTCCTATTATTTCCAGCTGTTGTTGCCGAGAATCTACTAGCTTTCATGGTCATTTCTGTATCAATTTTCTCTACTTTTCCAGAGATACAGTGAGGAACGTGTTCTTAAGCCAATCAAAATACCCCTTATCTTTTGGGGAAAAAAAAAAAAACACCTAATTATGGTCCAAAAAGAGTAGTTTTATTGTGTATAAAAACAGTATAAAGGGCTCGCCAAAGTTAAGCCTAGAAAAATGCAAGACTCAAAAATGGTATCCTTTTTTTCTAGACTGAGTTTCATAAGAAGTCAGCAAAAGGGAAATCTGGACACAGACGCTTCCTGGGTGGCATCGAACTTTTAGGCTAAAGAGACCAAGCAATCTATATTCATTTAAATTAAAAATGTCCTCCATAGTTTTCTGTATCTGAACACTTAGTCCTCCTTGTGGCGCTGTTAGGAAAGATAGTCACAGCCTTGATAAAGAAAGTTGTCACTGGGTGACCTTTGAGAATTCATAGATTCAGTCAGGCCCTTTCCAGTCCTCTCTTTCTTTGCTGTGTGTTTGTAGTTGAATATATGATCCCTCAGCCTCCAGCTCTGGGGTTGATCCTGCCATGTCTTCCCTCCCATTTTATATTCTCCCTCTGGAACCATAAAACCTCATAAACTCTTCCCTCTGTGAGTTGTCATGGTCATGGTGTTTTGACATAGTAAAAGAAAACGAGCTAATAAAATATCCAAAATTTTAGCTAAATAATTTTGTAATTTCTTATACTCATATTTTTTAATTAAAGTATGTTTAATTGAAATAAACTTCCTGTTTCTTCAGTCCAAGTATGCATTCACATGCTCTAAGATAACAATATATTCAGGCTCATAAACGGTATGTCTAAGCACTTAAATTTGTTCAAAATAAATTTGCCTTGTTACTTGTTAAATAACATTCACAAAGGCAAAATCCAAAGATACTGCAGTGTCATATTTTCAAAGGACTGCAAACAAATTATCAGAAATAATTTAATGTTTTAAACCTATTCATGATGATGGACTGAAAAAAGTTCATAAAGCCAATATATATTAAATTCTTATTTATTAAGTAAATTTTAAATTTTAATCTCAGAAAAAATACATTTTTATAGTCGTTATTTGCATATCATATCATACTAATAACAGTGTTTATGTAAAGAATAGAAATATGGTGATGTTTATTCATGATTAAATTGAATATGTGATGTATAAAGAAGTGAATAAAAAGAAAAGTTTTATATAACTTTTTCAAAAACATTTTATTGTATAGAATAGAAATTACTTAAGTTAAATCAAATATAAAGTGTAATTGCTAAACTCAAGTTCAAATATTTAAGTGACATTATTTTCTCTTGAAAATTTTAATGTCTCATAAATTTTATTGAACGCTACAATTATAAATGAAGCTGTCAAACTTCTTTGTCTATTCTACAAATAAAGAAGTGGTAGATTGCACCAATATATTACAGCATATCCACAGATGAGACGCTAAATCATGAACTGTGTAGTATAGGAAAATATGCTCAGGACTCAACAGTAAGTCACACATATCTGGAAGTAGATCATAAATGTACCCAGAATTTCAAATATAAATATGATCAGAAGCAAGGTGATTGAAGTTTGATACTTTTTGTTTTAATTGATTCTTTGAGAATGTCAAACATGTATATACATTATTTCGTTCTGATCTACTTCCCAGTGCCCCACTCCGCCTACCACGGAATTTGTCTCCATCCCTTCCTTCCAACTTCATGTCCTCTATTTTTTGCAGTAACCTAGAGGTTAAAATTAGTGCTATCTAAATGTGCATGGGTGTGGAACAGTATTTTGTTAAAAAGAAATTCACTGCATGTAAGTTTTCTGAAATAAAAGATTTGACAAAATATTTTTCGTCTTTCCTGTTTATAAATAGTTACACAATTATTTATAAATGTTTTTTATCAAATGTTTTTTTTTTATTATTAAGCACTGTGCCTTTTACTATCAGTGAATCAAACTTATCATGCTCATGCCTTCGTGGAATTTTGATGCAGCTACCTTTTCTTTTAAAGAAAAAATCGGGAGATTTGAAATTGCATGTCTGGAGGCAGCATTAGTGTAATCCACAACATAAACCTTCAGGACCACAGCCCCCCATGGGTGCTGAGGAGCATAACACCCCCTAGTGAAAACTGGATTATTATTCAGAGAATTCCCTTCTGTCCTCTAATCTGAACCCATTACCTACCACATTGCAGTAGAGACTCTGAGATCCTGCATATTAGACATACTCATCTATAATGAAATATATCTTCACTATATTGCTACTTAGGTCAACATATAATGAAGGCTTCACATGCTTTTACTTGGAGGAACGCCATTCTTTATAGAATATCATCTTTCAACTGAAGCACAAATTGTATTCTAAATAAAAGCATTTAGGTAGTGTTCAAACATAAAGACATGATCTAAATGCCGCCTACACTAAGTGCCCACTGTAGTGAATTTCATCTTCTTTATATTTTAAAGGTATATTTATCCTTTACTGAATAGCATACATTTCATATATAAAAATTATTCCCTGTACTTGATTTTTCCCATACAGTAAAACACAATGTCCCATGTCATTTTACAGTTGCATCCTTAATAAATAATTTGTGTTTGACATGACTCCTATTGATGGTTCCTGTATAAGTCAGAATGCTATCTGTTTTTCCTCTTCAATGAATTTGTTGATATATCCGGCTGGAACACTATGTCTACGCGGTTTATCATGGGGCCATGATAAACTACGATGGGAACACCTTATCCTTGTTCTGTATCTGTGAGTGCTTGGGGTAGAAACCTGGTTGAAGGTCTGTTCTCATGCTTCCAGATGGGTGCTGGGGAGCACAACGCCCCCTCGTGAAAACTGGCTTGCTACTCAGAGAATTGCCTTCTGTCCTCTAATCTGAACCCATCCTGCGTGTTTTCCTTACCAGGATTTGAAGAACATACTCTGTTCCCATCCAAATGTGAGAAGTTTAATTTCAAAATAAAATATGTCACAATAGCAAGGAAACAAAAGTGAAAAGCTCTCTTTTTTTTCAGTGTCCGTTACCATATATTATTTTACTTGTTGTGTAAAATAGTGTGAATCCTTCCAAACTACTGTTTGTAAGAAGATTAATACACAGTTTAATCTTGTGAAGCTGAATCGCTTGGAAAGAAATGCCAAGGAAATATTTCCCTTACACTGGCCAGTCTAGACTTGACAGTTTAACAGCCACTCATCTTTACCTCTCAAACATGTATCACTTCTTTTGTTCTGCCTTCAAAAGGAGAATATTTTACTGTTCTTTATTTTAATCAGCACCAATAACCTCAGTAGAGGTAAAGGATGCACGAAAAGTTGTGAACTCTCAGTGACTCTTGATAAAATGTTTATCTCTTCCATACAACACCAGCTAATTCATTAAAAAGCAAATAAACAAAAAAAAATTGAGGTACCAGACATTTTTTTTCCAGTGGTTCAGTGAATAAGGGTTACTACTCTATACAAGCACTGATAATCCGTATTAAGACAAAAACACTACTCCAATATAAAGCACATCAGATTCTGTAACCACAAAAGATTTGTCAAATATCTAGCCAGTCACTCAAGTACCATCCTAGTGAAATGGTACTCGTTACTGAAAGTGCTGGGGAAATACACGGATAAGGATATCTGTACATTGTAAGATGCTTCAGTGAAATTTTCAACAGCCAAGCTGGTAGGTCATGGGGTATCTGTAAACAGAGAATGAAATTTAGAAGTTTTTAAAGTATAATTGTTTAACTTCCTATTTTATCTTGTGATAACTCAAAGACGGTATCTTCAGCTAAGCACTTCAAGATTTAATGTGTTCTTCTGACATCTGAATAGGCTAGCTTTTGGCTGATATAATTTAGGTTGATAAAAACAGGGATGAAATAATATCCTAAATTAAAATCCTACATATTTTCACAGCAAAGAAAAAGTAATTCTTCTCCAAACAAAAAACAATGTTTGTGTTGTGTGACAAGCCAGTTTGTAAGCAAGGGTTGCATCTATAGGTATGTGGGAATATAAGATCACATAAAACAGGTTCTATACAGCTGCAAAATAGATGCAGGATTTCCCCTACTTCCACAGTTCATTGTGGTTCATTAAGATGTTATGCATATTCTATAAGATATTTGGAAATTAGAAGCATATAAGATAGCAATTTACAGAGTTATGGCATGGAAAGGTAAAAACAGCCTTAGAAAGAATACTATTCTGTATTCCGAGTTATTTTGAAGAGAAATGTTTGTCTCTAAAAATCATATACAATTTTAATGACTCACTAAATTTGGTCTTGAACAAATCCATATATGTGTATAATGCATTTTGATTACTCTTACAACCTCTCATTTCTCTCCAAGGCCTCTCAGCTACTCCTTCTACAAATCCCTTTCATACAATCGTGTTTTTGTTTTGTGGTCCAGTGAGTTCAGTAGAGTTGTCTCTATGGCAGTAGGCTTGATGTTATCTATTGGAACCTGTTGGTATTCCCAGTGGATGGAGAACTGAAGACAATGATTGTCTCTCATTCAGAATTCATCAGGAGCCAGTAGTTCATCAGGATGCAATAGGGACTCATGAACCCCTCCATAGTTAATGATTAATTATGAAAGACTCAGTCTCATGTAGGACCAACGCAGGCTAGTATTAGCTATCATGAGGTTATGGCAGCATTGATTGTATAGTGGCTGGAGAACATTCATGTCACATTTTCCCTCACGGTTTCTTACCACTGTTTTAAGATGCTCCCATGCTTTTGAAGAGATGGTAAACAATGTAGTGTTTAGTACTAAGCACTTAGAAGTCACTTATTTTTTCAACACCTTATGCAGTCATGAATCCCTGTATTCACTAATGTTCATTGTAAAGAGAAAGTTTTATGATTAAGTCTAAGGGCAGCAGTTTTCATGGATGTAAGAATAAATATTTAAAAGGCACCATGATAATTTCGCTAAACAACAATACCCAACCTAAAGCTCAGGACCTCTTTACCCATTGATTTTTGACCAGGTTTCTAAAACCAGTCATGATTTCCTCAGGTAAAGTGAGCCTCAAATCCAATCAGAGAGTAGATGATTTTTCCCATATAAGTTGTACCACTGTTGCCCGTGCAACTACCTTGTCAGGTTGTTATTTTAGTTCATAGGGTTAATGGTGAATCCTTTTTGATATATTTTATCCTCCAAGTGCCAGTATACTACATTGTGGGACTATGGAAGTTACCTGTCAGAGAAGAGACTTCCAGATCATTTCAATATTGCTTTCCCTTAAAGTGTTGGGAGGGGTACTTCTGGACTATCCATGATCAATTGTTCATTAGGAGGGATCCCAAACCTGGCACTATAATTTTTGTTTCTAAACCATATCTTTGAGGAACAGCAGCATTCAGCCACATAATGTAACTTCCTCCTTATTCCTTTTTTAAAAACACATTTTAGTTGGCTTATAAATTAGTACTATTTTTCATATATTCCTATTTTATAGTTAACTGAATGTTAACTATAACATTCATAAAACATAGTTTATGAATCTATCCACTTCTGTCCACATATTTTACTTTAACCTTTGCACCTCAGTATATGCCCTTCCCACTCAAATGTTGCCGAAGTTCTGTTATCAACCACATATTTCTTTAAGGTTTTCACAAACTTTAGTATATCCTTCCTATTTATAGGTCTTCTAAAGATATCAAAAATGGCTAATATAAACCTGAAGATTTGAAGCTAAGAAACACATATGAGACCAAACATGTCGTATTTATCTCTCTGGGCCTGGTTACCTGGCACAGCATATTTTCTTTGGTTTCATACTTTTCTTTAAGTATGTCATGATTGTAGTTTGTTTTGAAGCTGACTAAAATTTTGTTGTATGTATGAACTACATTTTCCTTACCCATTTATCAGTTAATGGTCATCTAGACTCATTTGATTTTCTAGATATAAGAATAGAACAGCAATCAACACATACATGTTAAGTATCTCTGTGGTAGAAGAACCGCTTGGCCTGGGAGATGTCTCCATCAATCATACGCCTTCCGAGTAAGCATGAAGACTTTAGTTTGCTTCCCAATACCTATATAAAATGCTGGATATGTTCCAAGGTTGACTGCTGGCCTTTACACACACACACACACACACACACACACACACACACACACACACATCATACCACTATAAAAATGTAGTAGCATTTTAAAAATACTTAACATATAAATATGGTATAAATTACTGCCTCAAATAAACATAATATTTATTTGGACTTACTCTAATTATAAGATAATCAATTATAACATTATTGCTAAAAATGAATGCTTTTGATTCTAAGATTAGCAAAGAATGCATTATTGGGAGGAACTTGGTCTCTTCTTCCTGATTCCCCCAGAGAGTGCCCAGCTGTATTTATGGTACCTGAAGTGCACCATCTCACTTTTTTCTTGTGATTATCATGCAGCAATGGATCCTTCCACATGAATTGAGTGCATATGTAGGAGCTAAGATCACCTAATTGGAATTGCTACCAGTTGTCTGTTCTAATGAGCTGCTAGCTAAAGTGAAAAATATCAAGGGATTGTCTCTTCTGTACTCAGAGACCTTTAAATATCTCGGAGAAAGGGAAGAGGAAGTTGTTGAGCAATACTGCAATTGTGAGTTCTACCTTCTGTCTCAGCAAAGCTTTTCCTGTCACTTCATTTGCATATCTTTCCGGATTCATTTTGTTTACTCATGAGAATTGCATTATTGTCAAAGTATGTCCCTCTTCCACATTTAACATACTACTACTCAGTATATTTCTGGCTTTAATTTTTTTCTAAACTTATTTTTTTTAAGATATGCTATATTGTCTTTCTTTATTTTATGGTAGATTATCTTAGGTGGTCGTATATTGAGATGGAGATAAAGCTGCTATTATCAAATAGACAAAAAAAATTGTAAGTGTGACATTAGCCAATTAACAGTTCTACTACATTTCAGATGCTCATTATTTTTTCAACTCCTAAGACAGTACAGATGAGTCTACCTTACACAGACGAATTAGTGTTACTTAATTTCTATAAGTGTTTCTGAATATTGAAGAGTATTTTATCCATGAAAGTTGAAATCATATGTTGTAAACATCTACATGTTAATTATCTCATAGTATAAAGAATAGCAATTTTGACGGAAATCTTTATTAATGTCATGTAATAATGAGTTGATCTTTCTCAACTGGGTATCAGAAAATCTGACAGGAAATGCTATCCAACAAAATGTTCAAAATTATTTACATGTAAGTTTGATATTTAATTATAAAGAGCCAAAGAAGTTTCTGTATTTCATTGACTAAGCCATTAGACACAATTATCCTAAGGCAGAAAAATAAATCATAATCTAGGAGAAGGTCTGTAATTCAGAGGACTACAACTTGTAAGGAATTAGTATTGTCTCAATATTGGTTGAATATTCCTCACCCTAAAAAGCAGAAAGAAACTCTTCTATTAGTCTTGTTTATTTCATGTTCTTTTTAAAAAAATGTCAACATAAGTCAGGAAATGCTCTAGGAATTCCTACCGCCAGTAGACTTTAAGTTACCCGCCCACTAGGGCGTGGCCTCTTATACTATATAGGCTCCCCTCTGGCCTCTTTTTTAGCTGCGTGATTTGGTGGCTGTTCCCATTCCCGCAGAGGATTGTGATCTGTGTGTCTATCCCTATAAATAACCCTCCATTATATTCAATTCTGAGCAAGTGTGGGATTTCTTTTAAGCGTTCTTCAAGGAAATATATCTTATTAGTCAGCTTACACCATCTAACAAAATGCCATAGAGGAAATATTTTAAGGAATAAAACATTGTCTCTTACAGTTTTGGGGGCTGAGAAATACATGATCAAAAAGCTTGTAGGTAGATTTTTATTCAAGGGTACCTCTTAGGCATCTTTCTTCCTGACGCAGTTTATATGGCCTCTTCTTTGGGCCATCCTGGAGAGAGAAGGGATGGAAAAGAACTCTCTTCTCCACTTGACAAGGGCATGGAGCCTGTTATAAAGGTCTGTTTTCATGGTATCATGGAAACACACTAATCCTAGAAAAACTCTCTGTCCAATTAAATTGTAGGTTAAGATATAGTGGTACACACCTTTAATCCCAGCATTTGGAAGGAAGAGGCAAGAAAATCTCTGAGTTTGAGGTCAGTCTGGTCTACAGAGTGAGTTCTAGGACATTCAGGGATACAGGGAGAAAACCTATCCTTAAAAAACAAATATATATGTAAAATTTCAACATATGACCAAATGAGTAATTTATGGATTTGGGGATGTGGTAATATAGGTTTTACATTGTAACACATAAGAAAGTAACATGTTCTTATCTCCTTTATTTTCTTTTTGAAAAAAGGAAGAAAATGAACCTTAGTTGTGGCAGAGAGAAGGAATACTGCATCCTCAAATAGCTTCTGTGAATTTCAATAGGAGCATTAGGTGCATAGTCCTAATTGTCCTGCATCAATTAAATTAAAATTCTATCTGTGTCAGTCTTTAACTTTCTTGCACATTAAGTATTTAGTCTCTGTAGATTTAAAAATTCATCAATAAGTATTTTAACCATTAAAAGTGAAAGCAAAAAATGGACCTGGGTAGTCTCAGGATATAGTATTCCGTATCAGGGTTTTTTGTTTTTATTTTTGCTTTTGTCTTTTTGAGACAGGATTTCTCTATATTTTTGAAGCCTGTCCTGGAACTAACTTTTGTACACCAGGCAGGCTTCAAAATCACAGGGATCTGCCTGTACCTCCCTCTTGAGTGCTGGGATTAAAGGCATGCATCACCACCACCCAGCTGAGTAACAGTTTTTTAATGAACCTATGATTACATGTTATTCAAAATAAATACCCTAAACTGTTACAAAGTTATTTCAGGAAAAGAAGTATACAATTTTATAAGATGGTAAAGCATGTTCTATCTTCTAAGAGTACCATTATTTCATTAAGTTCTAATTAATTACATAGTATCTAAATAAAACATATTATCTAAATGATATTTTATTTAGATAATGAAATGTGTTTTCATGTTTCATTGAAAAAATATCTCTCTTCAGTGGAGAAATTCGTTATGTAATTTTCATCCCACTATGGCGAGGTTAGTCATTTGGGCAAGAAACAGCTCTTGCCTGTACTGCTTGATGGTACGCTGTGTAAACTAGACGTGCAGGACTCACAGAAAAATGACCAATGAACTTGCCAAAAGAAGGTGAGACAGTTTCTCAGTGTTCCTGCTTCATGAAAGGGTTTTCCAGACATTCTGCAGGACACAGAAGAAAGCAACTGACAGACTGCCAATATATGTAAAACAGTCTTTCAAATTTCGACCTTCATGGAAATGTCTGCCAGATACTATGGGCCTTTAGGCTGAAAATAGGTGTACCAACACTACAGAAGAAATGTGAGTGACTGTACAGGCAATGAGATGTTTCTGTCAATTCTAGAGCTTTGGAAGTTGCTCACAATGCACTTCCTGTTTACTTAAGGTAATGTATCCTTCTCAGGTCTTTGATGGAGTTGAACACAAATAGTTATAGTTTTCCTTAATTATGATAAAAGGTAAGCTAGATATGAAACACTAGGCTCACAAAAATAAATTAAATGAGAGAAATTATCTTTAATTTTGCCACATACAAAGAGAATAAATACTATAACTGTAGTTCTTACTTGTTATCTCTTTTTGTTATATGTAATTTTACTATGTTAAATTTAAAACCTTCCTTTTTATTTAGACAGAAAGGGGGAGATGATATGGCATTCCCCTCTGTATCTATAGATATGTTTTAATACCATTAGTTAATAAAGCAGCTTCTTTGGCCTATGAAAGGGCAGAATATAGGTAGGCACACGATTCAGAAGTGATTTCATAGAATGGAAAGTATCTCTAAGCAGTTAGCGCAAACCCATTTTGAATGATATAGTGAAACTCACAAGTATAGACAAAGTGATAGTTCTAATAACCTTTATTCTAGGAATACTATTGCCAAGTGGGTTTGGATGTATTCATACCCATTTCTATGTCTTCTTTATCTTTTTCCTAGTGATGAGCTTTTAAGTGGAGTAAATTTGCAATGTAAAGTTTTGCCTATATTACTTTAGTACTGAACTTGTTTTGCAGAACTGAGCAGTTCAAATAATAAAGAAGAGTTTTTGAGACCTCCTCACAGTGCAATTCCTGAAGTCATTCTTTGTATATAAACACCATTGCAAATACTGAAAATAGTCAAACTGTATTTTCTATAAAATTTACAAGGAAAACCTTCCTTCGACAGATATTTCAAATCCCTCTGTACGCTTTTAAGCATCCTACTTCTGTCGGATAATTTATGTGCCATGAAAGGTCATTTAGAGGAACAGAGGGAAATAAAAGTTGTTTCTGAAAAGGAAAATAAAAGTCACAAATATAAAATTAAATAACTTGCATAGAATATCTTATTTACATATTTCAAGTTTTCTTTTCCAGAACAGGAAATAATTTTTAAAACTCTACTGTTTACATGGTCATTCTCTGACTAAATACAATATTCTTAGTTTTTGATTCTTCTTTGATTTTCTAGTGTTAGAAGTTTACTTTTCCAATGAAACCATCACTACTATAAATAAAGGAACTGGAATCCTTTGGAATTGTCACATTAAGACATGTTCCCATTCTATTCAAAGAATCCTTGACAAGAAAAAAAAAAATCAAAGAAGGAATGAAAAGGTGTAATCCAGAGCTGTGTAATCTTTCAGAGTTTATTATATGAGGGTACATATGAGATCTGTAAAACTACCCTATTCCCCACAAACCTGAACTGAGCCAGGAATGTTGGGCTCAATATTTGTTACCATTCCAATAGTACTATCTTGGGAAGAGAGTATTTCCAAGAAAGTATGTTCAGTTCTGGAAATGCTAATGGCTTGGCAACATTCCCCCAAGTATTTCTAACTTGAGGCAAGGAATGAGGGCAGAGTGCAGCTAGTTGCTGGATTGTGGTATCTGCATTTCCTAAATTCCCCAAAATACTTTTCTACTCTTCCCTAGTGCTTTGCTTTCCTGTGATACAAGCTCATTCCTGGGGATTTGGTGCAGCTTAAATGTTTTAACGTGGTGCCGAGACTACTGCTGTTGCCTATATGTCTACTTAAAACTCTCACACACCCTCATCCGAGAGCAAACATTGTTTCCCATCCAGTAAAGAGGAAGTAGATTCAGATTTGAGTTTCGTTCGGGACAAGATCATGCTGAGAGGCAAATGAACAGCCACTGTGAGGAATTTATTTCTCCTGCTGAAAAGGCTAAGGCTAATAATAATTGAGGTTGATTTGCAAAGTGCACAGCCTCATAACAATCATATGATACCTAGTAATTCTGAAATTGAGGTTAAAAAAAAGGAAGCACTTCAGAAGCCGGAATTATGAAAATCAAGAAGTTGCTTAAAATATTTGAGGGTGTGCTTAGAGAATTAAATGCCATATGCTTTCTTTGCTTCTAAAGAGAGACTGTGTTTTCTCTTGGAACAAATTGCACACGCAGGTGTTTGATACAGGGTTTAAAAGCTATCAAGAAGAGCCAGAATGTTTGAGGTTGGGGTAGGAGGTGTTAATTTGGAGAAAGCGGTGTATGCTGGGGGTGGGTTGGAGGAACAAACAGTAGAGAAAAATACATTTGCTGTGCCTGTGGATTGGGTAGAGATGCTAGAATTGGAATTAGCACCGTGTTTAAACCCACCTTTGTTCATAGACACAGGTTACATGCTACTTCTCAATAATTTTCTTTGGAATCACTGATATTAGAGGAGTAATAATCATTTTCTTGTTTATAAAGTAAGCTAAGTTTATTCTCATTTACAGAAGAAGGGAAATGGTTATTATGTCTCATCCTGATGAAGAACTGGGGATGTTTATATGCTTCTTAGTAAGCCGGCGGATGTCAGATACTTGAAGGATCAATAGTACAACCTTGTTGATGAAGCGTATATTTTATTTGTGTTGGAATCTCTACTGAAGCATTTTCAATGCAAATGGATCTATGGGTTAGATAAATCTAAATTTTCATATTTATGGTTAGAGAATGCCAGGGAACAATAAAAAAATAGAAAAAATAATTAGACATAATTAGGCTTATTCCACATATTTTAAAGTATCACAGTGATTTTTCTTACTAGCATGTAGACTATTACCATGGTCTGGACCGTGTGACATCCAGAGTTCAAGACAGAAATAATACTATCAACCAAAGGCAATAGTAACACAAATGGTGAAAATAGTTTAAAATATTCAGCAGGATACTTTGAGAAAAGATTCTATAAACTGATTTATTTAAAGCAGTCTTCCTCTTTTATTAATTTCCTTTTTTATTTCTTTCATTCTGGAAGTTTTCATAAGTAAAAAGTGCTAAAGATGGAAAAAAGTTTTCAGAGTTATAACACTATATTTAAAACATACATTTAATAGTCAAAGAATCACCTACAATAAAAATAAATTAATCATTTTCATCTCACATATTTTAATTATAATTAAAAACTCCAAGATCATTTATTTTCCCCATTATACCATGTGTAAATACATATCATTTTACTCAGAAAACAATGAAATTCTTAATATAATATCCATTATACTTTATTTTTTGAGATTAATGTACAAATATATTATGCATTATGTTTTTGTAAAAGAGGTATTTATTAAAATTGTCTAAAGCAAAAATGATTGACCATGAGAAAATTCACGGTAGTTCTTGTGATTAACCAATAGTAAAAGTAAACTGTTAAAACCCTATGACAATGATTTCTGGTAAATGTAAGCCTACTTGAAAACTCCCTTTGCCTCTTAGAGCTCAGTTAGCTACATACTCAACTGTCCTATGAAATGAGGCTATAAAATGCATTTGTTACTCTTAGTGAACACAACCTAATTTTCAGCCCGTCCATTTTTAATGGATTTAATTTAGGAGCTCAGTAACTCCAACACATTAAAGAAATTATGATTTTGGACCCAGGTTGGTAAAATATTTGAATCTTAAATTATATATATTTAAGATATATTTATCTTAGCTTTTTCCCCCAATTCTCTGCACCTAAATATAGCTGTGGAGTTAGATGAAGGGTGTTAAACTATGTTGATTTTTTTTATTGGTTAGTTCTCAAAGCAAATGACCCAATAGTTCACCATCATCCCAATCTGTACCTAAAGCTACAAACATAAGGCCTGCTGATAGATATGGCATATAAGATGATAATGAAATTAGACATGTCAACTATTATTCATTACTTCCCTTCACTAACTCTGTTTTCTCTCTCATTTTAATGTCAGTAGAGGGATCTCTTTCTCTTGTCTTGGATGAGTGATATTATTCACAAGACTTCCAAAGTTAAACAGATAAGAAAAAAATTACTTAATCTGGACAATTTGGCTACATCTTCCATCAAAGTAAAAAACTGAAAAAGTGAAGAATATAATATCAATAACCCTAAAAGCCTGTATGTAAACGTAGTAGACTTGAGTTAAATGGATTGCTACCTTACTCAATTTTATGTTTAATGAAAGATTAAGTCAAGTGGGGGAAATATGATAAGACTGGAGAAAAATCTTTTTAAGACAGTCCTGTTCAGCTAAGTGATAAAAAAGGAAGAACATTTTTCATTAGTCTGGAGGTGCTACTATGGGTCTGGATAGATGGTTCCTCTGATAAGAACAATGGCTGCTCTTGAAGAAGACCTGCACTCTGTTCTAGCACAAACACATAACTATACATAACTCTACTTCCAGGAGCTCTGACACCCTCTTCTGCCCTCTCAAGGCCCCAGTCATACATATGGTACACGTACATATGCAAAGGCAAACAATTATACAAACCCAATAAAAATAAATCTATAAAAAATGGACATTTACCTTGTTTCCCTTTTTCTTTTCTGCTAACGGTTGAGGTGTTTGAAACTCAGAAAGAATTAATTCATTTTCTCTTCTTTCTTACTATGCTGGAAATTTATTAGTGGCACTAATAAAACATACACACATTGCATACCAAAAAAGCTACTATAGGGTTATATTGGCTCTGAAACATAAGGCAGAACATGTAATATTCTATGTAAGGTCAAATATTTTAATTTCAGCCTTTTTCCAGGTAACATTTTTGGAGATTAACTGATAATAAGATAATTTGAATTGGAGTCATTATTCTTTTTTTTAAAAAAATTACACATAATTTATAAAGTGTGTGGTTTTATAACTGGAAGGACCAGTAACTGGAATAATATGAGCCAAGTTTGGCTGACTCAATTTAACAACATTGAGATGTGATGCTGTTGGCATAATGACATCACCTCTCTCATGAGAACAATCTCCGGAGTGCAGGTGGCAGAGCTAGACTGATCTCATTAGGAAACAGAAAACGCATACACACCACCCATCTCAGAGTCCAGAGGTGCTTTTGTCATCCCTCCCGAATATGGAACAAAGGAGTGAAGCAGTGGAACGTCAACATAAAGTCTTATATATCCATTTAGTCTCCACCTTAATGTTCTGTGTGACTGTGAAATCATCTATCCTTGCAACCAGTTAAGGCTATAAATATCAACTATATAAAAAATTGTGGGAAGGCCTATATATATTCAAATATGCCACTTTTCTGACATAATTTCATCCTTCATGTAAGCTACACAATATCACAATTTAATAAATATGACATGTAACCTACACTTGTAATCTCAGTAGGGAGGAAACTGAAGTACAAGGAGTATGAGTTTCAGGACAATAATGAATTCAAGCCAGCCTGGATTACATAGCAAGATATTTTTTTCATAAAGACAAAACAACAGCAATGATAAATTGGTAAATATATCTTTAAATTACTCACAACAGTTTCCTATATATGTGACTTTGACTCATATGACAATGATATTATAGCATTAAATATATAAAATAATTTTTGCAACAATAACTATAACATATGTATTATAATTATCTATCTATCTATCTATGTGTGTGTGTGTATATTATAGACAACTATTTTATAAACAAGGTTTCTCTGTGTAACTTTGGAGCCTGTTCTGGCACTAGCTTTTCTTGACCAGGCTGGCCTCGAACTCACAGTGATCCACCGGCCTCTGCCTTCTGAGTGCCAGGATTAAAGGTGTGTGCCACCACCTCCCAGTTTACAATTTAATATTTTAAGTGTATGCCCAGGGACAAACTAAACTGAAA
Organism: Alexandromys fortis; assembly: GCF_014885135.2. NCBI lineage: Eukaryota > Metazoa > Chordata > Mammalia > Rodentia > Cricetidae > Alexandromys > Alexandromys fortis. Next base: position 7,215,229 of record NW_026067917.1, on the reverse strand, counting down.
GAAAAATTTTCTCAAGAGGAAATTTAGGTGGCACATGGCTGTGATGCCAGTCCTTGGGGCAAAGAGGCAGTCAGCTATTTGTGAATTCCAGGTTATCTCATTCCACATAGTGAGTTCCAGAACACCCAGAGTTACATGCAGAGACCCTCACAGATGTAAAGGATTAATCTATAGTCTATCAGTTGCTATAGATCTGCAGTTCAAGCTGCTCAGGACTCTGAAACGGGGCATCCCTGACTCCTGTAGTTTGAGTCTGGTAACACAGTGAGACTCTGTTTTTTAAAAAAAATAAACAAATCTAATCCGGACTGTTGTTTCAGATCAGAGCTGTTTATAATGTGTTAAATTCACAGACCTAGTTCTATAGTAATTAAAGTTTTAAATATAATTTGAACCCGATCCAAACCCTGCCCAATACATAATGTTTTATCACTTTAATGGATCTGAATCTTTGATGTCTCAATTTACATGTTTTAAAAGTCTTTGGATGGTTTACTGCCTCAAGAAATCCTTGAAATCTAAAAGGTCAAATAAGTTGCAGATTGGATTAATAGTCATTATTGAGTATTTGTTAATTCTTCAATTTCAATATGCTGCTAATATTCACATTCAGGGAAAACAGATGGGTAGTTCTCTGCTGCATTATCTGTGCTCAGATGGACTCTCTTCAGAGAGCTAAACATTTTAAGGAAATAGCAGCTATGTGTTTACTAAAAGATAAAATCTCTTAAGGAAGTTAGTTCTGGGGTGGTAAGCTATCTGGAAGAATGGAACGTGGACTATTAGTAACCACCATTTGAAAGTCACGTGATTTCCTCCTTACAGTCACTCATTAAAACAATCAGTATCCACCACGAAAGGCTCACAAGTCAAAGTTCTTCCGTGTGGATGGCCGTAAGAGAGCCCTGTCATGACAGATGGTTTGCTTAATTACAGAATTAAAATCGGTGTCGTAGAGCCATGAGTTCAGTGAATAATATTTTCCAGACAGAGTTTTATAAGCAGCTTGTGGTTGTATAGCCTCTTACCCAAAAAAGGGAACCTGGTCGCAATGACTACCTTCAACACTCAGGGAGTATGAGGATGTTAATTTGGCCACCCCCAAGAACACAGTTCCAGTAAAACTTAACCTTATCGGAGCCTACCAGTGACCCCACCTTAAGCATTGTGAAAGAAAGGCTGTTGAAATAGCACCTGGCATTTCACCCCGAACTCCTCCGGTAAGTCCAGCTGACTCAGTGACCACAGCAAAGGGAAAGTACATGGGATGTTCAGCAGGCCCTCCTGGGTGAACCCTGATGGTAAGTATGGACTCATCAAGGAAATCACAAGTTTCATATGTAGCAAGGATAAAAGAGCTTTAGAACACTGAATTTTAATACTACAAAGGTAAACAAACATTCGTAGAAAAAACATCATTTGCAGTGATAGGTTCTTATTTTGTTGGGCTTCATGTATTTCTTCCTGAAAAGAGTGGAATCGAAATAATGAGCATCTGATATGACTAGAAGTCTGCTTTTAAAGTAAGCATATTTCCTCTGGATAATTTGCAAAAGCTATGTTTTACTATATTTGACTACCTTGGGTTGGTTTAAGAGAAGAGATAGCATACATTTCCTGGGAAATTTCATGATTTCAGTTTCTCTTTATAGCTGAATAGAATTCTATTGTGTATATGGACCGCTGTTTCCTTAGTCAGTGATCAGCTGAACAAAATTAGAATTGTTTCCATTTCCTCTCTGTGGTGAAAAAGGCAGCAATGAACAGGGATGGTCAAGCATCTGTGGAGTAGAATGGCTACTCTTTTGGGGATAAGCCAAGTAAGAGCTATAGTTGTGTCATAGGGTAAATCTATTTTTAGCTTTTTGAGAAAATGCCACACACTGATTTCTAGAATGCTTGAACAAGTTGGAAAACCTACCAGGAGTGAATGAGGCTTCCTCTTTCCCAAAACCTTCTCTGAATCTTTTATCTTGGATGTCCTTTTCATCTTAGCCATTCTGACTGGAGAAAACTGAAATCCCAAGGATTTTTAGTTTGCATCTTCATTTGATATAGGTGTGGAATACTTTCTGAGATAATGATTAGTCATTTCTTATATCTTCTGAGAACTCTCGGTTGAGAACCAAAGGTCTTCTTTAATGGGGTCATTTGTTTTCTTAATTACTTGGTGGTTTATTTTTTTAATTTTTGATGTATTCTGGATATTAATCTACCAAATTAGAGCTGGAAAATATTCTATCCCACTCTGTGGGCTTCCTTTACACTCTGCTGAACTAGAAGCCCTTTTAGTCAGTGTGATAACCCAGACCCACAAAACCAAATATTACATATTCCCTCTTATTTGTTGTACTTAGCTCTAATTCTACCAACGTGCATGGATAACCGTGAGTAACTACAGAATCTAGGAATATAGGTAGGTAAATACAAGAAGACAAGTGCTTGAGATAGCCAGATTTGTGTGCAATGAAAGAACAGTAAAAATAAGGGAGATTGGCTTAAACTGGGAGGGGAGATACAGAAAGAGACAGACAGGGGAAGGGGGGATATATAACATTAAGGATGCATTATAAAGACATAAGGTGTCATATTATCTGTGACCTAAAATTATATATATGTATATATAATATATAATACACACATACACATATGTAAATATTTGAGAGAAGTTACACTCTTGGGTAAATAATGTCTTCCCCAAGACAAAAGGACTATTAAGGAACACCCCAGTATCAGGCACAAGAATCCCCTTTCATGGTGTTGCTCAGGGGATTCTACGTAATCTACAATATAGGCTATTGCTGTTGCCTCTTGTTGCCTTCCAGAATCTGAAGATACAGGTATCTATTGCTGAAGACATGTCACTTCATGTCTATCATGTCACAGTTATTCGTGTGTGCTCTCTGGACTGATTCAGCAGACATCCTTGAGGACTGACTTTCATAGTATCAGAAGGTGCTATGCAAACCTCCAAGGGAAAGAAGCATTCGTTTGTCCTACCCAGCTGTAAAGCCTGTGAATCACAGTGATGACTGTACTGGTAAGAAGTTCCACAATGGTGAAGTAGTGTCACCTTTATCTTGGGGGTTACCAAAAGCTGTCTAGTTGAATTTACTCAAGTAAAATCGTGTCTGGTACTATAAACCTAACCAGATACACATGGTTGGAGCGGTCATAGGCCTGAGAGGAGAATCTACTACCACATTTCTAACCCAATATAATTTCCTAAATGCAATCTAAATAGTTTCATCCACAGATATGTATAGCTCTTACCCCCATTAAACAACTGTGGTTTTGCAACAGCGAACCAAAACAGAAAACCTCAACTGGTCAAAATGTAGATAACACCTGACCATTGGATGTCCAAGACCACTTGATACATCTACAATACAATGTTTGCAATAAGACAAAGGAAACACTATAGAAGATGAATCACAAAGATTTTAGAAGTCTGAGGAACATAAAGTCTGCTATAAGATTGTGCCCTGAAGCTGTGATAGGGAAATTGCCCCTATGGGATTCCACAACATGGCCACCTAAAAAAGATTTATACAATTACAACAACAGATGACATCCCAAATACATGGGAGAAATCACTGTTACACAATGACCTACAAACAATTAACAACTGTTGAGACGGAAAGTAGCTGTCTTCTTCAGTCCTGAGACTCTCAATTAGATATCCACAACAAAGGTGTCAGGCCTAGAAACACAGACATGCAGACCACATAGAATCAACTCAGCAGGCTGTATTTATTCATTTGTTGATATGTAACAACAATATTTTAAAGAAGAGGAACCTCCATGAATGTGGGAGAGAGTGTGGGGATATATGGGAGGGGTAGGTGGAATACTTGATTCTTTATAAAGTATAGCAAAGTGATAAAATTAGCAGATTACATAAGAGATCATGGAAGTAATACAAGCTTGATGATAGTAATAGTGTAACTGCAGTTTAATGGCACAGGGACAGAATGATGGAAAGTTAGAGTAAAGTTCAGTAGGAATTTTAGAAAGTCACAATTGTTCTGAATTTCACTTTCATTTTCATACACACTTTTATTACACTGATAATCTTCAATCACTTATCATCTTCATTTATACTCCTTCCTGATCCCCTAACCTCTTCCTTTTTTATTAGTTAGTCCATGTATATGTCTTTTCATAATTCTAGAAAGGGGGAGGCTTCTCTTTCTGTATATGGCTTATTTTGTTCTGCATCATGTTGGCCACTTCCTTTCATGTCCCTGATCTCACTTTTGTTTACAGCTGAAGAATATTCCATTGAATATAAATAGCATGTCTTTTAAATCATTGATCTCCTAATGGACCCAGTACTAGGAACTTTGCTCTAGAAGAATAGAAGTGGGATGGAATGTATGTATGTATATGCATATGTATGAAAGTATTTTTTAGATTGGCTTACACTATAGGCAACTGATAGTCATATAATTGCAGTCTGCGTACTGGAGTGGTAAAGAGCCTATTAGCTTCCCATGAAGCTGAATCCCTAAACAGTCCCCCATTTCAACCCTTAACAAGTCTTGGGAAAAACCTTGGAGGGTTACTGGTACTCAGTCCATATTGTAATGAAAAGAAACCAGAGTCTGATGTGAGTGAATGGCAGTGGTAACTGCAAAAGAACCATTCAGCCAAGAAGAAACAATGGATCTCAGAGACAGTGATTTTTCTCTCCCAACCTTTCAGCCTAAGCTGCCCATTGGAAGTGACTACACACTTGGAGAGTGATTCTGCCCTCTCAGACCTTCCTCTGTGGGAGCAACCTCACAGATGCACCTAACTGTGTCTTCTAAGTGATTCTAAATCTTGGCAAGTTGACAATAGAGACCAACCATTAATAGCAGGAAGGGCAATTGTATAACCTAGCATCTGTCAGTAGGAAAGTGATAAATAATAAATGTAGATAGGTAGTTACCTCTACTTCATGCTGACTGCGATTTCAGGTAACTACCCAGAGGTAGTAGTCTTGATTTGAGACTATCATATTTTTGAGGCAAAAGAAATGGTTACACTTCCTATGTAATCACAAAGATTAGAGTGTAGATCGTAACACACATCTTCCAGTTACAAATTTCTGCACCTCCAGCTCTGAAGGATTCCATGCTCTTTTCTCACCTGGGTGCCCACACGCATGTGCAACCTGTATACATAATTTAACAGAAACTTACAAAACACGTACAAGCACACAAACCTTCTAAAAGATTGTTCTCTTGCTCTTATATTTTTAATTCTTTTTGTGTCTTTGATATTACTCTTTTGTCAGATGCTCAGCTGACTTTCGTTTGCATTTTTAAGATGTCTCTTTACTCTGGCATTTATTTCCTGTTCTATGTTGAAGCATTTTAAGCTTATCTGTCAATTCTATTTCCAGAAATGTTATGGTCGATGTTCTTAAATCAGTTGCACAGTCTTTGATATGGAAGTATTTCCATATATTCTGCTATAGTATTTCAAAGTTTGGTGATTATATTAAAGCCTTTTCTCCATTTTGAGGTGATTTTTGTATAAGATGAAAGATGTTTATCTAGATTTATTTTTTATTACTCGTTTTACTTCTTGAGATTGTAATTTAATTTCTTCCTCATATTTCTTCACTTGAAATACTCTTATATACTTCTCCCTGTTTTCTTTTTACTTATAATCTTTTCTCATTAATTGTTATTATGTGCATACATGATGCATGTGTACATTTTCCTAAATACAAGCTACTTGATCTGTATGATTTTGTTTGAATGTATATGTTTTCAGCATTGGGCATTTGGAAGTGAATAACCAACTGGTATGCTCTTCCCTGGGGAAGACTATTTCTGTTCTCATATTGATTTCTCCTTTTCTAAAAAAAAATCATTTATATATTTACATCCATACCACACTTTCCCCTCTCTCTTCTTTTAGTCCTCTCTGCCCAACCCCATCCTCTCCTCCTCCATTTCTATTCAGAAAAGGGTAAGCATCTCATAGATACCAACAAAACATGGCATATCAAGCTGCAGTAAGACTAATCCCTTATATTAAAGCTAGGAAAGGTGAGGAATGGGGTCTGGAAAAACAGCAAAAATGTCAAGGACATCCCCTGCTTCCACTGTTAGGAGTCTCACAAGAGGACCAAGTCACACAACTGTCACTGTCATATAGACAGAGGTTTTACATCAGTTTCATGCAGGCTCCCTAGCTAAGTGTCTTTTAACCCGTAAGATCCCAGATTAGTTGATTCTGTGAGTTTTCTTGTGATGACCCCACCCCTGGCTCATACAATCCTTCCACCCTCTCCTCAACAGGATTCCCTGAACCCAATGTTTGGTTATGGATCTCAAAATCTGTTTCCATAAGTTGCTGAATTAAAACTCTCTGAAGACAATTGAGCTAGAAATGAGTTTAGTGAATGTCCTTAACCATCATTACATTGACATTTTTCTTCAAGTAGTGCTTGATTCTATCCTATATTTCTGGGACATCCAGCTTTTGGGATTCTGGCAATGTCAAATTGGAAAATGTCAAGGATGGACTCAGGCTCCTGGCCTAGGTCTGAGGCTGGGGTAGTCTTTGGTTGACCTTTCTTACAATCTTTGTGCCACCCTTACCTGTCACACGTACAGCATTACATACCATAGCCAGGACAGACTGGAGGTCAAAGGTTATGTGGTTGGGTTGGTGTCAAAATCTCTCCAATGCAAGTCTTACCTGATTATAGGATATGACCAGTTCAGGCTAAGTATCTGCTATTGTTTGAAGTCTTAGCTGGGGTTTTCCTTATAGATTCCTGAGAGTTTCCCTTGTGGTCAGTTTCTGCCTCACCTTGATATGCACCCTTTCCAGACATTTTTCTTCCAGTACTTTTCTCCTCTATCCCCCCAACGTGATCTCTCAGGTTTCCATCCCTATCTGAGCCCAGTTCACCCACAAAATCTCTTCTATTCCTCTTTCTTAGATTCAAGCATGCTCCCTAGAACCCGCCTTGTCACCTAGTTACTCCGGGATTATGAATTATGGCACAATTATTTTTTACTTCACAGCTAATATCCACTTATGAGTGAATACATACCATGTTTGTCTTCCTCACTATGGGCTACCTCACTCAGGATAATTTTTTCTAGTTCCATACTTTTGCCTGCAATTTTCCTGGTATCCTTGGTTTTGGCATCTCTGTAATACTCCAATATGTAAATACACCACATTTTCTTTATCCATTTCTCAGTTGAAGAACATCTAGATTGTTTTCAGTTCCTGGTTATTACAAATAAAAATGAACAAAGTTGAGCAAGTATCCTTGTGGTATGATTAAACATCCTTTGAGTATATGCCCAAGAATGGTATATAGCAGGGTCTTGGGATAGATTATTTCCCATTTTTCTGAGAAACTACCATATTGATTTCCATAACGATTGTACCCGTTTGTACTCCCACCAGCAATGGAGGACTGTTCCATTTGCTATACATCCTTTCCAGCTTAAGATGTCACTTGTGTTTTTGACTTAGCAGTCCTTACAGATGTAAGATGGAATCTCAGAGACATTTTGATTTATATTTCTCTGGTGGCTACAGATGTTGAATATCTCTTTGTTGCCTATAGTTTCTCAGAGCGTAGCTCATTGTGTATGGTTGACACCATGTGGCCTTTCCTTATAAATATTTCTCCTTATACCCACCAATAAGTCTAACCCTCACACTTATTCAAATAAACTTCTCTTTGAAACAGATGAACACCATTACAGAAAACCACAGAAAATCAAACTGCACAGTTGTGAGCCTAGCCCTCGTGGATATCTCTACAACTCTAGCAAGGAAAGCTTAAGAAACATTTCAGAATATTGGGCAGAAAGGCTGTCAGTCCCAGAGGAATAGGACATTTGCTGTGAAATTATGCCTCCTAGTAGTGTGAGAAGTTATCCCACAAAGTCTCACCAACTTGGCTACCTAAACATCTAAACAAGTAAAAGAGACTTCTTAATGTGGATGGTGGATAGCTTTAGCTTGAGTCGTTTGCATGCAAGTATCCAGTACTTTCAACACTCTTACTTTTAAAGGTATTCTACTGTCCATGATTTTAGTACATTTATAGAAACTCATGCCTATTAATGTGTACATTTATATCTAGGCCCTTTATTCTGACTTATTGCCTTGTATGTTCAAATTTCTTTTTTTTCATTAAAAGCATATTAAATGTGCTTATTTATTGATATATATGCTGTGTTTGTGTGTGATGTGCGTGGATGTCAGAAAACAACTTGAAGAAACCACTTCTATCTTCTAACTATGTGGGTCCCAGGAATCAGACTCAGATGTTTGAGCAAGGTATCAATTACATGAGAATGGTGAAAATAGATAACTTCATATTTTTATTTTTAAAAGAAACTCATTTGTTTTCCCCTGTTCATTATAATGTCAGCAGTTTTGTTATCTATTGCTTTCAAATTAGGTGTGATTTTACTATGCTTAGTATTAGAATTTTTATTATGAAGGGGTATTTAAGTTATCAAAGTCCTTTTATGATAATTTTGATAATTTGATAATGATATGATGCAGTGAGTGACATTATTTCTATTCATGGATTCTATTACATTTGCTGCTTTGCATATGTTGAAACATCTCTAGTGTCAAATAATTTCAGTCATGGTGCACCATTTGTCTGTACATTAAATGTGTGCTTGGAAATACGTGTATATATGTGGGTGGAAACAGAAATATGCATGCCAAGAATTATATCTGAAAGCCAGAAGACAAACGAATGTTTGTCTTGGCTTTTTAAGTTGTTTGAACCAGGACCTTTTCATTATTTTTATATACTACTTCAGGAGCACTGAGAAAACAGTCACATTCTACTAAGCCTGGACAATTGAAATGAACTTTATATATATATATATGGAATATATATATATATACTAAATACCAATCCAAATTCCGACTCTTTCCCCTCCTCCCAAACTCTCCCTACACCCCCCCCCCCCCACCCCCTTCAATCCTAAGAAAAGGTAAGGCACTTTGCTTTGTGAAAGGTCCAAGGCCCTCCCTACTACATCTAGACTGAGTAAGGTATACATTCAAAGAGAATAGGGTCCTAAAAAGCCCGTATATGCAGTAGAGATAAATCCCCAGTGCCACTGTCAGTGACCCCTCAGTCTGCCTCATCCATGTAACTTTCAACCACATTCAGAGAGACGAGTTTGATCCTATACTTGTTCCTTCCCAGTCCAGCTGGAGTTGGTGAGCTACTCTTAGCTCAAGTATCCTTGTGGATTTCTGGGAAATTTTCTAGAGCCAGGTTTCTTGCTAACCCCATAACAGCTCCCTCAAACAAGATATCTCTCTCCTTGCTCTCGACATAAGAAAATTTCATATGGCAATGTTTTAATTACAGACAGGAATACTGTTTAAGAAATATGGATGTAAATTTCCTAGCATCATCTATTCTTTGATAATTGTTTTGATATGTAGCTAGTTACCTAATTATTTTGATAATTTTCAATTTCAAATAAGCCTTTGCATTTGAAAGGCTGTCATCCATTTCCTGTTCCATTCCATCCTAATCAATTAAAGATAAATTTCAGTAAGTAGGGGAAATTTTGAGAGCCTTTTCCGCAGCTTTCTTTTAGATGCAGGGTCATACCAAGCAAAATATAGCATCTTCATTGGTCTTTGTCAGGAAAACCAGACATGAATAGCCCAGTGGACTGTTGTATAGTCAATGTCAGTCTGGTGTTTTAAGTATAAATGAGCTTTCAACTTTTTGAAAGGTTTAGGACAAACCTCTTTAAGATTTTATTTTTTTCAGGCGAATTGGTGGTTCTGATTTACTGTTTTTAACATCTACACAAATATGCCGCAAACCATCATCCTTTTGAATTTGGTAACATTGATTTTGGAAAAACTGACCTAGGGTTAGAAAAATAATATATAATTTAGAAAGATTAGTACTATTCTATTTTGGCCTTTAACTTCATGATAATTATTGTTTAAAACTACTCTCCTTTAAGAAAAATAGGTCTCTGAGAATTACATGTATGTGTTCTTGAGAAATGACTGCTACTCACCTCACTGTTTTTTCCCAGCCCTCCTAACCCCTAAAATTGTCCCTTAATAATTTCCTAGTTTCTGCAGATGAGTTATATATGGCAAGCCATATATTCACACCAGAAGATTTAGTGTTAGGGACTTCTGATGAGAGATAAAATTCATTATTTGTCTTTTTGGGTCTTCAGCAACCTAGTCCATATGTTGTTTTCCTGTTTCATCCATTTATATGCAAAGTTCATTATGTCATTTTCATATATCTTAACAGAATTACGTAGTGTATATGTACTATAGTTTGATTATCTATTCATCAATGGAGATTGAAGACTACAATGCTTTCACTTCCTAGCTATTGTGAATAGACTGGAATGTCTAATCCTTTCAGCTTATATCCCAGAGTTGAATGGAGGAATGGGTCATGTGGTAGATTTTATTTTAGCTTTTTAGAGAATTCTATACAGTGATTTTTTTTAACTTTTTAAAAATTTCTTCTGTCTTCTGGATATTAATACTATGTCAGGTATATATTTGGCAAAGATTCCTTCTCATTTTGTGGATTTCTCTTCACTTGCTCGATTGTTTCTTTCCTGCACATATCTTTTAAGAAGTCCCACTTATTGATGGCGGCTTTAATTCTTGGACATATAGAGTCATTTCCAGAAAGTTCTTTCCTACACCAAATCACATGATGTACTGTGTGTTTTCTTCTGACACTTTCAGTGTTTCAGGTTTTGTATTTAGGTCTTTGATTCATTTGAAGTTAGTTGTGGTATAGTGTGATAGATAAAGTTCTAAATTCATTCTTCTACATTTGGGCAGTTTTTCTATCACTATTTGTTGAAGATATGTTCTTTCCTTCAGTGTTTGATTTTCTTCTCTCTGTCAAATATTAATTGGGGGTAGTTTAATGCAATCACATTTGGGTCTGTAATTTTTTTTTACATTTGTCTGCATATCTGTTTTTATACCATTACCAAAGTAATTTTATTATTATGGCTTTGTAATAAATGTTAAGATCTTGTATGGTAATCGCCCCATTATTGTTCTTTTCTCACATGATAGCTTTGCCTATCTAGGGTTTTTTTATAGTCCCATATTTCAGTAAATAATAAGATAGGGATAATAATTGGGGTTGCATAGTATTTGTAAATCACTTTTGGTAAATGATCATTTTTCCAATAAAATCCTACCAATCTACAAGTATGGGATTTCTTTCCATTTTCTAGTATCTTTATCTATTTCTTCAAAAGTTTAACAGTTATTCACTACTAGTAATTTGGTTTGTTGTTTGATATATCTCAATTTTGCTCTTGCTAAAGATATTCATGATGAGACTAAAGTAAGGGACTTAGAGACAATTTGTTCCACTTTAGATATAATGTAGATCAGACTGGTTTATAAAGGACACTTGGTTAAAGTGTTGGTTTCTCAATCGATATATTCCAAAGTTGGCATTTTTTCATTTCTATGCACTATTGGTTTTGATATGAAGATGACATAAAACTATTTTTTCTTATTTTATCAATAGATGATATAAAGTTTGTATTATTTCCTTACTAAGTGTTTGGTAGAATTCACCAATAAAATAATTTTGAGATATAGATTTATTTTTTAGGTAGATTGGAAACATCATTACGTATTTAAAGTAGGTGTACCAAAATTCACATCATCTATTTATTTGTGAATAAGTATCTAAAGTTAGTTTCTTTCAGGAAACAGGATAATTTTGTGTGAACTGCTGAATTAATAGGCATAAAATTGTTCGTAAAGCCTCCTTACAATGTTTCATTTAAGATATCAATCATTTGAGTGTCCCATATTTTACTTCTCATTCAATATTGTTGGTGGTTTAGAAATCCCATCCATCTAAGCTAGGGACAGCTATTGAAGTGTAATGATTATTGCTTTTCTATTTCAAAGTTTACTGTTTTCTGTTCTAGGCCTGTGGTGCCCTCTCCCTCCATCTGATCTCTCTCTCTCTCGCTCTCTCTCTCTCTGTGTCTCTCTCTTTCTCTCTCTACCCCCTCCCTCCATCCTTTGCTTCCTCACCCCTCTTTCTTCTTAAAGTAGGTGCTTAAGAAACTATAGTCTTGCTCTTATTACTAATCAGAATTTGAATACTGTTTGTTTCTTTTAAGCACCCACTCAATTTTCAAGTTGCATATTTTTAATTTCACTAAAATCATTGTATTTAATATTTCCTGAGAATTTCACTGATTGGGGATATTTATACATATATGCACATTTTTTGGTTTTTCAAGACTTTGTGTAATAGTCCATGTATAACTATTTTTAATGTTTTTTTCTCATATGGCATATGAGGATGAATCATTTTATTTCTTCAGACTAACAGTGAGAATTCTAATAATTAAAATTTATGAAGAGAATTGACCTATATTTTCCTCATTTGTAGTAATCCTGTCTGGCTTGGTTTCACAGCAATAATATCCTCAAATAATACAAATTTGGAAGTTTCAATTTTCTTTTTTATTTGATGAGTTTGAGAAAGGTTACAGTATATTTTTCTTAACAATTTTTGGTAGAATTCACCAATGGAGTTACTTTTCTTTGACAAGAAGTCCTCTTTTATTGTCATTAAATGCTTACTTTTACTAGTACATGTTAGTTTATAACATATTGAGTTATTATTTATTATGGAGATTTTATACATATATACAATGTTTCCGTATATGTTTCTGAGGTCAATTTGGTCTACAATGTTATTCAAGTTAACTATTTCCTAAATGGCTTTTTGTCTATATGATTTACACATTGCTGATCATGTAGCATTGAAGCTTCTTAGAACCACTATTCCTACTTTTATAAATGTTAATTTTGTTACAATTTCTTTTGTGTCTTCTGATTCTTTGATTTTGGGTTCATATATATTTATAATTTATATTCCTCATTGCTAACATCAAATATCATGTTATAATAACTTTCTAAATATCTATCCACAGCTATGGCATGATGTCTATTTTGTCTCAGAACAGCCACTTTATAGTCTGATTTTATTGCTATTTGCCTGCACTATGTCTTTCCATGTCACCATTTCACACCTGTTTTTCTCCTGGAACCTGCAATGAGTCTGTTTCCATAGTGGGATTCTGCTACTTGCTTTTATTCAATTTATTTGGTCATTGTATAGTGTATGATGATAAATTTATCCCATTTACATTTCAGAAAATGTGAACATTCTCTGTCCATGGGCTTCCTGAGTACTGCTTATTCTAGAGCTGCTTTTTCTCTCTATGTATTATATTTTGTTAGTGACTCATGCTCATTTTCTATGGGAAAATACTTGATTAATTATTCTTTTCTTATTTTGGCATGTGTATATTTACTACCATTGCAATTGTGGTTTCATTAGGTTTATAACATTGACAGTCTATTTTCTGTCAGTAACCAACTAAATTTCTATTGCAAACATGATTTGAACTCTTAAATTATGTTCCCCTTAGTTTTTGTGTTTGTGCGACTGTTTCCATCATTCTTTGTTGTTTACCCACTAGCAAAGTACTATAATTATATTCTTTTGATACTTTGTCATCTATCTTTCATATTATCATTATAATATATTATATGTCATGATTATAAGTTTAGATACATTGTTCCCTTTATAGTGAGCTTTATGTTTTGTATGTTTACACATTAATAGTCGTCCATCTTAACTTAGCTTCCAATTTAAGTCCTTATAGTACAGGTTCTGATGCTGAATTTTCACAGCTTTTGTTTAAAGAAACACTTTTTATTTTTGAAGGAGAGCTTGCTGGCATTGCTGGAATCTTGGTTGATAGTGCTTCTCTTCTTTAAGTTATTTGAGAATATTATTTTATTGTGTCCTTCTAGTAGGAAATCTGTTGAGAACACTTTTACCACCCCTTGTGTGTTACAGGTTGCTTCACATGTGTTGATTTAAAATTTTTCTCATACTAACTTCTTATAATTTGATGATGACATGTATGGGTGTTTGAATTGCTCTTATAGGACGGAAGTTGAACTTCATTAATTTGAGATGCTCAACCAGTTGCTGTGATTACTTATCTCTCTTGTTGTTAGCTTCTCCTTGTGACAGGAATAATCAAATGATATACTGTCAGTTTCCTCATAGAAAAACAAAGTGATAGAGAGGCCAAGGGCATTACTGATAAAGTGGACATGTATACACTTTTTTTAAATTTTCTTTCTAAAGATTATATTTCTTTTATTTCAACATGTGTGAATAAGAGGTTGTATATCTAAGACTCCTACACCAACAGTGTGCTGAAACCTTTCCATTCATAGCACCAAGCATGAGATTCTTTGCTTCAAGTTATTGATTGGGAGAACCCCAGGTGATTTCAAAATATCACAGTACATTGGTATTTCTTTTGGATAGCCACTCCAACTACACATAAGACAACTTTGCTGAAGATGCCACACACTTTGGTTATAGCACGGAGAGATCAGTTTCAAATTGACTGAAAAATGTCCTTCCCATTGAATACCCATTATAGTACTTAGAAGTAATATCCAAGTGGCTGGGGAGAAAGACATTGATGTTCTTACTCAGTGCTGGACAGGGCATACCACAATATTGACCCTTCAGGCAAGATGTACCAACTGGTAGAATTAAGGCATAATGTGTAGTCAACTGCTTCATGGTTGGATTTGAAGTCTGCTTCCCAGGAAAGAATTCATGGTAACTCTCTAAATGTACTCAAAATCTGATGGCTGACAAAAAACCGGCTCTAGGGATAACTCCACCATTGTTTATTTGTTAAATACTTACAGTCAAACTGCCATTTGAGTAACTGCTTTTATTTAGATAAAGAATACTCCCAATATGGGTAAGAGGAGCTTATTTTTGATGTGAATAGAAGTGTAGTCAGAGATTCACACTATCAAAGAGTTGGGAAAAAAAAACTACTACTGAGAGTTAAGCTCTACATAGTATGCCTTTATAAGGGTAGCTTGCAGAATGGGGATTGGGAGGACAAAGAATTCAAAAGTAAGAAAATATAAAGGAAAGCTATGAAATGCTGTTTTCTGGACATTACATGATTATTACAAATATGAATTTATGTCTTTGTGCTTACCTGTACAAGACCTCCACAAGAGCAAGCCATCCATTCTTCCGGGAGGGATAGAGGAGAAACTCAGGAGACCTTACTCCTAACTGAAATGATATTGACAGTTTGTCATTATATTTCTGGATATGATCATTTTAAAGGGGCTTATGCCTTAGTAGATGACTTCACATCCATGCATATGTGGGTAGCATTAATTGGACTTAGTGGATTATTACATTTTTTAAAAAGAAGAATATATGAATTTTCCAGACAGATTTGTTTTGTTGTGCATTTTGATATTGACAGGGGAAAGAGAATGATATATAGATAAATATATAGATATCTACATATATAGATGTATAAAACATATATATATATATCATTATCAGATATATAGAGATATGGATATAGAGATAGATATATAAATATGTGTGTATAATGATATTTTTAAGAATACATATGCTTTTAAATTATAAAATAAAGAATTCTATCTCCTAATAAGAAATAATTTTGTTTGTCCAGATCACAATTATATAATCTGATACTTACCCTTTCATCATGCTGTGTGTCATTCAACATTGTGAACAAGCTGAAGTATTTTCATTGAGTGTTTTAAAGACTAAACTAGACAGCCATTCTTTTCTACTCCTGTAGCAATGCTTCCCATCCTTTTCCACTTTCTCTGTATCTTTTGAATTCAGTAAATAGCATGCAATACACTGAATAGTAGTTAGCTTTCAAATATCTTTAGTGAGACAGTTATGACCAACTTTTGATCTGGGGATATAGGTATTTAAATAACTAACAATGGAGTAGAGTTTATTCAAATATCTTATATCTACTACTGTGATAGCCTGTCCAATTTTGACGTCTGTCTAAAATTCTCATAGAATATTAAACTATAGAAGTTTTAAGTTTGTTTGGCTCTATATACATTTGATGTAATTTAAAAAGAAAATCAGTAGTGTGAATCATGTGGAAATTAAGAAGTTAAGTTTACAAAGCTTCCTGACTAAAGTGGGTTCCAGTGACTTCAATATAACCCAAGAATTAATAGTGCTTTCATTAATTTATATCCTATAAAATGTATAAGAAAGTAAAAATGAAATATTGTTAAATAGGATAGTGTCCAAAATGTACACAATGAAGATTTTGTAGGCTCAATATTAGCTAGAAATGTAATAAACTTAATGAGCACTTTAACCCTCTCTCACAAAGCCCCTTTGGATTTCTACTGTTTTGAAATATGTGATAAATTCCAAAATGTTATGAAGCAAATTACACAGACACTAGCTCACATTTAATTTGTTTAACGCTCTGTGGAGATGTTCCACTTATTGGCCATTCGAAAGTTAACAACTTGTATTATTTCTTCAACTTTTTTGCATATCTTTCTATATCACCATTTTACTAAAAGAAAGTTCATTTACGTTCAAAACCATATATTTTATACATATGCACACTAATGTGAACATACTTTTTTTTAGAAACACATATGGTATTTCTGCTGATAAATAAAGGAAAATATTGACCTGTGCCAAATATGTTATTAGTTGTGAATAAATGAAAATGTCAATAACTTTATTTGGGTAGGCAATATCAAAGACAAAGCAGAGTCGTATGCCCTTTTCCATATCATCTGATTTTAGCCTACCTTTAAGTTGAATTTTTATTTATTTTGGAATGATCTGTATGGATGTCTGTGAGGATATATGCATGAGTGCTGTAGACAGTGCAGACCAGAAGAGAAATCAGGCCACTTGAAGGTGGAGATAGAGAAAACTATGGGATGACTCACATGAAGGCCAGCAACAGAATTGGAGCACTCTACAAGAAAGACATGCACTTCAACTCCTGAGCCATTTGGCCAGCTCTTAATCTGCTTTGATGCAGCTTTTCATTGGTTGTTAGGAATACTCCTCTCAAGAATCCAGTATACATGACCTTAGGTGTCTTTTGGCCATTTGAACTTCTTCTGTTGAGAGATCTCTGTTCAACTCAGTGCCCCATTTTATAATTGGGTTGATTAGCCTTTTACGGTCTAGTTTCTTGAGTTCTTTATATATTTTGGAGATCAGATCTTTGTCAGTTGTGGGGTTGGTGAAGATCTTCTCCCAGTCAGTGGGTTGCCTTTCTGTCTTAGCAACAGTGTCCTTTGCTTTACAGAAGCTTCTCAGTCTCAGGAGGTCCCATTTATTCAATGAGGCCCTTACTGTCTGTGCTGTTGGGGTTATACGTAGGAAGTGGTCTCCTGTGCCCACGTGTTGTAGAGTACTTCCCACTTTCTCTTCAATCAGGTTCAGTGTGTTTGGACTGATATTGAGGTCTTTCACCCACTTGGACTTGAGTTTTGTGCATGGTGATAGATATGGGTCTATTTTCATTCTTCTACAGATTGACATCCAGTTTTGCCAGCACAATTTGTTGAAGATGCTCTCTTTTTTCCATTGGGAAATGGAAATCAAGACAACTTTAAGATACCATCTTACACCTGTCAGAATGGCTAAAATCAAAAACACCAATGATAGCCTTTGCTGGAGAGGTTGTGGAGAAAGGGATACACTCATCCATTGCTGGTGGGAATGCAAACTTGTGCAACCACTCTGGAAAGCAGTGTGGAGGTTTCTCAGGAAATTTGGGATCAACCTACCCATGGACCCAGCAATACCACTCTTGGGAATATACCCAAGAGAGGCCTTATCACACAACAAAAGTATATGCTCTACAAGTTTATAGCAGCATTGTTTGTAATAGCCACAACATGGAAACAACCTAGATGCCCTTCAATTGAAGAATGGATGAAGAAAGTATGGAATATATACATATTAGAGTACTACTCAGCAGTAAAAAACAAGGACTTCTTGAAGTTTGCAGGCAAATGGATGGAAATAGAAAACACCATCCTGAGTGAGGTAAGCCAGACCCAAAAAGAGGAACATGGGATGTTCTCACTCATATTTGGTTTCTAGCCATAAATAAAGGACATTGATCCTATAATTCGGGTTCTTAGAGAAGCTAAATAAGAAGGAGAACCCAAAGAAAATCATATAGGCATCCTGAATATTAACCCTCATCAGGCGATGAAAGGAGACAGAGACAGAGACCCACATTGGAGCACCGGACTGAAATCTCAAGGTCCAAATCAGGAGCAGAAGGAGAGAGAGCACAAGCAAGGAACTCAGGACCGCGAGGGGTGCACCCATACACTGAGACAATGGGGATGTTCTATCAGGAACTCACCAAGGCCAGCTGGCCTGGGTCTGAAAAAGCCTGGGTTAAAACCAGTCTCGCTGAACATAGTGGACAATGAGGACTACTGAGACCTCAAGAACAATGGCAACGGGTTTTTGATTCTACTGGACCTATTGGTTTCGTGGGAGCCTAGGCAGTTTCGTGGATGCTCACCTTACTAGACCTGGATGGAGGTGGGTGGTCCTTGGACTTCCCACCGGGCAGAGAACCCTGATTGCTTTTTGGGCTGACGAGGGAGGGGGACTTGATTGGGGGAGGGGGAGGGAAAGGGGAGGCGGCGGTGGGGAAGAGACAGAAATCTTTAATAAATAAATAAATTAATTTAAAAAAACAAAACAAAACAAAACAAAAACAAAAAAAACACAAAAAGAATCCAGTATACACTCAGGAGGTACCTCATGCCCTTAATTTCAGCACTTCGGAGTCAGATGCCTGTGAATCTCAGTGAGTTCAAGGCCAGAATGGTCTAAGAAGTGAGTTCCAGGATAGCCAAAACTTTTACACAGAGAACCTGTCTTAACAAACCAAACAACAAAATAAAACAAACATCTAAAAACCAGAAACAAGCCAAGAATCCAATATACATGGACCTTTCCTTTGTTTTGAATGCTGTTTTATACCATGAGTTTCCTCCCAGAACTCAACTACATCCCAATGTTTTTGGAACTCCAGAACTGTGAGGCAAACCTTTTTCTTACGAGTACCAACCCGAGGTATTTTCTTATAAAAAGACAAACCACAAACAGACAATTATTTTTAAATTATATTCTACTTAAAGTGTTTCCTTAATACCCCACCGCAAAGACTTTTAGCTTTGTAATCTATTGTAAATCTGCATAGATAACACAGCCCTTTATTTGACCACAAAGCTTTGTATATATAGGTTCTACTCTATGAGCAAGTATTCAGACTTTGAATTATTTTACCACCAAAAAATATATAATTTTTAAGTCAACTTACTATGATGGCTTTTATGTGGTTTTGTTCTAATTTCTTTGAAAAATAAAATGTATAACAATTATGAAAACTTTAGATTAAAAATAAAGAGAAAGAAAATCCTAGTATAAACTGCTTCATTTTTGTTCTTCTAAATACCATTGTTATATAATTCTCTGTTTTAGTTGTGTGATACTTTTTAGATCTATAATTTCATGGTAAACAAGTATCAATAGAATTCAAATGTAACATGTTATGTTTTAGATGTGCACTTTATTTAGTGACTAATCCAGCTATTTTAAGTTACTTTACAGCCATAATTAGTGAAGATTCTATCAGGTGGCATGGGAAAGATTATGGGAAAGCAGTAAGCTTCAAGAACTGGAAGCAGAGGGGGGATTGGAGAAGTCATGAAAAGCTCAGAGGAGTGAGGTCAATCATGGCATGACTTTGAGACTAGTCCTAATCTTGAAAAACAATGATAAACTCAATTTGCTGAAATGATTACAGTGCATTTGAGGAAAGGTATACTTTTGATATAATCTTAAAATTGTAATCATATGATCAGGACATCTGGAAAATAACAGTCAAAATTAAACTGAACTTCGTCTGGGTATTGCAATTTTTACATGGCTCTGTCAAATGTCAGGCTCCCCTCTCCCTCACCAATTTCAAAGATGTTTCCCCGTGATTTCTAACCGTGAATCATCCCGTCCTGTGCCAACCATCTGTTTTGTCTGCCCCCTCATCGACTCAAATTAGATGAGGGAGGGCAGGGCAGGTTCTCAAGAGCAGCCATTAACACTGAGGGGAAGAAGATGCTGGCAGCAGACTTTCCATTGGAAATTATGGACTATTAAAACTGGCAAGAAAAAACTTACAGGCAGACCGCTGAAGGGTAAAATCAAACTGAGCAGAAAGAGGTAGAAAAAGTATGAGAAGTTCAAATAATCAATATAAAAATAATCCCCAAACATAATTCAGATTCTGTAAAGCAACAAAAGGGTAAAGGGGTGAAGCCTACAGTGACAAGTAATATTGCAATAAATAATGGCATAACAGAAAATCACGTGTTCATGAAAAAAATTGTGATCTTCCATATTTCAATAATTAGGATGCATATTCACATTGGAATTTTATAAAAAACTTATTTACTCTAGATTTTTTGGTATTGTAGCATATTAAAGGGAACAGATTAACAACAAAATGGGATTGTATGTTTGTGAGATAAAAATATGTGATTCAAGAAAATTCTTATAGATATTGTGAAAATCACAAGTAAGAAGACAATGGTAAACCACAATTCATTCACTGGCAAAAATATTATCATTGTTGTCTGAAGTAGATATTCTTAAACTAAACAAAAATTATTCAATCAACTATAAATAAATATGCTATTATTTAGATGTGTCCAATGATTACCAATTTGGTTGTATTAGTAAAAGTTTCATAAACATAAATAGGTACAACTTTTAGTAATGCATTTTCTAAAGTATGTAATGAACAGGAGAATGAATAAAATAATAGCTTGTTTATTAGCATAAACAAACATCTATATTTCAAGTTAATGCACTCTTATTTATCATCTCTCCAAACTCCTCTTTTAATTGTGTGAATATATTTGATGATGCCCAATCATATTTAACCTTTAGAGAACTGTGTTGGCTTTTGTTTGATTGAATGCTTATTTTGTGTGTTATGAGGGTTTGAATCCAGGATTTTGGAAATGCTCTTAGCTATATCCCAGGTCTCCAAATAATATGCTTTTCTTATTGTTCCATCCTATGAACATGGGAAATTATTTTTTAACTTGGAAAGTCATATTTGCCATGTCATAAGAATGTTTTGACCGTTCTTGTAAAACAAAGAAGGGAACAAATATTGTAATTATAAAATGACTCTTATCTTCAAGAAACTTACAATCTATGTGTTACTATAT
>NW_026067917.1:7187512-7193958 GCF_014885135.2 Alexandromys fortis | reverse complement strand
TTGTGGCAATGGAGCTAGTTCATCCATACTCATCTCAGGGTGGTGAAAATCATTTTCAAAGGTGATAATATAAGATATTTCCATAGCATTTGATATCAGCTTCCTAGAGTTCCCTAATTAACAGTGATTAGAGGAGGAATTGGGTTTTTTAAAAGAAAATACTGTACACAAGACACATCATTAGTAAATGTCAAGAATTTTTACATAAAGAAGCCATGAATTCATGAAGATGAATTATGTGAATGAATCTGGAGATACTGTTAAGAACTACATTTTAAGGTGACTTAAAATTGAGACTTTCTGTGATGAGAGACTGAAAAAGTTGTTTCTCAGATCCATGGGACCAATAGATTAATAACAAATTGTGCTGGAACAAAGGACACTTTTAGGAGACAATTTTAAATTAAATTGTGTAGTAATGGTACACAAGTTACTATTTAGAAAAATAAATACAACCTAGAGAGGTGGTGATTATGTTTTCACATGCTGTATAAATTGGACCAAGGACTTTCATTTCAAAGGCCTCTTCTGCACACACCTCTAAATAAGAGTAAACAATTGAGGAAGAAATACTGAGTAGCCAACTTTCTTGGTGTGAATGTCAACTCTAGATATGGTTAGAATATGTGGACTTTTGAACCAAGGAGTAGACTCTCTAGACATTCTAGTGGTAGTGTATGAGTTGTCTAAAATGAACATTATGCATCAAGATTTATGGTGCATACTAATTGAACTAATAAGATTTCATTACTGGGGAATTTGTCCAATGTCATGATATATTTCATTTGTATTTTAATAAATAAAGCTTGCCTGAAAATCAGAGAGTAAAACAGTCGCACTGGTCAACCTTACAGACCAGGCAGTGGTAACATATATTTTTAATCCCAGCAGCCACAGTAGTTGTTGTGTAAACCAGGCAGTGCATGCTTTTGATCTCAGTCCTAGAGAAGATTATAAAAGGAAAGCTGACAGCTCTCAGTCACAGTCTTATTCTGAGATTCCTGGAGGCAGGATCGCCATTTTGGACTGAGGTGCTTTGCTATTCTGACCATTAGATTGAACCTCAAATTTTGTCTCTGAGCTTTTATTAATCGTGCCTCAGTCCAAGTCTCATATATAGACAAAACTTGAGAAAAAAATGGAGACCAGAAGAGAATATAAACATTGCAGTAGGCCAGATTTATTCTGTAAGCTACCAGACATGTGCCCAAATAGACGATAGGGTAGTAAGACCACTAAAGTTTGGCAGTAGTAGAAAAGCAGGAAGATATTGATGACTTGCATTACTGACAAAACACAAATGGCTAAAAATAAATGAATTCTTAGCTGTCTGAGTTATAGCCCATTCAGTTTCTCATTCCTCTCATACCTTAGGAACATCTTTTTCAGGATTCCCTTTACTGTATAAGATTTCTGTACAGAAGCCCTGTCTCAAAATGCCAAAAAAATCTGCTTCTTTCCCTCCCTTTTCTCCTTCTACCCTACTTTCTACCACCTTGTTTCTCTCTGTTCTTTATTCCCCTAGTTTTCTTTGTCTTTCCTATAATTATTTAATATGAATTTTTTAGTATGTGTAATGAAAAAAATATCAAGACAATGCCTTGAGACTCTGGACAATGTATTTTATAATTATATATGATTATATTTGTTCATATATTCTTACATATTCCATAACCTTATATGACATAAGTAATGCATGAATATAAATAAATAAGGATAATGAACTCTAAATAAATATTAGTATATTATCATTATTCTATTAAGGTTTTATTATTTTTACTTTTCAGTTAATGAAATGATAATCTTTCAATCAGCACCCTAAGGTTAACTAGGTGTTCTTCACAGGCATGCAAACTTTGGGTAATATCTTCTTAATGTAGGAGAATGGATGGTAATTTTGCATTGTTATGACTAATTGTGCTGTGTAATACAATCAGTGGCATAGAGGGACAGTGTCTTTCTCACATTATTAAAAGTTATCTGTGCTCTGCTAGGCATCTCTTGCTCAATTATTTCCTCCTGTTTTAGTAAAGTCAGGAGCTGAAGTTAGTACTGAGGTTTGTAAACTTACATCTCTGGAATCTGGGCTATTGTGGACATATATAGATGGAGATGAAGTTCTAAGTGTAACTTCACTTCTGTATCACCTGTCCAGTATGGAAGGACTATGAAGGCATGTGTCGCAATACATAGAGCATCACTGGGCCTGCATTTCAACTTCTTACTTGTGCAACAAATTGCTAAGTCTAGTTTTTGTTCAAGGACAATGACATAAAGTCTTCTTTGGGGGGTAGGGGAGTTGGTTGAACTAGAAATATCCCCCGTTGTCTTTGAACATTTAGTTTTCAGATGGTAACATTGTAGATGGAAGATAGAGGAGTGATTGATGGTGGAAGTATGTCACTGGGGGTGGTCTTAGGATGGTTTATGTCCTGGCTGCAGCTACAGTTCTGGCTCTCAGTTTAGTGCTGTTGCTGGAATCATCCCCACTGGAACTATTAGTTAAAGGAAACTTCTTCCATGAGCTACTTTTGGTCATCGGTTCTTATCAAAGCAACTAATATAATGGATGATGTGTGAAGATCTCTGTGAACTCATTCGTAAAGCTCTGCAGTGGAGCAGAGGACAGATTCAGTTGGTGGATTGCTTATCTAGAATACACGAGGCTCTGAGATCTGTTGTGTGAATATACACCTGTAATGCTATCACTTGGGGGAGGAAAGCAGGAGACTCAGGAATTCAAAATTGTCTTCAACTGTATTGATCACAAGCCTGGCATACCTGGGATTCTATAATAATAATAATAATAGTAGTAAAGCAACAACACAGAAATAATTAGATTTTTAAATGTAAAGTTGTGTATGTAATGCACAAAAAGCACAGTAAAGGAATGAATAGTTAGTACAGTTTGCCTGACACTAACAGATTTTCTGGAAAGCGGGAGTTTTAATATGTAAACTATAGACTCCTTGGAACACACGAGTTGGATATTCATTGTACATGCATTTTCACAGCACAAGAAATGAGAATGCAAGGAGAAAACGATCAAGTTTCCACTATGGAAGCCTGTGATGTGCCAGAGTTAAAAAGTAAAAAATAGCATAAAGCAAACAAACAAGAACCTATGATTTATGACTACATTAATTGCCAATAAGAGAAACTGGAGACTCTGTTCTGTTCATGATTAGTTACATGGAGAGTTTGGAACAGTATCACTTAAGTGTTAATGACACCAAAATATACCTCTTCACATAAGACTTGTTAATGGGGCACAGTTTGAAAATAAAGGCTGAATTAAATGCAAATGAATAGTGCCACAAATTCTCTTATGGTTATTAACATGGTGGCATCTCTAGGCATCAACACTGTAAGCAATTATACTGCATAACACTATCCTAAGTGCATGCCCTGTGTTTGTCCTACCTTGGCAATTTATCTCAAGTATATAGAGATATTAGTTCAGGTGGAGACAAAAGTACCTATTTAAGTCATGGTTTTCCAGAAATAGAGCCAATTTTGTTTTAAATAAATAAAGTAACAGACATGAGAGCTTAAATGATCGAGCTAAATGTCTGTGTGGGGAAGTTCACACATCCTCCACACTTTCTGCTTCCCTCTAATCACAGCCATTAGTCTCCTCAGGCTTTTGAATATCAAATTCACCTGCAGTGGAAAAATACAGCCCTATTCTTATTTTCCTTCTTAAAACACTGGCTGCAGTCTGAAAATCATGCTTTCGCTGTATTAAATGCCATTGTTTTTATTGGGAAGAAGATGGTGCTATATATAATAATTTTCTCAATTAATTTTTAATATTTACTAGTGAGACTTATTTTCAATATAACATGGCATGAAAGAAAGTCAGATGGATGGCTACAATCTCATGGGGTTCCCCTTTTACTCTTCTAACACACAGAAATTGTATCCTTCAAGTTCACAAGTGAGCCAGAGCACATAAGTTAGTAATTCTGAAGTTGGAATCAATGAGATGAAGAGAAAAATGGGAAACTGGTACAGTTCTCCAGCTCCTATGCCATGTGCCTCAAAGTGAGTAAGTCTCAAAATATTTCTCATCTATAAAATAAAACATGGTTCCTGTAGGGCACCTTTTGAAGTTGTATGGATAAAATGAGGTAGGTGTGGAAAGGAACATTTGAAGAAAGTTATTGTTTTGATCAAGTATTGATTGTGATAAAAGAGCTTCACATTCTTTCTGATATATTCACTTCTGTTCAGGAGACTTTTTCTTAGCACTCCATTATTGAATCCAAACAGCAGTTCTACTGAAAGGATATATTAATTTTCTAGCTGAAGAAATTGGGAGACAGTGTTAGAAAAACCTTTCCTAAGACCACATACCTAATGTGGAAGAAGCCACAACTAAATTAAAGTGAGTACAAAATGGAAAAGTCATTGAAAAAAGATGCCTTTTCCATTCCTACTTCACAGTGTCACAGTAATGTGTCAAGCATCACAAACACCTTTGGCATTTGACTGTAAGCAGATTTTAAAGACCTAATATAATAAGGCAAAAAGCCTGCTGCTGTATCAGTTGCTATTTTTATTGGATATACCACTGGTGTGTAAGAACTCTTCTTTTAACTGAGAAGGAGCATTTGTCAGCCCTCATGTTTGACCCTTTTCATTCACAATGGAATTCTTTTCATTCAAAAGTTCACCTAAGTCTATATTACTGGTTTGTATAGGTGAGGAAATAAAACTATTTGGCAGAAATCATTGCACAAACCAGTACTAAAATAATCACAGGGAAACTATATTAATTCTAACATTGTTTGGCCTATGAGCTTAGGTATATTTCTGGTTAACTCTTATATCTTAAATTAACCCATTTTTACTTTTCTAGATATTAACTCTAGCTGGTGGTTTACAGGCAAGGTTCTGGCTGGAGGCTTACATCCTTCTCCTCTAGAAACTAAATGGTGTCTATTTGACTCTGCCTACTCTCTCCTTCTCTATCTGCTTGGAATTTCTCCCCTACCCCATTCTGCACTGCAATAGGCCCAAATCAGCTTCTTTATTAACCAATGGCATTCACAGCATGCATAGGGTAATTCCACCACATCACTTCCCCTTTTCTGTCTATATAGTTAAAAAAGAAGGTTTTAACTTTACCATAGCAAGTTTACATATAATAAAATAATTCCCAAGCAAGAATTGTTGTTACAATCTTTATATCTACTTTATCTTTCATTATAACTAGAAAAACTATAATTATAACTATCTATTCTTCAAATCCATCAAAGATTCCAGAAGAATATATTACATAAGTAAACAGGAAATCCATTGTAAGCAACTTTTAAGCTCTAGAATTGACAGAGACATCTCACTGCCTGGATAGTCACCTAAAGATATTCTGTAACACTGTAACATCTTCAGCCTGTAAGTCCATAGTATCGAGCAGACTTTTCCATGAAGCAAGAAATTTCAAAGACATAGTTCCACTTACACTGGCAGTTTGTCAGTCACTTTCTTCTGTGTACTGCAGAATGTTTGGCAGACTCTTTCATGATGCAGGAACCCCAAAGAACAGTGTCACCTTCAGACATGTTCAGCAGTCATGTTTTGAGACCCGCATGTCCAGTTCATACAGCATAACATCAAGCAGTCCAAACAAGAGCAGTTTATTGCCCAAATGGCTAGTAAACACCATAAGGAGGCTCTTCAATGACCATCTTCCTCTTGAAGTAATTGATGCTGTGAGGAGCAGGTGTGATTCATTCATCATGAAAAGTCTTAAGTTTTTTTAAACATTTCAAATGTCATATTCTGTTGGTCTTTGAAAGATTTGAAAAATATCTAACTAAGACATATCTGTATATATCTAGAAAACTTAACTCACATGACTACAAGCTTGACTATTATAGATAATTATCTATTAACTTATATTTCTTAATTATACGTAACATTTTAAATGAGCTGTACAAACCTAATCAAGAGTAGAAAAATATCCTCCCCTTCTTACTTTTCTCTCCCTGTCCCCCCTTATCCCCAACCCACCCCACCCTAAGAAGGGGAGGATTGGGGGAACTTAGGGAAACAGGAAGATTGGGATAAAGGAAGGTCGGATAGGGGAGCAGGGAAGCACATATCTTAGTTAAAAGAGCCACCTTAGTGTTGGCAAGAGACTTGAACCTAGAGTGGCTCCCAGGAGCCCAAGGCGATGTCCCCAGTTAGTCCCTTGGGAAACTGAGGATAGGGAACCTGAACTGACCCTATCCTATAGCATTACTGACGAATATCTTTCATATCACCATAGAACCTTCATCTGGTGATGGATGGAGATAGAGACAGAGACCCACACTGGAGCACTGGACTGAGCTCCCAAGGTCCCAATGAGAAGCAGATGGAGGGAGAACACGAGCAAGGATGTCAGGACCACGGGGGGTGCACCCACCCACTGAGACAGTGGGGCTGATCTATTGGGA
>NW_026067917.1:7166343-7187136 GCF_014885135.2 Alexandromys fortis | reverse complement strand
TTTTTTTTTTTTTGGTCTGAATCTGTCTTATTGTGTATCTGAAATCCTTTTCTGTCCAGGAGTGCTTCTTAATATGCTAAGCAGCATAGCTAGGCCAGAGGCTGCTTTGCCTTTTGTCCCCACCCAGTTCAACATGGCAGGGGCCATTCAGTGCCAGCTTCAAATCTGTATAATTGAGAATTCAGGAACTGTCCATTGCATAGGGTCACGTAGACAGAAAAGTAGACTTAAAATCTTGATGTGGGATTCCCCTCTGTATGCTGTAGACACCATTGGTTAATAAAACATCTCTTTGGGCCTATTGAAGTGAAGAATAGGGCAAGGTGGGAATTCCAAGCAGATAGAGGAAGAGAGAGTATGAAGAGTGAGAGAGAAGCCATGTAGCTTCCAGAGGAGAAAGTCACCAGCTTGATCCTTGCTAGTAAATCACAAGCCTTGTGGTAGAATATAACTAGTAGAAATGGGTTAAGATATAAGAGTCAGTCAGGAATATTCCTAAGCTAATAGGCCAAACAGTGTTTTAATTAATACATTGTATATGGGATTAATATCTACAATACATGGAGAACTTGAAAAATAAATCAATAAATAAGTTAATAAGATGAATAGAAATTCTCCAAAAGATAAAGTAAAAATGTTGAGCACCTATTGGAGAATGTCCAGCATCCATAACAACCAATGAAATGCAAGTATAAACTACATTTAGATTCTGTCTTGTTCCAGTGGTAATGGGTATCATTATAGAAGCAATATCATTAGCTTTGGTTCCCACTCTACTGTACCACCTTCTCTATAGCATCTCCTTGGTATCAGTCTTATACTCAGTTTATATATTTGTTTAAAAATGTTTGGATGGTGATAATCATTCTTTGCAGATAGAGCTGTTCCCAGAAGGCAAAAATTCTTAAATGAAACTCTCATGCCATGTATGAGATACTTCCCAGTGAGTTGTATTTCAGGAAGGCCTTTAAAGTCCACAGTGTGTGTGTGTGTGTGTGTGTGTGTGTGTGTGTGTGTGTGTAAACCTCATTGTGCATTAACTGACTACCAGAACAACTTCTTATCATCATATTGCTGAGGATGCTAACATTATGCTAACAAGACACAGAGAAGTTAAGTAAGAACTCTACTATAACATTGTCCATGTTTGCTGTGTCTCTTTGTGCCAAGAGGATTCAAACATAACACTAGGGAAGAATTGTTACTAATAGATACTCATCTGTAGATTCTGTACGCAGTAATAGTGACCAGCTAGAAAAATATGTGCCTACCTTTTTGACAGTGGCAAATCTGATATTGTAGTAACCCCCTGTTTTCTGATTGGATTTGATTCTCATCCCACAAGAGGAAATTCAATTCTGACCAAATTGAAACCAGTAGCCAAGGAGGTCATAGTAAGGAAGATGCTGTTGTTTTGCTAGATATATGTGATGAGTCTAACAAATGCCTAATACATAGCTATGTCCATTCTCATAGAAGAGCGCTATTGACAGCATTGGTCAGATAACCAGTGATGGAGAAGGGAGAGGCATTTTCTTTAATGACATAGCCTTGTGCTGAGGTGCACATGGTCCTATAAACAACTAGAACTCACACTTCGATAAATAATCCTAATGAAAATAATTGGGTCATTAAAAGATGTAGAAAAGAAGTTAATTGAGAAGAATAAAGGAACTAATGTAAGAAGTTCATAAGAGTGGATAATTGGAATGAATATGAAAAAATCTATACATTATGTGTATGTCGACTGTGCATGTCATAATGAAACCCATTATTGTGTATACTTAATATATATTAACAAAATACTTTTAGAATGAAAACAAACAACAAACACTAGCCATAATGGTACATGTCTTATTTTTGCTTTATGTTGCTGTAATAAACACTATGACCAAAATTCATAATTTGTTACTGAGGAAGTAGAAGGTGATGAACATAAAGAACCTGAAGGCATAAACTGAAGCAGTGGCAATGGAAGAATGTTGTTTATTAGTGTGGTTTCAGTGGGTTGCTTTGTTTGCTCACTGTACAACCTGGGACAGCCTTCTCAATGTGCTGGCCCTCCCACACCTATCATTAGTCAAGAAAATGTTCTACACATTTGCATATGGGCAATGAAATTGAGGCCTTTATCCAATTGAGGGTCCTCTTCTCAAATGTCTCAACTTGTTTCAAATGGATAAAAGCCTTAACAGGATAGTGGGAAAGGGAATTTTATTAATTACTATTAGGAATGTAAGTGACTATAACCACTATGGACACAAGGAAAGATGTCCCTGCAAAACAGAAAAATAGAACTCGTATAATCCAACTACATCCTAGTGGACATGCACTCAAAAAAGTTTCAAGCAGATAATGCCTTAGCTGCTTTTACTGCTGGTTTGGTACAATATCCTGAACAAATCAACTTAAGGAAGCAAAAGTTTATTGATTCACAGTTTGAGACTACAGTCCTTTATATTATTAAAGTCAAGGTAACAGGAGATGAGGGCAGTTGGTAAATTACATCCAAAATACATGAAGAAGAGTGATGAATGACTGTTTGGCCAGCTAGCTTTTTCCCTTTCAGTGCAGTCCAGGACTGCTGCTCAGTTTTCTGTTCTCTGTTAATATCATTCCTCCCATCTCAGTCAATGAAGCTTACAGGCATGCCTAGATTCTCTCCGTATGTGAAAAATCCTGCATAGGTTGATCTAGAGACTTGGCTCATAGGTGAGTCCTTAGGGGTGTAAGGGTTTCATTATGACGAACCA
This sequence comes from Alexandromys fortis, assembly GCF_014885135.2. Classification (NCBI taxonomy): domain Eukaryota; kingdom Metazoa; phylum Chordata; class Mammalia; order Rodentia; family Cricetidae; genus Alexandromys; species Alexandromys fortis. The sequence continues at coordinate 7,184,383 of NW_026067917.1, read as the reverse complement.
CCTCACCTTCTCAACACAGTAAAGAGATATGAATTTGTATATACCTGTTTACTGTGGCACTGTTCATAATAGTGAAGTCAGCCTAAGTACCTTTGAATGGAATAATGGATCCAGAAATAGTGTAATACACACACACAGTAGAACTGTATTTAGTCATGAAGAACAAAATGATCTTAAGGAAAATTGATGTAGCTGGAGATTGCAATATTAAGCAAAATAAAGCCTGACTCAGAAAGACAAACATCACATTTCCTGTGTGAATCTGAGAATAGGGTTGTGTGTGTGTGTGTGTGTGTGTGTATGCGTGTGTATGATTAGAAGAAAGACTTCTTGTAAAATAGAAGGAGCCTAATGAGAGGTTTGAATGGAGACTGGAAAAAGTAAAGGAGATAAATGTGATCCAAGAACTATGTGTTTGGGTGAAAATATTTTTCTGCAAAACCTCATTATATATAATGGCTAAACACTACTGAAATATTCTTTCTGATTTTATCAGAGGAAAATTAAAGATTGGAAATTTAACAAGTTCATCAGGGTGACACAGCTAATGCCATTTGGGAATATAAAATCATGTCTAACATTGAATTTTACTGTTGAATATTTTTTGTGAAAATGATTTTTTTCATACAATATATTCTGATCATGGTTTTCCATCCCTCCAAAATCCTTTGTACTGTAACAGGAAGAGCGGGCCTGCTTTTGGTCCTGGCTTCCCTGCTAGCTTACACCCGGAATAATTACACAGAAAATGTACACTTCCCTTCTAGCATTGGGATCTCACCTGATTTCGACTTGTGCAGGCCCCATGCTTGCGTCCACAGTCTCTGTGCTTTGATACCTCTGTGCTTAAAAGGCTTGTTTCCTTGGTATCCTCCATCGCATCCTGGCTCTTAAAATTTCTGGCTCCTTTTCTGCCAAGTTTTCTCAACATTGTCAGGAAGGATCTAATGGAGACATCCCGTTTAGAATTGAACATTCCAGGGTCTCACTCTGCACATTTGTCCAGCTCTGGGCCTCTGTATTTGGTCCCATGTGCTGCAGGAGGAATCTTCTTTGATGATGGCTGAGCAAAGCACTGATCAATGAGTGTAGCACAATGTCACTTGGAGTCATTGTTTTGCTATGTCCTTCAGCAGAACAATTTTATTTGGATTTCCCAAGGCTCACAGCTTATCAACTCTCAAGTTTCTGGTCACCTGAGCAGTGTCAGGCATGGGTTACTTATTGTGCAGTCAGATTTTTTTTAATTACAAATAGTACAACTGCTTTTTAATGTTATAACTGTATAAACGCACATAGCCTATATGTGTCTATCTACTTAGGCATGTGTTTATGTACGTACAGTCCGTATTTCCTATTCCTTTTATATATTAATTGACTGAAGTATCCTGTGATTGTTTTCTCAGGGAATAATGATCTTTGTAGGAGCAAGGTACTGTGTGCCAAACTTTGGGAGAATGATTATAAGCATCAAATGGGTAGTGACAACAATCCAGGTCTGTGATGGTCTTTGGAAGAATTTAGTATGACTGCATGCAAGTGCTCTTTCTTCTATGTGATCCAAGTTGAGTTTGTAGCAAATATTCATAAATCTTTTGGCTCAGTGAGCTTTTAGACATCGTTGAGCTGTAGTCGATAGCCAAAAACTGGCTGTTTATATGTCAGCTAGTATTGGGTGAGTTCCAACAAGTGGGCAAAAATATCCCTTGTTCCCTGGTCCCACCAAGCTCCAATGCCTAGGTTTATGGTAAGGTAAGATTCTACTCCCACTTCTCTGCTTACAAAACCTCGTATAATGAGAATGGCTATCTGAAGAAATATCTTTGGATCCTCCTTCCTCTTTAAGCTGTGATTGGCATAATGGCACAAAAAAAAAACCTAATGAACATGTTCCATATATACATTTGACATGTATACTATATTCGTTTGTATTCTTTGTTTATATTTATTTACCTTTGCAAATAAGAATCTTGCATTTAATATCTATGTTCTGGATACTACTCTTGAATACAGATTGAAATATTTTAGCTTTATAATCTGTTACACAATGAAATGGATTTCTTGCTGGTGAACACAACTTTCTAATTTTTTTTTTCATTTGTTTGAAGGAAGATCTCGTGTAGTTCAGTCTGGCCTTGAATTTATTGATCAAAATACTAAGTGTACAGATGTGTGTCCCCATGATTGGCTTTCTACCCTGATGGACACTAAACCTAGCACTTCATGCATGCTAGGCAATCTCCATTAACCAATCACAACCGTAGGCCCTCAAAGTCTTTATGAGTATAGTATGCTTTAATCATTATAAGAATTCAAATTATCTAGCTACATATCTTTTAACATAGCAGATCTTGCAAGTGAATGATGTCAAGGTTTTTTCAAGAATTCTTTTTCCTACAATATTATAGCTATCCATCTTCTGATATTTTAAATACATTTTTATACATACTTCAAATACAGAAAATATGACTTTTAATTACTTTGTATTATACAGCTCATAATAATAAATGTCCTATAAAATTTTTGAACAAATGAAAAAAATCACAATTTCAGAATTAAGAATATTCATTTCTCTGTTTTAAGACCAGTCAGGATCTAACATAACACATCATCTGGAGCAAGGGTCTGCCTTATGTTCCTAAATATAGTATTTTCTACAGTCTAAAGTTAGCACTAAACAACTTTTGATTTCCTCTTCTTTTAAATTCTCATTGAAACTTTATTCAAAACTAAGCATTCTTAAATTTATCTTAGAAGATATAAAGCCATATAGAAATGGTTCTTTCTTTGCATTCTTTCTTTAAGTTTGTCTGAAGCTGTTTGTTAATACTGTAATAAAAAAGAAAGGAAGGAAGGAAGGAAGGAAGGAAGGAAGAAAGAAAGAAAGAAAGAAAGAAAGAAAGAAAGAAAGAAGAGTGAAGACAGGAAAATAGACAGGAAGAAAGAGAGAGAGTAAGGAAAGAAAGGAAGAAATTAAGGAAGGAAAGAAGGAGAGAAGGGAGAGAAGGAAGAAGGAAGGAAAGAATAGAGATAAAAAGGAAGAGAAAAAGAAGTTAGAAGAAAAGAAAATAGGACCAGTACAAAAGAATTATTTCTTTTAAGCAGACTTCATTCACTTTTATTATTTTTTTTTTGTATAAAAACTTTATATGATACCAGAGCTGGAACCTGGATCCTCTGAATAGAGGCTCTAATATGGGTTGTCACAAGATGGTCAGTGAGTTTCTGATAAGGAGACTTGATGAACACAACCTCTTTACTGAGGTTAAGGTCAGGGAGCCACAGGTCTTAGAGATGATATCAAAGTTGGCCTTGGCAAATTTATCCAGGGAAGCAGTGCTGATGTGTAGGAGTCATCAATATCTGACATCATTAGTACCTTCTTGGGAACAAGAACAGAGAGGATGCCAGTGTCTCTGGGAACAATGATAGGATGCCCAACACAGAGCCACAGATGCCTGTCACTTTGCATGAAACAATATGGGGCTTGCTAATCTTATTCCCCCAGTAACCTCTCTACATAGGGTTGGTGGAAAACTTGGACAGTGGTGGCAAACCTATTGAACATTTAACATAAAGATCAACATGACCATTGTAGTCCCGTGTAGCAACAAAATCCTTGAACCTGCTCCCTGTGCTTCTGTACTAGCATAATCTTTAGAACCCCATCCTTTAGGAATGTGCCCAGGAAAATGTCAAGATCTCCTCCAAGGATTTGATCTTAATATCCTTCTAAAAGGTAGGCTAAATGTGGAAGCAAACTATTTAATAATTGCAAACTTAAAAATTAGATCATATAAATCACAGAGGAAAAGAAAAATACATAAATTTAAATTTTAGTTCCATCAAAGATCCCAGAGGAATGAAATATTACCTAGCAACAGAGATATCCTGCTGCATAGAAAGTCACCCAATGTTCCTCTGCAATTCTGGGTTATCTATCTTCGTCCTACAAGCCTAGACTCTGTGGCAGACTTTTCAGTGAAATAACGTCTGAAGGATTGTTCCACCTTGTATTGACAAAGTTTATCAGTTGCTTTTCCTGTGTCCTGCAATATATCTGGCATATTCTTCTATGAAGCAAAAATCTTTAAAGACCGCCCTATTTTTCTTTTGCAAAATTCCACGGTCTTTTTGTGTGTGTGTGTGTGTGTGTGTTCTGTTGCCATGCTAGTATTTACAGCATGCTGTCAGCAGTCGAGGAAAGAGCGGTTTCTTTGCCCAATGGCTAACTTTGTCCCAATGAATGCAAACTCCATACAGAGTTTTATCAATGTTCATTATCCTTTTATTAAGGAAATTGGTGCTGCCAGGAGCAGATCTGTCTCATTGTTATGAAAAACCTTAGGTTATTAAACACCTTAAAAGCAATATTCTGTAGTTATTTGTGTTTGAAAAACCTGTCTAAAATATACCTGCTTACCTGGAAAAACACCTTATGTGTCAGTTTGATTGTTATAGATTAACTACTAGCCTCATTTCTTAATTGTCCATTACATTTTTTGATGAATGAATAAAAACAATACCCCAAAAAGTAGAAACATATATTCAGTATAATGAAAATGAATTTAAATTATTATCGTTATACCAAAATTCATGCCAATGCAAAATATCTGAGATTAATAGTTATTTTTTCATCCTATATTCCCCCAAATAATAACAAATATTCATAATCCACCAAATAACTAACCACCACCCATCCCACTTCATGGAAATGTGGCTGTCATTTTCTCTAGACTCCTTCCTGTTACCTGTAGGTAAAGGCATCTTTCAGGGTGTCAGACAATTAAGGTAATGGTAAAGTCCAGAGAAAACCAGCTGTAACCCTTGTTGGTATATGGTGCCCACGAAGTTTTAGGAGATTTCCCATGATCAAACCTGATCCTTATCAACCCTGAAGGAATCCACAACCTCTCATTTTCTATAGAAACACAGGCAAAATCTCTTCTCCAAAATAAAATATTTTAACTTATTTGTAAAGTGAAGAGATCTCTAAAGTGTTTAAGTGGGTTCAGTTTAGCAGTCTAGTACACAATCCCAGGTGTATCAGCAGCTATTATTTGCTCATCAGCATTTAAGAACTTCAAAATCAATGCAGTACTATATAGGATACAGACCCCCAATGTATTTGCCATTATTACATGGATTATTTTTTAGAGTACTTTTATGCTCTCTTTAAAGACTTGATTAATATAAACTATTTTCTTCTATATCTCTGCCCTTTCACTTTTATTAAGCCTGCACACATTTTTAAACACATTAACCTATTTGGAAATTTTTCAATCTGGTCCTCTTTTACTGTTTATCTTTTAGCTTTTTTGATCACATGAGCCTTTAAACTGCTAAACAGTGTGGCTAAGACCTCTACTCTGGCTTTCAAGGTTGGCTGCCTCTGCCTGCTTCTCAGGTTCCTGAAAGTGAAGCCTAAAATAGGCCAGTTAGAGGTGTGGGATGGGGAACAGTTGGGGATGCTTGGCTGGGAACTGCATTCAGTCCCCCAACTCTGTAATACTACTGGTCTTTTAATGTTGTATGAGCTGCTGGGCTGCATCCCTGGCACCCCGGCCTCCAGCTAGCTTATGCCCCTAAATAACAACACACAAACTGTATTCTTTTAAACACTGCTTGGCCCATTATATCTAGCCTCTTCTTGGCTAACTCTCTCACCTGGACTAGCCCATTTCTAATAATGTGTGTAGCATCCCAATGAGTGCTTACCGGGAAGATTCTAGCCTAAGTCCATCCTGGGTTGGAGCTTCATCACATGTGCCCGGGAGAGAGGAGCATGGCCTCTGCTCCAGAGAGCAGAGATGTTGAGTCTGAGCTCACTTCCTCTTCCTCCCAGCATTCTGTTCTGCCTACTCCACCCACCTAAGGTATGGCCTATCAAAATGGGCCAAGGCAGTTTGTTTATTACCAATGAACTTCCTCCATCATTTTAACTTAGTTTTTTGTTCCTACTTACTTAACTTAGCTACCTTAGAGCAGAAACTCTTCAAGGAGGTGTGTCTTTTTTTAAGCTTTCACAGCCCCTGTGGAAATTTGAGCTTGCTATTGTAATGCCAGGATGTAGTTTTCGTTGTTGTTGTTGTTGTTGTTGTTGTTGTTGTTTTACTCTTTGTTCTTTGGGGGCCCACCACCTAGCTCTCAAATAAATGCAATGAGATGTATTCTTACTTATGAATCTCTGGCTTTAGCTTGGCTTGTTTCTAGGCAGTTTTTTTTTTCAACTTAAATTACCTCATTACATTTTGTCTCTGGGCTTTTACCTTTCTCTATTCTATATACCTTTCTTTCCTTCTTTATTCCTTGACTGGCTGTGTGGCTAGGTGGCTGGCCCTGGTTTCCCTCTCCTCCTTTTTTCACTCACCCTTCTCTCTTCTCCTATTTATCCTCTCTTCCTGACAGCCCCTTCAATTTCTCTCTCCTGCCTAGAGACTGACGGTTTACAAACCAGGTGTTTTAACAGAAAAAGTGGAACAGCTTTACAGAGTTAAACAAATGCAACATAAAAGAATGCAACATATCTTTACATCATTAAACAAATGTTTCACTTAATAAAATAATGTGACACACCCTAACTAATATTCCACCACAGATAAAAATAAAAAAAAATCAGAAAATATTTCTTACCCATAACAAATGCAGATAAGTCTTAGTATTTTATCCAATATTTCCCATATACTCAATGAATTACTTATTTCAAAGCAGCAAAACTGACAATAAGAAAATGTCAAAAAAAAAAACAAAGAGTCCCTTATAATATCTGAAACATCTTTACTTTTTATATGAATTTTAACCATGAATTTTTCATCCTGGAATATATTTCTGAACAAATAATGACCCATTTCTGTCCTAATATGAAAAATAGCTAGATGACTATTATAATACTTGCATATACTGACAAATATAATAGCTTACATATTTGAAACTGTTTTACCTATTTGAGAACATTAACATAAAGCTAAGTTGTAACTATATACAATAACTTTATATTAGGTATAAAGTGGGCCCCCAAATGGCAGTATGGCTAAAAATGTCCTAAATGACAATTGGTACTCAGCTCGTGCTGGACTCTGATCAGATATGCAGAAGGAAAGCTAGAGGATGAACGAAACTTAAATTCAGTATTCTTCACAAACCTTGTAAGTAGGGTTTCTGTTGTTGGAAAAGCTATTACTTCCCTTGTCTACCCTGAGAGCCGACACCCTCTAACATGAGTATGTCATTCACTCAAACAAGCCTGTAACAGATCAAAGGCCCCACACTAGTTCCCAGGTTGTTCTGGTCCACACTCCACTTCCTGCTATTTTAACTCCCATGATGTTCTGACCTTTCCCTCCCAACAAAGAGACAACCCCAGCAGTTTCAATTCCTCAGTACATCCTTTTTCCTAGCCACAGAGCAATCTAGTTCACTGCTTTTCCAGTACCCTCACTTATACTTTATTTATTAACCATTAATTCAAGAAGATGCAATGGCTTGTATATGTTTGAAGCCCCAAATAGAGATTAATGAACTTGGATGTGTAATATGTTAGACCCTAACTTAACCTGTAAACCTTACCTGTTCTGGGAACAGGTAACTCCCTTGAATGCTGGGTGTTGTAGTTCTTAGACCAACGCTTCAAGGGAAACTATAGGTTTTGTCCTTATATAAGCCCCCACAACATGTGTCTTGGGGCCACAAAGCTGGAAAATTTTCAGTTGGTGGTGGCCAAATTCCATCTTGATCATTATTTAAAATTATAATAAATTTTTCCTTTAATTTGGTTAAAATGGTGGAATTGTTCTTTCTCTTGAGAATTTCAGGTTTAACAAATACTCTTTTAATTGCCATGATAAGATGACTGATAAAAGCACTTAAAAGAAGGTAGACTTACTCTTTTTCACAGTTAGGGGGCAGTCTCTATCATGGGGGAAAAGGCATAGTAGAAAGACAGGTGAAGGAGCCAACTACAATGGGCTGGCAATCAAGAAGCAGAATTAATAGGAAGTGAGTTTGGACCTTAAACCTTCAAAGTCCAACCTTAGTTCTCTTATTCATCCAGTGAGCCTCTACCTCCCGGGTATTTAACAACTTATTAAATAGTTGACCCCAGTGTCACCAACTGGGGTGGAGGGCATGGGAGGGTAAGTGTTCAAAGCAGCCTAAACATGGCACTCAAGACTTAAAGCACAGTTGACATTGGTTGTAAGATAAAGACCAGAAGGGTAACCATCTCTCCCTCATCGTGACACATTTTCTTATTAAGATTGTTCTCCATCTAGGAGGCCACAAAGTATATGCCAAGTCAGGTCTAATCTCAGTAAGCTAAATAAGAGAGTAAAATTGAAAGCAGAAATCAGAACATGGATATTTATTCAATGTGGCTATGCTGGGAAGAGGGGCAAAAGCCCAAAGTTTATCTTTGAGTTATTGAAGTGAGTTCAGTTTAACAGAAGACAAGGGCTACAAATGACCCTTCTAAGCTGTCCTGATCAGGTGTGGTCCTGTCAGCCACTGACCTCTCATCATCTGGCTTTCAATCTCATCCTTCAAGGTGATCTGACAAATTGGTAGAACTGTTTGAAATTTCTTTTCAGAAGATAGACTGCCCTCTGGCTGGTGTCATTTTCTTCTTCCAACATGAGATTCTGTGGGGGAATTTCCATCTCCTTCAAGTGCTCTGTTTCAATAGTCTGATATTCACATTGAGAGACAAAAATGTCTATTTAGAGCACCCCCCCCCTTTCTGCCATGCTGGTTAGAAGATCTACCACCGAGCTATATACCCTAGAACTCTTTCCTGGAAGTGAATCTGGCTCTTGCTGAAGAAAAAAGTGGGTCAATTAAAGACAAAACATCAGGAGCAGAGAAACTTTATAGTTTCTCTTATAAACTTTATAGGGAAATTACAGTAAGTATTTTGATACTCCATTCCATTTAAAGACACAACTACAGATTCTTTTTTTAATGAAGTATGGTGATTTAGAGATATTTAGCCAAGAAGCGTGTAATTAGACATCAACTAATTCATTTTTCAAAATCCAGGCAGAGTACCAGCCCCATGCAAATGGAAAGCTCACCACCCAACTCTGATTACTTCACAGAGCAAGGACTCCTCTATTTCTATGCATACCCTGGTCTTCAAAGGGAACTTCAACCTTGAAGTCCATCTCTCTAGGCTAGTCCTTGGCAGTCTCATGGAGTCCCAGCTTCAATTATCAGCTCTGTGGGAATGACTCCTGTGGATAGCCAATCATTCTTCCTTTGTGTTTAGTTAAAATCTCAAGTTTCTTTGAAGATCCCTCCCTCCAGGCATGCCGCTTTCTGTATCCTTTTTTTTTCTTGTCATCTACAGACCTTGTGGGTCACCTTGAGGACATTACTAATCCAGTCTGTCCGTATTGCCATGATTTTCTTAGGTAGCACCATTGCCTAGCACTACATTCCTTAATAATATTCACCTCCTGCTAATCCATTCTTAGAAGCAAGCTAGTCCTTTGGAATACTTCTGAAACCAATTGGAGCCACTCCAATTGCAGTACTTGAGATTATTGAGAGAAGGACCCATATGTGAACCTGTTTGTACCCTCTAAGAGACTTTTTATGTTTTACAATATTTTAAGTTTGGAATTAAGCCCTTCAAACTTCAATCTATGTAAGTTTTCTTTTTGTTCCTTTTTTTAAACTATCCTTTTTAAAAACTATCTTTTTGTGTGATTTTAATGATGCTTCTTCTCACCATATATATATAATACTTTATTTCCAGGTGCAGTAGCATTGATTTCTTATTGATGCCCCTGTCTCCATTTAATGTCTTTCTTAACTCTAGTACATTTATCCCATCATGTGTCCACTCATTTGGATTGTTCAGTTTCACAAGAGAAGTAGAAACTGAGGATTTCTTTAAAATGAATTCAGTAGGAATGGATAAAATGTTGGTATAATGCTGCCTGAGTAATTTCAAGATTCAAAGATGAAAGAATTGCTGTGGTGTCCTCTATGGAAACCACGACTTAGATAAATATCTGGTACATTTTATTTTTCCCAGAGTCTATCATAAGAAAGCACAAATATTGATATATTGGATATTGAGAAATGGAGACACTAAACCAGGCATTCAGTGTGTTTGTCCTTATTTATCAAATTTTCGACACTTAACAAAATGTGTTAAAACATATATGTAAGTAACAAAAAGTTGCTATTTAGGAGTCCAGAGACTTTGCGAATAAAATTTCTCAGGTATATTTCAAAAGCTTTCATGGGCCCTACTTCACAGTGTGTATGATGTTAATTTATCCAAGTTCCCTGGTGTATTTATACCATGTGAGCAAAAGCCATGATTTCCATGCTGCCTCGGATCCATTTCTATATTTATTCAGGCCATTCAGTACTCTCTTTTCTCCTCAGAGAGATCTGGCTTTAGATTGTAAAGAGCCCTGCAGACGGTCCTCTGGGTAGATCCCACAAACCCATCTGATGTCCTGTAGAAAAACAGTACAGAGGAAGGCACTTGAATTTAAGAGACCAGCTCAGCTACTGGACCTCTGAAAGGACAGTCATCTTAGCACTTCAATATTCATCTTGAGGATCAATCTTTGTTTTACAATTTTCAGTCATTTCAAATGTGAAAGTGTTTGAAAATAAGACCTGGATTCTATCTACGGAATAAAGCTGAGAAGTATTGGCTAAGCACATGTGCAGTTGCTGTTTTCAAATGATGCGGAGAATTAGGAGACACATAGAGTGGGTGCTACAAATTTATTCATTTGGTAATAATTTTAAAGAGGTCAGTTTCCAAGATACTGAAAACATTCTGGTTAGCCAATCACCTTCCCAGGAAAAGTACTTACATACATATCTTCTGAAGCAGTGCTTCTCAAACTTCATAATGCTGGGACCCTTTACTATAGTTCCCCGTGTTGTGGTGAATGCTAGCTATAAAATTATTTTCATTGCTACTTTTTAATTGTAATTTTGCTACTGATAGGAATCATAATATGTGTTTCTGTTTTGCAGGTGGTCTTAGGTGACCCATGCAGAAAGATCATGCTTTGAGAAGGTGGTTTGAGGCTGCCCCCACACATAGAGGTCCTGATCCAAAGGTTGAGAGGTGCTGTTAATAGGGATCCAAAGCAGAACACTTTTCAGACCATCTTCACGTTTATATGATAGCCTTCATTGCAATGGTTTTGTAGCATTATGTGATTCCGGGATTAACTTCTGTAGGTCTAGGTATCTACTGCTGAATGTTTACTCTTTATAATACAGAAGAAATAGAAGACACAATTTCTCTTTAATTTCTGGGTTTCTAAGATATAGAAAATCATAAGTAAATATGGAGTGCACCAAAGCGAATTTATACATCTTTGAGAGTTCAAAATATTTGGAGGTAGAAATGATTTCATGATGTTAAGTGTCTGCAAGTGGAAAGGAATGAGTCAGTAAGAAAAACAAACAATGTGAGTAGCTACTAACAAAACTTTCAGTCAGCTCCAGAGAAGTTTTAAGCTGAGTATATATACAATATTGTATAAACGGGAGATGGGAACTAAATATGCTAAATGCACAGTTTAGAGGAGTGGAAAATATGTCACATCAGGCAGGATAGGACAAACAATTGTTTCCTCTGGTGAGTTATAGCCCTTATGTTATCACTGAAGTGAAACCTAGGTGATAGGAACATGTTGATATGTAGGTATGTGCGACCCACATCCAATCAGGCAAAAGACCCAGAGCATGAGTGTGTGAGATGAATTATATTGATGCCTGTTATAAATCCCTAACATAGCTCAGGAGATCAATTAAGATGTTCAAGCAGCTACAAAAAGGATGATTGAGGCAAATGGTAACATCAGGATGACCATATGGTAAGGGGAAACTGGAACTGCCTGGACGTAAAATGAGAGCCATCGGAATTCCAACTACAGTCTAACTACACAGCAACGAGAGTGAATGAGGCAAGCAAGGAAAATACTACATGAACAGTCCATGCAGTGATAAAGAAAAATACTGATGCTTTCAAGTCAATTAACAGGTGGCAGAAACAGGGGGTGACATAATTTGTCCTTGATCTTGCCTCCTCCCCAAGATGTGGAGCTTGACATCTCACTAAAGTTTCTGTTATTGGTCAGAGAAATAAGCGCTAAATTTTAAGGAATAAGAGATGCCTTAGGGAGAGCATTTAGCTGAGGGAATGACTATTTCTTAAATGAGACCATCAAAGGTTCTCTTTCCTGTGCTTTATTCAGGAACAGAGCATGTTAATTGTATCACTCTCTGTATGATCCTGACCAGTTCCTCTCAAGGCTGCCCAGTAGGCTGTGCAGCTACAAGCCATCATCACCCCAGGAAACAATGGCCTTTGGAAAATTTAGCTCACCTAGAAATGCATTACCAGGTGATAACAGCCTTGCTAGCTCATGTCACCCCAGTAAGTGAGTTGTAAAAGGCTTTCATCGTGGAGGTTTTCTTCAGACTGCTGCACTGTGATAGGCAATTTAGCCTAACTTTTCACAGCAGTGCTAAATCCATATTTACTAATGATTCCCTCATATGGTGAAAGGAATGCACTTTGAAAATCTTCACCAATTAAGGATATTGAAACAGAAGAGCTTAACCCAGCCCTTTAGATAGAACACTTCCTTTTCAAGGTATACAAATCTTTCCATTCACAAATACGGAAGCCAATAATGAAGTTGCCTGTAACCAAACAGAGATCGGAACGAAAGAAAGCATTCCATGAAAAGAAACACCCAGCGCTCCTCAGCCAGTACTGAGACTGGAAAGCATCATCCTTGATTTTAAGCATGAGTTTTAAAGGAAGGGTTGGAACATAGTTTTTATGTGAAATCAAGTAAATGGATTACCTATACTTGGGTTCCTAAACTTCAAAATTTGAGCAAAATATAATCTCTCATAGACTGGTATAATGGATATTTGTCATTGATCAAAAATATCTCTTTCTGCTCACATTTCCAAAGGCTCCAATACATGGTCATGGGGAACACATGGCAAAACAACTCAGTACTTGACTAGACAGCTGTGTTATGAACAATGCCCATGCCATGGTGATCAAGCCAAACACAGTAACTTTTGTCAAAATGAGGCAATAGCTTCTTCAAGTTTATCTTCTGGAATTTACCGTATAGATTTCAAGTACTTTTTGTACTCTAATCCCTAAAGCAAGCAAAAATAAATTATATTTCCAATTGATTTTTAAGATAGAGTAGAAAATTTGTGGATCAAATTATTGCTATTCAATTTCCTGAATAGTATTGGAGTTAGCGGAGATGGCTTGAATAATTAGCCCCCACTTCTCTAGCAATATGAAGGTCAGCTTTTATAGCATGCAGTGACAATATTAGTAAGTGCAGTCTTCATGAGGCCAGTCTGAAAACCATTGTGAATAGCAGAACATGGATCTTCAATGGCATTCAAGAGCCTTTTTTCCTGTTGTTGTTATTCTTGCTATTCCCACGGGATGATAGGCACTACACTGCCAACTTTTTTTTTTTTATTCTTCTTTGATGGCTTTGGGAAGAGAATATGTCCATGATACTTGGGTATAAAATACTTGCTCTATGAAAAAGGAGATATTAGAAGACTCAATTCTCATGCCTGTTATGCTGTTTTGATGAGAAGTTAACAGGAGCATTAATCTGCTTAGCAAAGCCATCACAGGCTCTCTTAATTTTAGGTGAGGATGAGAGAAATACCTGAGTTAGTAAGGTGTAAATAACCATGTATTAAAATAATATACAAGTCACATGCCATATACTAACATAGCATTATATTTTAATATCAATGTCACGTGTCAGGAAATGTGACAGGACCACATAGAAGACACAGCTCTTTTAGAGAAAGCTTCTCACCTCTACACCGAGAGACTACTCCAATCCCCTTCTACTTTTACCAAATTTGTGGCAGAACTTTGGTAATTTTTTTTTAATTTATTAATATCACATTCCAAATGTCTTTTTCTGTGCAGTATAAAATGACCCTATGACGTGTTACACAGTGTCTTAGTTAGGTTTCCACTGCTACGACATAACACCGTGACCAAAAGGCAAGGTCGGGAGGAAAGGGTTTATTCAGCTTACATTTCAGTGTTGCTATTCATCACCAAAGTAAGTCAGGACACGAACTCAAGTAGAGCTGGAAACTGGATGCAGGAGCTGAGGTGAGTCCATGGAGGAGTGCTGCTTACTGCCTTGCTTCGCATGGCTTGCTCAGTCTGCATTTTTACAGAACCCAGGACTACCTGCCAGGGTGCAGCTCCACCAACAACGGACTGGCCTTTCTGCATTGATCACTAATTAAGGAAATGCCTTACAGCTGGATTTTATGAGGCACTTTCTCAATTGGGGCTTTTTTTTTTTCTCTCTGAAGATCCAGCTTGTGTCAAGTTGACATTAAACCAGGCGGTAAAACTGACCCCTTGATAACTTGCCAAACCAACAACAAGCACATCACTATTAAGCCATAAACCTTCCTTTCTTATTTGTCCCCAAGATCTCACATTTAAGGAAAAAAAAAACTTCAAGTCTCAAAGCCTTTACAAATTCAAACACATTAAAATTTCAGTCCGTTTAAAATAGCCAATCTCTATTAAAATCCAAAGTCTTTTCAAATTCTAAAATCTCTTATCTGTGGGCAGTAAAATCAAAACTAAGTCAAATATTTTCTTACCTCAAGAGGGATAAATCAGGGCACAGTCACAATCAAATCAAAGCAAAACCAAACTTCCAACAGTATAAAAAATGGGATTACCAATGTCTGGGACCCACATGTGATCTTCTAGACTCCTCCAAAGGGCTTCTGTCACTTCTCCAGCTCTGCACATTGCAGTATCCAGCTTGGATTCTAGAACCATCTGGCTCCACTCTGCTGCTGCTGCTGCTGCTGCTGCTGCTGCTGCTGCTGCTGCTGCTGCTGCTGCAGTTCTTGGTGGTCATCCCATGGTGCTGGCATCTTTAAAATGCTGAGGTCCTCTGCTGCAACTGGTCTACACTTTCACCAAAGCCTCTCATAGGCTCTCTTCCAAGTGCAAAGCCTCAACTTCTTAGCATGACCCCTTCAGTCCTAGGCCTTCAACTGCCACAAATGGCACACCTTAACCAATGGTCCCTTCTGTATTTTCAAAGTGCCAAGCTTCAACTGCTATCAAAGACCCCTTTGTGTCTTGAAAACCAATACTACCGGGGTGACTCTTACACATTGCCAAATCCAGCTGCCAGCTCAAAGTACAACTGAAGGCGTAAGTCACAAAACAATCCCACACCAGTTTGGAATTATGATTAATAGGGTGGTATTTATTTATTCATTTATTTATTATTTATTTTTTTTATTTTTTTTGTTTTTCGAGACAGGGTTTCTCTGTGGCTTTGGAGCCTGTCCTGGCACTAGCTCTGTAGACCAGGCTGGTCTCGAACTCAGAGATCCGCCTGCCTCTGCCTCCTAAGTGCTGGGATTAAAGGCGTGCGCCACCACAGCCCGGCTATAGGGTGGTATTTATTTAAAGGGGAAAAAACTTACAGATCACCATCCCAGACAACAGCCCTCTGCGCAGTCAGGAAGGGAGTCTAGTCACTGGAAGCAGAGCAGGAAGTAAGAGAGAGAGGAGAAGGAAGTGGCCACTTTTTTAAAGTGAGAGAGACCACGCCCCAACGGGCTGGTATCTCAGCGGCTATTGGCTGGAGTAGTGGAAGGACCTCTTGCAACATACAACATTGGTTGTTTCTGGAACCTTAGCTGCTTTGGGCTCTCAGGAAACACTTCCCAGAAGAGTCACATCAAGATGCTGGTCTCTTCTCAATACCACTAATTTCTTAGCTCCAGCTGACCAGCTTCAATTGTTCAACTAACACAAAGGTTTCTCTTCAGTGATGTTGGTCTCTTGTTAATCACAGCTGACTCTTCAGTCCCAGCTAACCAGAATTACAGACTCTTAATTCAGAAGAGCAAATGGCCTAATAAAGTCTTTAAAGTTCCCTCTGAAACTTCCCATCTTCTGCACTGCTCACATTCTTATTTCCCAAGTTTTCAAAGAACATACCACTCAGACTTAAACAAGGGATCAACATTCATTGTCTTCTCTAGCCCAAATATCTGAAGTCCTTTCACAATCCTCCCCCAAACATGGTCAGGTCTGTCACAGCAATATATCAACATCTTAGTGTCAACTTCTATTTTTCTTACAGTTTCTGTTGCTGTGAAAACACATGAAGACCATAGAAACTCTTACAAGGGAAAACACTTCATTGGGCCTGGTAGAGAGTTTCCAAGGTTTAATCTATTATTATCATGGCAGGAAGCATGAATATGTACATGCAGATATGATACCGGAGAAAGAGCTGAAAGTTTTATATTTGATGGGCAGGCAACAGAAGAATGCCACACTGGGCCTGACTTAAGCATCTGAGACCTCAAAGTTGTCCTTCAGTGACACTCTGCCTCCAACAAGGTCACACCTATTCCAACAAAGCACCTCTTAAGAGTGTGGATCTATGGGCCTATTTGTATTCCAACCACCGCAGGCAGTTAACTAACTTAGCAATTACTCAATGAAATATTAATCATAGATGCAGTACTCACTAAAGCAAACATTATATAAAAGGTAAATAAGCTTTACTTACTATAGACTCTACATAAATTTTAATGGCAGAAATAACAAAAATGATTAAATTTTAGAAAAGTATATTGAATGCACAATATTTAGAATTTTACATGTAGTGTTTTATAAGATTCCCATTTAATACAAATCTGGGTATTATAACATAAGCTGACAATATTGAAGGTGAAGTAATCAACATTGGGAGAGAGCAATGTTCACCATAGATTGTTCTTGTTATTGTAACCTGTGACCAGCATTCCCATTTTAGTTTTCCTTATGGTGTCTCTATTACTCTGCATTGCCATTGTCAGTGTCTCAGGGAATCCCTGCCTACTGAGGGATCTACAGTCCATCTTTTCATGGTTCTTCTGAGCTTTGGAAAAATAAATGCTCATGTCGGGGGAGGCACTAAGATAGACATAAGCTAAGTCTTTTAAAGATTTTTTTTAGATTTATTTTATGTTATGTATATAGGTGTTTTGTCTGAATGTATATACGTGCATCACATGTGTGCATGGTGCCCATGAACGTCACAGAAGACATCAAATCTCCTGGAAATGAGGTTACACAATAATGACTATGAAACAACATGCGGGTATTAGGAAGTAAGCCTACGTCCTCTGTAAGAACAGCACAGGCTCCTATTTAGTGAGCCGTCTCTCTCAACCCCATGAACAGATGCTCACTCATGAACTAGTGATCTGAATTTAAACTGGTAACAATCAGCAAGGGGCATATGACATAATTATTTGTAAAAATAGTATTTTGAAATTTATTTATAGTATTGAAAGTGCAACTTACTGTTTGGGGATATTTCAAAAGTCTCGTCCTTCTCTTTGTCCTAAAATCTTTCCTCTTGTCCATAAGATGCCTCCTATTTTGATGTGTTCTTTTTAAACATGGAATATAATTAAAATAGTTTGAGTGTAAGTGAGGGTTACTTATTATGCCTAGGCAGATTATCAATGGGCACATCACCAAAGAAGGTGACATTCTTTACCATTAATTGCCCAAAGTCCCATTGTGGTTCTCAACATTAGCACACTGCAAAAGAGAAGCTTCTTTTTTTGTCAGAGAAGAATGGGTGAGAAACTGCCACACTGCTTTCCAAAGTTGTTGCACAAGTTTGCATTCCCACCAGCAATGGATGAGGGTACCCCTTTCTCCACAACCTCTCCAGCAAAGGATATCATTGGTGTTTTTGATTTTAGCCATTCTGACAGGTGTAAGATGATATCTCAAAGTTGTTTTGATTTGCATTTCCCTGATCGCTAAGGAGGTTGAGCATAACCTTAAGTGTCTTTTAGCCATTTGAATTTCTTCTGTTGAGAATTCTCTGTTCAGGTCAGTGCCCCATTTTTTAATTGGGTTAATTAGCATTTTAACGTCTAGTTTCTTGAGTTCTTTATATATTTTGGAGATCAGACCTTTGTCTGTTGC
>NW_026067917.1:7131887-7165165 GCF_014885135.2 Alexandromys fortis | reverse complement strand
TTAAAAAAAAAGAATGAGTGAGAGCATCACAAATGTATGGGTATAAACATAAGTGTTTAGAAGGTAGCTGGATATCATGCCTACTCTGTAAAAGAACAGGGATAGTTTCTTCCTTGGAGACCATTACCTTCTTAGCCAGTGTGTTTGTTATCAGGTTTACCATACCAAATAAGAGTTCTCTCCTATTGAGTGAGCCTCTGATCGAATCAGAAAGTGGCTGGTTCCCACGATAACAGCAGTCATGCCACTATTGTACCAGTGGGCACATCTCGTTACCAGTGTATCTCATGGGGTACACAGTTGGATAGGACAATTGAAGACTTTTTTTTCCAAGGAATTTGAATAGCATCTTCTCATACTATGAAAACAAGTCAGAAGAAAGGCAATGTCTAACTTAAATCCAGCAATTTTCTCAATGTCTTATAACCCAAGGACATGGTGGGTCTAGTAACAGGGCCTTGTGATCTAGAACTAGTGGGAAGTCAGGGCTTTGGGAATAGTCACTAATGTTTTTGGTAGTTATGAAACTTCTGTGGCTAACAGCTAATATGTAGATATTTCACATCTTTTTTTTTTTTTTTAATAATCCTAGGCTTCCAGAATGAAAGAAGCCTGTCTATTCAGAGTATCTGCATTATCTTCTAAGTGCATTTTTACAAGAATTACAAAAACAGAAGACTTTCATTGGGACTTTGACATACACACTTGGTTTAGGATAACTCCTTCCCTCACTTTTCCTTTCTATTATTCTCTCACCATCATTCCAACATAAATGCTTCTAAAACCAATATTCCCTAGCCTGCTCTACTTTTGTATCAATGTATTCTATTGTCACCCATTTTTAAGGTCTCTTTTTACCCTTTCTTCTAATGATCCCATTTTAGCTCCCTGACCTTTATAGATACTCAAATTTAAACACACTAATCTAAGAACTCAAAGCTAGGATCAGCATGTAAGAGAGAAAAATGTGACACATATCTGCTGGGCCAGGTTCATCCCACTCACCATAATTTTTTTCAGTTTCGTAATTCCATATTTTCATACTTTTGTCCTAATAAAAATTCATTTTATGTATGTACCTCAATTCCATTATTCATGCATCAGTTTGTGGGCATATAAGTTTGTTGCATTCCTTTTCAATTTTGAATAGAGCAGCAATGATCAAGGGTGAGTAAGATTCTCTGTACAATAAAGTTTATATATTTAAAAGGATGAGTCATCTAAATTTTAATATAGGAGTGAAACATATTATGTCAATGAAAGTAAGTATTCCTCCACCCCCAAATATTTCTTCAAATTTCTCTGGGTTTCATATCTTCCCTTATATGTAATATATTCTCTCAATATAGATTAATTTTCATTTCCTAAGACTTTATAAAGTAATAAAGATGCATCAAATTTCTCTATTTTGATTAGGTAATTTTAGATATCATGATTTTTGAGTTATTAAAAGTAATGTTAATAAAGATTTTCCAGATTAATATCTCATCCTCTAGATTCATTACAAATATTTTATCTGTTTACTAGTTACTGAAAGCTTGGGATACTTCTAGTTTCAGACATTTTCAAGTATAGGACATGACAATCATGGTAGAGACTATAGGAGCAGGCAGTTAGGCATGATGTTGGGGCAGTAGTTAAGAGATTATATTTGATATACAAACAAAAAGCATGGAAAGCCAACTGAGAATGGCATGGGCTATTGAAACATCAAGGATCAACCCCAATGATCCATATCCTCCAACAAGTCCACCCTTCTGAATCCTTCTCAAACAGCTCCACCAACTGGGGACCAAGTATTCAAACATTATGACCCTAAGGGGGAAGGAACACTCTCTTTCAAACCTACTCAAGTGGTGAAAGCTGCACTTATCTGGGTAAAAAGGATGAGTATTTAAACTACAACTAGAGATTACATTGGTTTAGGAAAATAATATTAGTAGCTTCTACTCTAGGGTCATAAACCATTGTTAATTATCTAGGTCTACAGTACCAGGCATGAGTTTCCTTTTATAAGAAGTTCAACTGGACAGCTGTTGGTACCCCCAAGATAAAAGTACATCTATAGCACCATTAGGGATATCTTGTTAAACTGCTCTCATTGTGATCCATGGATATCACAGCAGGATAAGACTGCTGACTGTATTTTGCCCTCAGCAGATTACATAGAACCTTCAATATTATGAAATTTGTTCCTTAGACAGGAGTATTCCAGCACACATAACTTGACTGCTCCAAGTCCTGTGTCTATATATTGTGGTATCTTCAACATAGAGTCTTATCTTCACATTCTGTTCAGCAACCAAAGGCAAAGGCAGCACCCTATATTATCTTGGGAGTCTCTTGAACCCCATCTCATTAACAAGTGGAGAGGAAGTTTCTCATACTTGTCATTTTTTTTAATATGACTGTTGTAGAGGGGAACAGTGTCACCTTGTGTAAAATGACTGCTCTCTGTCTGTCTTTATATCTATAATCTGCTATTTTTAAAGAAAAAGTCATGTGATAATTCTCAAATATGACCAATCTTTTTCAGTCCTGCATCTTGGGATTCAGATTTTTTTTTCTGGGGAGTAGATTCTTTTATGTTTTTAGTTTTGTTTTTGAAACAGATTCTTATAGTATAGTCTTGGGTAGCCTGGAACTTATTGTACAGAACAGGTTACTCTCATACTCATAGATGTTCATACATTACCTTGAGTGCTGAGATTCAAGGAATATGCCATCACATCCTACTTAGACATTTTTCTACTTTATATATGTCACAAGTTTTTGATTAGATTTTAAGTTGGACATTGCAAGTGGTACGAATGTATTTTCCAAACTATCTTACTTGTTTCTAGAGATCATAGATAATCTTTGCCTAGCTACTGGTTGATTGGATTATATTCAGGTAGTGTATTTTGGTCTTTCTCCCCTGAATAGTGGTCTATCCACTTATTAATGCAGCCTGTAAGTCTGTTCTATGCCAAATTGGATTTACTCATGAGTCTTACACATCAGAGGTTTTCTGTATGGTCTGGCTTATGGGGTCTTCTTTGCGTTTTTATTTAAATAAAAATATATGGGAGGTTTTTTTTTATTATTTTAAGTGCTTTTCTCACAAGTTTAAAAAGAAACTGGGAAATCGGTCCTCATACTTATTTCTTCTGTGAATTCTGTCTGCCATAAAAATGATTCAATCTTCTGAGCATTGTTTCAAGGATTGTCTACATAAGAGATTTTGTTCATTTGTTTGTTTGATTGATTATTTGTTTGTTTTCTCATTCTATGACATTTGGCATCACGGTTACAATGGGCCAAGTCAAGGTTCCTGTGTGACTCCATCTGTAGTCAGTATATAAAGCCAGCAGCCACCATCAACTGATGAGAGGTTTTCTGCTAGAAATGGGGCCTCAGAAATCCCTCTGCTATTCGTGATGCAATCTTAACTGGCTTGATCTTAATTAAGCATGTCTTGTGCAACTGATGTGTGCAACAGCTATGACAACTTTTCACAGCTTTTTCACCATTCTCTTCCTCTTATATTCTTTCTCCCCCCGCTATTACACCATCAGTATCCCTTTGATATTATGAGTTCATGAAACGTTTGACTCTCTCTCTCTCTCTTCTCTCTCTCTCTCTCTCTCTCTCTCTCTCTCTCTCTCTCTCTCTGTCTTGCCACCTTTCCTTTTCTCACTAGAAATATCTTGATTTCTAAAACATTAAAAGATTAAATTAATCTTTATGTGTGTGTATTGATGCTGAGTGTTATATATCATTGTCAGAGAGTAGAATTATTGTATTTATCACCTCTTTTTGAAGAAATGGTAATAATTTTAAACTATCTCTCTAGCTTAACTGATATTTCTAGATAACTAGTCCATTTTGTTTTAATTTTATCTTTTAATAAACATGGGACCATTCCCTGAAAACTAAGGAATGAATATTTCAAATTGTATGGCTTTTATAGTAAGCTAGCAAGGAGTTCATTATATATTTCTCAGTCATTTTATATTCTTGCAAGTAATCTTACTACTGTAAGTGTGTCCTAGTCTAATTACTTTGCTCCTATATAGGCTAAGCCTAGGGATATTCAGATGGGAATCATTCATGAATGTCTACATGCATAGACTCATTC
Organism: Alexandromys fortis; assembly: GCF_014885135.2. Taxonomy (NCBI): domain Eukaryota; kingdom Metazoa; phylum Chordata; class Mammalia; order Rodentia; family Cricetidae; genus Alexandromys; species Alexandromys fortis. The sequence goes on along the minus strand of NW_026067917.1, from coordinate 7,161,045 downwards.
AACAGAAAGCACTAAAGTTACTGAAAGCATACCTGAGCAAAGCAGGCATTCTCTAATGTCTCTTCGGAAAAATAACAATGCTGAATTTTCTCAAATACATAGTCAAAAGATTTATTTTTTTTAAAAAAAAACTGTGTATGTCTTACATACATGAATGTATCTGTGATGCTCAGGGCCATCAAAACTCAACATCTAGTTTGAAGGTTAATTTTAATAAGGCCCCGTGGGTACTTGGCCCCATGTCAATTTGCATGGCTGAGTAAATCTTCCTATACAAATCTCCTGATAAACATTTCAGGGTTTCCTAGCATTTATAGTCACAATAATTAACCTAAAGTTTTTGTTGTCACATAATTCTATATTATCTAAGGGGACAAGGGAACATCTGGACCCTATCATCTATAAAATAACTTCTCATTTGATGAGATTTCTTTTCCTTAAACTGTTTCTCCTTCAGATTAAGCAATGCCAATTTCTTTATGTGTGGTTTCTATTTTACAGAAATTTTCTCATGTTCATTTCATCATATGGTTAGACACTGATTACTGATTGCTGTCATGCTCCCTACTGCTCTGGGTTACCTCTCTCCATGTAAATGTGTTAAAGCCGCATCCCTAGTGGCCCACATGTTCCCAACTTGCCTGTCTTTATTTTCCGGGGTACATTCCCCTTTCCAACTTCACCAGGATGTCCCTGCAAACTTTCCTTTTCTCAGTAGAACAAACTTGATTTGTAAAATGTTCAAAGACTACAATAATCTTATTTTTAAAATAGTAAATATTAAAAAGGAAAAGGAGTAAGCATTATAAAAATGTTTCTACTGCATATTAGAATTAAATAAATGTTGAATTATTGGTGAATAAATGCTTTGTATGGGGAAAGACTTAAGTTTAACAGTTCTTCATATGAGATCGGCTGGTAAAAAGAAAAATGGAGAAATAAGTTGCTTGGGAATAGACTCTGAGTGTATGTAGTTTAAGAAACGCTCTTCACAGAAAATAAAAAAAAATGTGAATGGCTACTCATTCTACTACAGTTGTGCTAAAATACACAAAAGTTGCAGAGGATTGAGGCCATTATCTCAACAATGAAGGCCAAAAGACTACATTTTGCCTGAAACATATAAATAATTGTGGCAAAGGTTTTATGGAAACATCTGGCCCAGAAATCTATTTCACTTTAATTTGAAGGCACAGCCTGAAGTGAGATTCAATGTCAACAGGGTTAATACTTCCAAGAAATTCCAATATTAATATTTGCATCATTACAGCCTCCTGGATGCCATAACCAGAAAAAAGAAACATGTTTCAACAATGTAAGAATCTTTAGACCTAAAAAATCCCTAAAAACCTGGTGATGCCATCTTAATTGACCTTTTCTGAGAAGCAGGAAGAATAAGAAAATCTCATACATCTGAACTGGGTTGCAATGTAGGCCCAGACTTTGTAACTTTAAGGTGGTAATTTTAATTGCACAGACATAATTTTGTTACTTTATTTTTCCTGTGTTATTTCTCCCACAAGTCCATTCTGTATTTTCCCTAATCAAATGGATGCAATATCATGACCTATAGGGGGGGAAAAACCCTCTAAATCATAGTACTATAGGCACCATTTCACAACTGGAAAGTTTTCAGTTTCTTCCTCTCCGAAGTGGGAATTGCCAGTTAAATTTATAGGTTTTCAATTTATTAATTTGTCACAACAATTATTTTAGCTTATTAATTATTTGACTGTAGTATAATTTATATTATTTAGACTCAAAACCCAAAGCACATATTTATAAAAGATTCATAGTTTTTTATTGAGCATAATCAATCAGTGAGTTTCTTGAGAGCAGGATCTATACATGCTTCACCACTTCTGTATTTCTCATATCTGTCAGCGTATCAGAAACACTTCAGAAAAGTGCTAGAATGTCATAGATGCGATCATTAAGTAAGGAATAGCAATGACGAACTTTTCCACTGGAGGATGTGATGAACATTTGTATTTAGAATTAAGTCTAAAGGAAGTAATTGGACATGGGAATGATCCCCAATATTCACATAAAGTTCCTTTCATAATAACTTATTTTCGTTTTACAGCATGGTGCCTACTCATTTTTTCCAGCCTAATTTAAACAGGCGGAGAAGTGGCTGCAGCTCTCACTGTTTTAATGTACATTGATCGATTTCTGAAGTAGCACAAGTATTACAAAAGTTTAATGAGAATGTTTGTCAACAGGGACCCAGAAAAGTCCAACTGCAGGAACAAGTAATATCCATTAAAGAATAATCTTCTTCGGCTTGGCTACATTTCTTTTCTCACCTGCTCTCCTTCCTTTCCTTTCATGAAAACTCAAAATGATCAGACTCAATATGTCACTTATTACAACTTGTGTGAACTCTTAAACAACACAGTATCTAGATCTCAAAAAAACAAAGTAAAACAAAATCATACTGTCCAAAGCTCTGCATCAGTTTTACTCGGAAAGGAACACTATTAAGAAAAGCAAAGGAAGGCCAATTCAGAGCAGTAAAGAACTGTGAAGGTTAAGTCTGCCCTTTGCCATCATCTCTATGTGAGTCTCTACAGATCAGCATCATCAGATCCTCCCAAGAGAATGTTTCTGGTACCTTTAAAATCATTGAAAGTGCCAACCGTATTCAATGACTGTCATGTCATATTTTAAAATGAGCTCAAACTCCCAAACAAACTCTGTTTGGAACCTCTATGTGATATTGTGATAGTAGTGAACTTTGCAGAAGAAAAAAAATGAAAATGTATCAAAAAAGACAAAAAAAGTCTTAATTCTCTATAGATTTCTCTGCTGTTAGTTTACCATACAACTTCTGTACAATTATTTTTCAAAAATATGAAAGGAAAACATTGTGATGAAAGGGACAAAGCATAAAGGAAGTTCTTATAAGTCTACTTTCTATGTCACTTGTTTGACAAATATTGATATAGTGAACATGCACTACTTTTTATTATGTATTCTAGCTTTATCATTGTTAAGCTTTTAATTTACCTGAACACATGCTATATATTTTGGGAAATGTAAACTTTTGTCCAGTCTACAAGGTATTGATCTGTAACCTAGAACCTCTCTCAGGAGCATAAGCAGATTAAAAGTATGGAAGTAAATCAAATCATGCCGTTGATTTATAACCATGGGATAAACAGGCTAGAAAATGAAGGGAGGCTGGAGAAGACCTGAAGACATCCTACAAGTTACCAAGGATCTAGAGACCTAGCTTCCTCAAGAGGGTGGTACAAAATTCTTCAAAAATTAGAATTAGGCAAGAAAATCATCTTTCTCAATAAGAGTTTTTATTGCTGTGAAGAGACATGACCACAATAACTCTTATAGAAAAACATATAACTGGGGTAGCTCACTTACAATTTCAGAAGTTCAGTCAATTATCATCATGGTTGGGAGCAAGATAGAGTACAGACACACATGGAACTGGAGAGGCAGCTAAGAGTCCTACATCTTGCAAGCAACAGGAAGTCAACTGAGACATTGGGCAATATTCTGAACACAGGAAACCTCAAAGCCCACCCCACAGTGATGCACTTCCTCCAACAATGCCATATTTACTCCAACAAAGACATACCTCATAATAGTGCTGCACCTTAGGAGATTATGGAAGCCAATTACATTCAAACTACCACAGCATCCTCATCTAGAACTTTTAGAATGAACAAGTGTTGCTGATATTTTAGATCTGTGAGATGTCACGTAGGCTAATAATTTTCTGTTAATGACTAGATTTTCCAATTTTACATTAAGTTTTAAGAAGAAAGTCTCACATGAATATATACATTATGAGAGTGCACTCAAATGTCTCTTACCACCATAGTTCTACCAACTGTTAACACCACTTTAGCTGAGAAATTAAATGAATAATAAGTATTTAGAGAAATTTTGTTTTTGAAATTTTGTTCTTATTGCTTAGCTTTTAAGAAAGGAAAGAGTGTATATAGAGGAACAATTAACATTAAAGACCATTGAGAAAGAAACCCACTACCATAGAATCGCACTAAAAGTATACAGGTACATATAATACATACATACATACATATATCATATACAAATGTCATATATAGGCATATATATTTAAATAAAAAATGTCCATAGGTAACATTGGTTATCAAATAAAAACCACAGTGCTAAGAATGGGTTATCTCTTTTGGAGTTGTTGGTCAATGGGCTCCAATATTTATATCAAATGTATTTTTATCATGTGCTATTGATAAGCATATATAATCACCCATGACAAGAAAATAGAAATAATTCAAAAAGTTATTAAGGGGAATGACTTTCAATTTTTTTATATCGAGTTTAAAAAGAGGATTAATAAAAATAATTTTGTAAAAATAAAATCAAAATGAAAGTAAATTACACTTTCCTCTAAATAATATAAACAAAACCTCTGCCCTTTTCATTCATTTTCCAAGATCTTATTTAAAATATGGCCGAACACTATTTCGGAACTGTAGATTTGCAAGTGAATAAAATACCAGTTCCCTGCCTTCCTAGAGCATGCGATCTAAAAAATACATCAGATAAAAGTCGGGTTAATTAATTCTAACTACTCTGAAACTAAATCAAACAAGGCTTACAATGATTTGGCATTTCATGGCATGCTGTCAACATTTTGTGGATGTCCAGTGCTTTGTGACAGATGTCAACAAATTTGCAGCCTTGACTGAGAAGCGGTCCCTTCTCAGGTCATTTACTCTTCACTCTGCACTCCTGAAGGTAGATGCAGGTTACAGGCTGTAGCTCTCTCCTATTTGCTTGTTTTTATTCTCTTTACACACATCGAAATTTGCAAACCAGGCTGAACTAAACATTACAGACGTATCTGTAGTGAGTCTAGCTTCCTTAAGCCATCTACCAATGAGTCTCTTCACTGCATGTGCATTGAGATACGGTCTATACTCAGTAATAGTCAAAATTCCTTTGTTTTAATGGTGAATTCTATCAACAACTTCTGACAATTATTTTTCACCAGGGCATACAAACAAAGGTGAAATAAAAGAAAGAGACACTCAAAAGCACTTTTCATGACAAAAGGTCAGTGCCTCATCTGAGACGCCCGCATGCACCTTTTCGTGGTGCACACTTTGGATGGAGGCTTTAAGCTACTTGAAGTCAAATCGTTTTTAAAACTTATGCATCAAAATTTAAATTAGAGGAATCTGACATCTGGTCCGTTTTACAACGCACTGAAGCAGAGCTGGGAGCTTAGTATTCCAGAAACCTGTCTTTGATTTTCATGAAGATTCTCTCAGCACCCATTTAAACCTTGCTTAGTCGAGCATCCCTTCATATGCCACCTCTGACGGAGTCATTTTTACAAGGCGTTTGTGGGGAGAAGAGTGAGATCACATCTAATTCCTCACTGTGGGCAAATTTCTAAGTGCCTCATATCCTGAATATTTAAAAAGTACCAATTGATTAAACCAGTTATTCCACACATGGGGCAGGATTCAGATTGCCACGGAATTAAAGCAATGATTTCAGAAATGTTGTAAGGCTGTGAGTTCTAATTTCTTGGTCACTTCATTCGGGTCAGTAGTGTGATTACTGTGTGTGCTTGATTCACACCTTAGGCTAAAGAGAAGTAGTATATTCATTACAGGGTCTGCTACCTTACACAAATACCTTGTTAGATTCAAAGGGCTTCAGGTTCATAATTTCTTATGTTGGCATAGGATAAATATCTTTCTTTTTGTTCTTATTTTTAATTCACATGTATGTGTACATATTCGTCTGTACATAATTGTGTGTTGAGGGATGGGAGAACACGGGCTCACATGTGAGGGAAAGATAAGTGCTGTTCTTCGCTGTTTTTATAGTCTTTCCACAGATTAGGTTTGAGAAGGGGTCTCTGGCTGGACCTGGGATTCACTAATACTGCCACTCTAAAGGGTTCCCAAGTCTTAGGGATCTTTCTACCTTTGATCTCCCAGTCAATGGTATGCCACAGGTATATCCTGCTAAGCTTGCCTTCTTTGGTGGACTCTGAAGCCACTCTGCATGTGAAGCAGTTTCTTTACAGACAGAGCTGTCTCCTCATTCCCTAAACGAAGCATTTCTCCTATGATGATTTTTAGGCACAAAGGAATAGTCCGAACAAACCAGTTTCTTGCTAGTAACACTACTTTCACCCCATCCAACCTCTAACCTTATGCTCTGCCCTGATGATGATGATGATGATGATGATGATGATGATGATGATGATGATTTTAACTCTTTCTTGCAGACTTTTCCTATTGCAATAAATTCACTCGGGGTACATTCTAACAGAAAATTACTTCTAATGGGATTAAATATTTGAGCATGGATCTGCTGCTGACTGGACAATCTGGGCCGCAAGTCATACAGGGTGCTGCAAGCAGGTGTGGCTGCCTTGGATTTCCTTTCTTTCTCATTTTTTTAATTTCGTTATTCTGTTCACCCAATAAGTGTCCATGAGCATTGTGAGCTGACTTTTCACCTTCTAGCAAACATGGTCAGGCTATGAATTTTAAAGAGGAAACTCTAATTTATCCACAACACTAAAAGAAGGAGCAACGTTCTACAGGAGATCTCCAGTCAGCAACTGCTCTCAGGTAAGTAGAGCTTCAGATAATGGTCAGCAGAATGTTTCAGCATCCCTGGTTTTCAAAGCACTAGAAACCCCAGACTGACTCCCCTTAAAAACCACCCCATTCAAGAGCTACTCACCTGTATTTTTGAATGCCACCTGTTGAACATAAAGACCTCATGACATTTGCACATTTTGGTCCATCCTGATTTAACTGTACACAGCAGTCTCACTGCTCAGTGCTTAGCAATTACTTTTATTAGTTACTCCACCCAGCGACCACATGATGTCAGAAACTTCGTCTTTGCCCTGTCTCCATTGCCCTCTCAGATTCTTGTAATCGGTTTCTGTTTCTCTGTGTCTCTTTTTCTCGAACACACACACACATACACCCTCACTCATCATCAAAGCCATCTTAGCCGGTCTTAACAGGCACTAAAGAAAATTCTATGTAGCACAAATAGCAACTATTTTAAAGGATAGGTATCATTGCCATCTGAGACCTGAAGAAGTACATGTTTCTCTAATTAGAGATTTGGTTTGGAAACATCCACTTACACAGGGAGTCAGGAGGCATTTTTCTCCTGGCTCCGTGGCTGTTAGTTACTCTTGGAACCTTTGCCAACCCCCATTTCTTCACTGGTTAAAATGAGGCAACTGGATGGCTTCCACGGTGTCCGTTGGGGATATCATTGCACAGTTTTGTTTTCTTCCAAGAGTGCCTGTAAGGAAGAAAAGTGACAGATCAGTAAGGAGACATAATTTGCTAGTCCCTAAATAATGTGGTCTCCTTCCCGTAGCTCACACGCTTCTGCCTTGAGTCTCAGAGGAAGAGGCTAGATACATATTTCTGGAAATCCCACTTCTCGTACTTCAGACATGGAGTTTACTGAAAAGTTAACTTTGCAAAAGTTTTTCTTTTTTCTTTTTTTAAAGTTCTTCAGGATGGATTTCTTCCTGTTATTGTTAGGTATTTGCTTTCTCTGGTCACATGGTAAATAAATAGCTCTGAAGGAGAAATAAACAGTGTTTTATTTTTGTGCTACAAGGTTTATGTGTTGCGTTGCAGCCACAGCTTGTACTAATAGCTTTGTGCTTCAGTGGGTTGTGGGGACCAGGAATTCTGGACAGGGCAGGGCAGGGCAGGGCAGGGCAGGATGTCCTTTTCTTTTGCTCCTGAGTCATGGAAGACAAATGCCATTTTGGCTTTCTGGACTGGTGATTTCAGTGAAGTTGCAGCGGCTCTTAACCACTTCCCTAAACCTGAGTGGGACACGGCTCCAGGGTGTGTGAAGGAGTCTAAAACATTCTGATTAAATTCCAAAGGGGCACTTGCAGTGCACCGCTCAAGTTTACATAGCTATCAAAACCGCACAAGGACCAGGAGAGGCAGAATCAGAGCAGAATCTTTGACATACACCCTGTCGCTGTCTCAGGAACAATTTACTAAGTGTGTGTCCGGTGCCTGAACTTCTCTGCCTTTGGGGCCCTAACCTCTGTGTTTCAAAAGGGAGGCCTTACGGAAAGCATGCTCCTTTGTAGACACGGGGACAAGATTGTGTTTCGATTCCAAAGGGTTAATCCCAGAGCGAATTCTTTGCATGTGTAATTCAATACTTCATAACTGCTGAAAATTGGAGTCCACATAATTTATTTTCTTTGGTCGGGCACATTTGCCTCATGCTTGGCCGAGGCTGACTTCAGAGAGACACACCTAAAACTCTCAAGGGTCCCACGTGGCCCATGTCAGTTGTACAGAGAGATTGTGGTACTTGGATGGAGCCCAAGGATTAGGTGTTCCTGAGAAGGTTTTTTTGGCTCTACAAAGCCTCACGATGTCATGGGAATGGGCTGCACTCCCTTTCCCCCCTCAGAGGCCACATATCAACTGGGTATCTAGCCACTCAGAGACAGGCTTTACACAAAGGTATACATTAAAATAAATAGAACATGCAACCCGAAAGAACCTAATGAGGCAGGAGGTTGCAAAGTGGAGACAGGAAACAATTGCCTCATTGTTAAGCCAGAGATCTTAGAAACGCAGAGTGCAGCTCCATCTACAGGACTATTTGAAAAGTTGGCGTTTTCCACTTAAAAATGCAGGACAAGACCTAACACGCTGATTCAAATCCCTCTTGCTTTGCAGGGGCTTCATCTAAGTGAAAAAAAATTTCTAGGTTTTACTGAAGAGCAGTTGTTTCCCTTTGATGACAGGACAGCACAGGTAATGAGTGAGAGGGGCTGTCTCTGTCTTTCTCTGCTCAATCTATTCCTCTCATTTTCAGCAGCTTCCTTTAATCTTTCTGAGTTGGAAGGATGTGCATTTTTCACCATTTGCAAAACAAACAAACCAACAAATCCAAGGCTATGTTTGAATGAGCCCTGCTCTCGTCTTTCCACGTCAGTATTCGACTAAAAGAAAATTCAGACGTTAAGGTTTACAACAGCTGAAAAGCTTTAAAGTATATTAAAGTCAGCTCAAGACACAGGTTTCCCAACTCACTCCCCACTTTAAAGTGTATTAATGTCAGCTCAAGACACCCATGTTTCCCGCTCAGTCCCCACTTGGGATTTTGAGCCATGCCTGCCAGTTCAGTGGCTGCTAACCAATGCTGTTTCAACAGAGACCTGTGTTTGAGGATCCGATCCAGGCCATAGAGGAGACTAGATGGCTAGTGGAATTAGTACTGGGATTTGGAGCCCTTCTTTTCTAGGTCACTGGTTTGAATAGAGCCCAGGTCAGTAATGACTGAGAGTTGTTGCCACCCAGTGCCTACTCTTCCCCAGCTGACCTTCGGTTGCCTGCCCCTCCATCTCAAGTGCCCGTGGCACATCTGCACTAATGGCATTCATGACAAGTTAGCTGTTACTACTTAAACTTAACTGTGAAGCAGCCCATCTCTGTCGTGGGCAGAAAGTGTGTCCAAAGCTGTTGACTATATCTTTAGTGATGAGAGGAGAGAGCGAGAGCGAGAGCGAGAGAGAGAGAGAGAGAGTCCCCTTCTGATTCTTGTGGGTTTCAGTTTGTCTTTTCCAAACCACTCCAACCCCAAACATCTTATCCTTAGCAACTGTGAAGTAAAAAACCCACAGACAAGCCCTGAGTCAAGAGGGCAAAGTTGGCATGCCCTGTACTCTAAATGTATATATTCTGAGACGGTTGATTTGGAAAGCCTGAATTGAAAACTATTTTCTTTTTTTTTTTTTTCCAGTTTCAAGTGCCTCACAGACCTTTGAAAGTTATGTTAACTAGTTCTCAAAGACGTGCTCAGTAAAGTTTAGAGATGAGGATGTTGTCCCTAGACTTTTTGTGAGGTTTGAAAAAATAATGGTCACTTTATTTATTTATTTTTTTTTTCTAAGGGGAAACATGTTTGCTTCAAGAGGCTGGAGAACTGGGAGGGGCTGGGAATCTCTGTGTTTGTGACAGTGCACAGCCAGGACCTGGGTCCCTTCTCAGTCAGCCTGTGGGGATGCAGCTGTTCGAGAAAGAGGGAGAGCTCTCAGCTGCTGCCAGTCCCTGGCCCCAGAGCTCAGCCAGTGCATACTTGGTCCTGTGGGGTCCCTAGGGTGCCACATTCCTTCTCTGGGGCGTGGGAAGCTTGTTCCTCAGGAAAGAACTATATATTCATAGCCAATTTAGAAACTACAACTGTATTAAAATCCATTTACAGCAAGGTTCTATTTAAATTTCCATCGCAGACCAGTGAGTTCTTCAGCGCATCGATTTTAGCATTTGGTCAATTACAGGTACTCACCACATTGCTGAGCCAACAGATGAGAAGTTTTAACAAAAGAGTCAGTTAAAAGGCACAGAAGAAAATCCTGAGCTCTGGTTTCCTGTGCTTCTGATTCGGCTAGCATCTCCTTGTCCATATGCCCTAAATATACTAGTTTTCCCTATGTTTTTTGTTTTGTTTTTGTTTTTCTTTGGATACGTTGCCTTTGTGTCTGTCTCACTTTACTGAAAAAACTCTCAGTACGGTTTTTATTTTCCATTTCACAGATTCACGGAGAAGCGTGGTTGCCTATATTTTTGTACCTAGGCTAATGATGCACCTTAACTAATGGTGCAAAGAGTCAGCTCTGACTCTTCCAACAGCCATCCGGCTCCACTCCCAGTGCTGACAGAAGTCAGACTCTAAGGATGTGCACTTGGCACAACCCCCATTCCCACTCCTTCTTCAGGCCTGGCCCCAGTTCTCACTACACAGCTACATCTTACCCTTTCTCAGTGAGACTGCTGAGCAACTGCTCCATTTGCTCTGAGCATTGGAGAGTCCCAGCCTTCCAGAATTGGAGCTAGGCTTGGTTTTCATCTTGTCTTATGATTTTATGGTGGTGGAAATCTTACCTCAGCTGAAATTCCCTTGACACAGAACTTCTTCCTCTTCCAGGAAGCCATTTTCCACCCTGTCCTGTTTTTCTTTCTAAGGTCTCGCAGGAGTAGGAACTTAGAACTGAACTGGTAGGCCATTTGTGTCTGTGAGATTTGAAATCAAGTGTAAAGGAGAAAATCAAAAATTAAGAGCAGAGGTGTGAAAGTCTGACCAGCTTCGTCAGGTACCATCTCTTCCAGGCAGCTCTACCCCATCTGCCTCTCATGTCCTTCACTGTCCCCTGATTTTTCTGCTGAGCTTCTTGTACATGATGGTCCTTGGAAACCTACTCCTCATTCCAGTCAGGCTATTTATGCATTTATTTATCTCCTATAGTCTTGAGATGCTGAAGGGACTTAGCTCTTCAACAAGTGTTTGGCTTTTCATCCTTTTGTTCCTAGGGACAAATCAAGAACTAGTAATTTTGTACCTGAACTTAGAAACTATGGGAACTGGAATGATGACTTCCATTTGTTGAATGAATATTTGAGGTCAGATTTGAAAGGTTTTAAGAGAGAAGGCAAAGAAAACGTGAAGTATCTGCAACTGGCACATGTTTTTCCTTATGGAAAACATTCCTAAAGGACATGGGAACTGACTGTTATAGCAGTGACAGTGGAACAGTGCTACACAATACTTTCAGCAACACAGAAGCACATAAACACTCACAACACTGATACCTGTAGTAAGGACAGAATTTAGGAGCATATTTTATGTTGACTTAGTTAAAAAAAATTGAACATACTGCCAATTCACAAATCCCAATTTTAAAGTTATTTCAAAATTATCAATATTTTAATAAAGATAAAATAAAAAACTGAAGTTAGGAAAATAACAGGAGAGTAGCTCTTACTTTTTTTTGTAAGTCAAGAATTGAGAGTAGTTATATGAGTTTCTTCCAAAGAGCTTACCGTAAGTTTATACCTCTGATTATTGTATTCAAACTGCATTGTTTCTTGGATAAATGATATTAACTAGAAAGTTTCCCGTTACAAGGAAAGAAGGATGAAACTCAAGGGAAACAGAAATTAAGAAATGCACCATGCTTCTGGAGAATCCAGACCCTTCAATCTTTAGACCTAATTTCTTAAATCAAGGACTTGATATTTCAGCACAGGTTTGTGGGAAAATAGTCTTATTCTAAATTCTTCCACTCATGTTTACCTTTGACCCATTATGGTATCCAAGATTTACCACTGCAATTCTGAAATCTCTCCTTTTCTCCTGTGATTGTGATTTGAATTGTGATTTCAGACTTCCAGGCTTGGCTGATTGTGACAGATGAGCATTGTCATGAAAACTGCAAATGATAATGCTGTGGAATAATGCTTTTGTACACTGTAAAGATTTGTCACTCACATTGATTTAATAAAACACTGATTATCCAGTAGCCAGGCAGAAAGTATGGACTGGGTCACTAAACTAGGAGAATGCTGGGGAGAAGGAAAGGCTCAGTCTGCAGTTGCAACCCATACACAGAGGAAGCAAGATGAAAATGCTCCACTGAAGAAAGGTACCAAGCCATGTGGCTAAAAATAGATTAGAATTATGGGTTAAGTTGTAAGAGCTAGTTAATAATAAGCCTGAGCTACTAGGCCAAACAGCTTATAATTAATATAAGCCTCTGTGTGTTTCTTTGGGACTTAAAAACTGTGGCAACAGGCAGGACAGAAACTTCAACCTACATGATAATTTGTTGATGTGCTAATGTCTTGAGATGTAGTCCATTCATTAGTCATACAAAGGAAGCTGACTCATTTCTTCAACTCATCTTTTTCTGTATCGATAAAGAGATGAATATAATATCTACACAGCATAATCTAACGAGTCAACTCAAATCCATGAGACACTATTCTTATAACAATTACTCACCTGTCAAGGTGTAGTGCTTTATCAAGTGACACAGTGTGTTTCAGCACCAATGACCTGGCTTTAGGTGGCAGCATATTTAGTTATTAACTCTCTGTCATGGCGACTCTAATGTCAATTCCAGATGTGCCCTAGAGAGCAAATCTGCAGAGTCCTTTCTCAAACTCAAGTTGAATCAAGGAGGAAAGAAGCTTGAAGCCAAATGTGGTTAAGTTGTAGTGCTTTCCTTCCAAGAGTTCTGTGCATTAGCTTTGGGCTTCCATCCCCAAAGGTGGAATTTTCTTTTCTACCTGAAATGCTTAACAAATGATGTTCTTAAATTGGAACAATAAAATATGACTTGGTGACATGTGAACGTTTTCTTAACATATTACTTTCCATAGTCACTTAAATTGGGAAGGAAAAGAACAACAGTATTTCTAAAAGAGATGGCAGGGCCATCTCTGTAAAGAGGAGTTAATAAGCTAGTTTTAAAAAAGTACATGACATTTGGGCAAAGGGATAGTTGTTGTTTTTATCTCTGAACCTCTTTGTTTAAAACAAATATTGAAAGCATGTTAGTATAACTGAATGCATGACTTATAATTTCCATTGTTGAACCTCTAAAGTGTTCCTTAACCACAGAAGGGCTAAGTTGCAGTTTTATCACCACACGACTTGAGCAAAAATCAGGAATGAGCCCTGACTTCTCAGGCCCTTCATGTGATCCCAGGAGTCTAACCCCAATATTCACCAGGGCTTCTTTTGCAAAAGTGACCATGTCAATCTCTAGTGGATGGCTGTTAAAATGTTTATAGGGACATATTATGTATGAAAAATGGTTAGCTCAGCATTTGAAGAGATTGATTTTCATGCATTAATAATCTGACCATTTAATTAAAATATAATGCTAGAGAGTCCCAATCCACAGAACAGAATGACCTCGAAAATGTCCTGTCATTGAGAGGTGGTAAGAGGTTATCAAAGAAGATAGTGAAAGAATGGTGGTTCTTATGTCTTTTTGTGATTGATTCAAACTTGTGTGTGTCTGAGGTCAGTGCTCCACCTGGTAAGATCTTTAGCTCTGCTCATAGAATTTAGTGTTATCCATTCCTTTGAGCTCCACTTCTGGGAGTATACCACAGTAGAACACATAAGTACAAATTCTAACAGAAGTCTCTGGATCTGCTTTGGCTTCTGAAAATGCTCTGTCAGTAGAGTGCCCCAGATAGAGCCACACACTGAAGGCCATTTTCTTCTGACAGAGTAAATTGGAAATTCCACATTAAGAACTGGGTGCATGAACTAAAATCTTATAACCTGACTTCTTAAGTCCAGCTCACTTGCTACTTTGTAAAATCCCCTATCATAGAAGCAAGATAATTTTGACTTAGGTAGTGATTCAGGTCTCTAAAGCCCAAGAATTAGAGGAGAGGATTTTATAGTTAGAACATCAAAGTTTCCTTCTACTCGCTGTTAGTGTATCTCGGTGCTCGGTGATGTGCTATCTTCACAATGTTTCTGGGGTTTGCCCTGGCAGAGTCAGGCCTCTAGTCACTCTCGGTTTAGATAGGCAACCAGGAGGCCTCCCAAGCTTGACCTCCTTCAATGATTGCAATATGACATTCTCAGAAGAACATAACAACATAATTCATATTGTACTGTCTTTGGTCAAGTAAATACAAAGGTATTACGTGTGTGTGTGTGTGTGTGTGTGTGTTAAAGAAATGATATTTTGATAGAACTTTGGAGTTATCTTTAGCTTCTGCTCAGAGAATTTCACTACACGGGCCTCACAGTAAGTGAATCAGGATGAAACATCCATGCTATCTCGAGGCAGAAACAGGGAGCTCCTATTAGAATATGCCTGCTTTGGGGAAGTGTTCCTGCAGAAATCTGTTTACGTTTGGAAACAGGAAAGCTGGATGTATACTCCTCTGCTAAAGTGAGGACCACCTACATGCTGATTTTCACAGTGGAAGACTAGAACTGTGAGACAGTTTCCAACAACCTTTCTTTCTCTGCATGAAAGTTTTGTTTGAAACTACTGTATATTTTTATACAACCCAGTGTTTTTTGTGATATTGCCTGATTAATAACTTTGACTGTCTCCCTTCTTCTGAAAAGTACAATGAATCAGCTGATCAGTTGAGGGAGTTAATACTTTTTTTTTTTTTTTACAGGAATACTGGATGAGTTAAACCAAGTGCTCCATATCTTTGACTTGCTAAACTAGTCAGCTTGAAATGTGTAACAGTCTATCATGAGGTTAAACATGAATAATATAGAGCTTAAAAGAGTGAGGTTAATAGATACTATTCACAAAATTGGGTTCAATCCAAAATCACTTATTTTCTGTCATTGATATATCTGATTCATTTGGGAATATTCTCTTGATGAAAAAAAAAAAAAGAACAAAAATCCACTCAGTTTTCCCCCCATTTTCTGATCATGTTACTAAGAGAAAAGCGGCTGTAAACCCTATAACAAAAGACAAAGCCTGTTTTGTTTCTTTTGTTTTCTAATCCTGATAAATTTTGTCAAAATAAATTTAGAGCAAGAGGATGTTTATTGGCCAAAGGACTCCAGGAAAGAAAAGTAGCTGCAGTTTGCATCCTCTGGTCAGCTGCCTTATCACAGTTCAGACTTGCATGCTGGGAAACTGCTCTTTCTTTGGTACCTTTTCTGCCAGATTTCAACTCTAACAACAAAAGTTTATAAACAATGAAAATTCCAGCTGGTCGACATCAGCGTCACGAAGCTTTCTCCTTGCACTGATACAAATATTTACCCTGAGCTCTGGCAAAGCTTTCCTTGCCAATGTCACCCTTAATCATACATTTTTCTTTGATTGAGTTATGCTTTCCAGTACGTGATTTGCCCTGGTTTACTTTTTAACACATCCCAGAGGCTTCGTCAAAATCAACTCTGGGCAGCCCATGTCATTTGGTAGCTGCCAAACCTGTTACTGAGTGGGAACTTGGCAAAGAGCAAAGCAGCCCTTCTAACTGCTCTAATAAATGTGTTTATTCTTTCTGACCACCCTTTACTTTTTAGGTCCCTTGTATCCATAATGGAAGGAGCCAAGAAAGGAAGTAGAGATGCATGCAATTCCCTTTGCTGATTTCTCTCTCTCTCTCTCTCTCTCTCTCTCTCTCTCTCGCTCTCGCTCTCGCTCTCGCTCTCGCTCTCGCTCTCGCTCTTTCTCGCTCTCTCTCGCTCTCTCTTTCTCTCTCTCCCACCCTTTCATTGCACAATGAAGTTTAAAACTTAAAAGGCTTCATCAATGATTCTCATTTCCTTCCAGAAGATGGGAGGTTAATTTCAAAATGTTAAAACGACAGATTGATGTACTCTGGTACTGTAGTAAAGTCTGCTAGAACAAATATTTGCCACACCAAAGTCACTTGTGGAGGGATTAGCACAAAATATTACAAACATTTCTACCTAGTTTTCTTGGCGAAATAAAATGAGTTTTCTGAACTGAACACTTGAACAATCATTTTAAAACACATGGGTATTGTAGAAGTCCATGGGCTTTTCCTCTCCATATTGAAGTTTCTGCTTGAACAGTTTATGATTTCCCACGGAAAGAAAGTATAAATAATTATTTCAATCACATGTCTATATTTATATTGTGCTTATGTTGTAGAAAAATTTTGCCATTTTGTAAAGCTCATGTCTGTAACATGTATCTAAGATGTAGTACAATGTGAAATTTAATTCTTCAGTCTTATTGGTCCAGTTTAAAAAGCAAATGTTAAAAACTCGATGGCATTCAAATCTGTGAGGTATTCACTATATTGTTCCTGACACTGCTGTTTTACCTGTGCTTCCCAAGGAATGACCACACCCACAAGGAAATGTGCACACAAACTCCTGCCTGCATAGCACTGTAATTTCCCCTTTCCAAACTACTCTATCATCTATTTGGAGGTTTATGTTGATCTGAACATATCAAAAGTGCACTGATTTATATCAATGGATGCTTGGCTACAGTTATTAATAAGAAATCACACCTGAGACCATGGTTAATAGTTGTTGTACCCTAACATCTGGCCAGAGTCTTGATAGCTTGGAATCTATTAATTTGTACTCCTCAGTTTCATGTACAGAGTTACAGGAACTTCCCATTCATGGCAGCTCATCAGTGATTCTTTGATATTAACAAAAAGGATACAACTAATGTAACAACTGAAAGGAATAAGTTATGAATAATTGTGAAGGAATTCGAACAATTTTCAAATTTCCTAGCTGGTTCTGTGAGCAGCCCAACAAACGAAGCAGCCTGCCTGGAAGAAAAGTAAAGGCACTACAGCTAGGGGAGAGTGTTCTCCTCACTCTAATACAGTTGGGCGGATCCCAAGATGTGTTCCCTGACTCCTCAAGGTAAATCAGGTGACATCAGAGACACCAACTTAGCTGTGTTCAAAAGAGAAAACTGGTTCTTCCCATCACAGGAATGTGACCAACTGGGGGAATACAGTGGTTGTAATTTGGAATGGGCACAGAACAGTTCTTTAACTTGCCCAGGGATATAGAGGCTTAATGGTTAAATCAATGAGTGCCTATTCCCTTTTATCTCCTGGGCATGCATGGTTGTGCCTATGAAGGCTAGAAGAGATAGTCGAGTCCCCTGCACCTGTACCCAAAGTGGTCCTTGAGTCAGCCAGCCAGTGTACTGAGTATCAATTTCTAGTACTTTGCAATACTGACAAACACTCTGAACCATGTTTCCAGAAATCTCCCCAACCCACTTTTCCAACTTCAATATTGATACTCTAGGTACACGCATGAGACTTGGTTAAAATACAGAAATTTTACTTGAAAACACCTAGTATTTTGAAATAACCTAAATTTCATGATTCAGATTTTAGTGTGTTAAAATCTTCGAGTCACTCTTTAGACCCCCAAAGTGATTTTCATCAAATTGTATCATGTCATCCATGGCCTGATGGAATCAAACCACCTGGTGGCTAATGACCCTTTGCCCAACATAAACTCACTTACTTCTTAGTTTTCCACACAGTAATAAGCATTGTATATTTATGTCCAGTCATATTTCTCTGAAAATGATATACATAAATTCTTTTATACATTCCAGTAAGATTGTTTATTCAAGAGGCCATATTAATAATTGAAAGAGCAGTTTTCTATACATTTGTGTCTTTACAGATTATATGTAAGACAGAGCTGACAAGACAGTAGTTCTCTGTTTAATTTATATCTCATGGGTCATGGTGAAGAGGAAAAATATTGTTTTCGTGATTTCAGTTCTCTGTTTACATAGTGGAAATGTATCTAGTTAGATCAACTGATCCATAACTTCCATAGTATGGAGCTCTGTAAACCAAGTTGGTGAGGATGTGTGTAATCATTCAGATTTAGAAGCGTTTATACATTTCATTTTCATATAAATGACATATCCTTTCCCAGAAAGATAGTTCAATCTGTGTATATCACTTCCTAATTGCTTTAGGCAATAGCCTAAGGTTAGACTTCCTCACTGTTCTTTCTAGACACAAACTGAAGTGAAAGAAGCCACGGAGAGGTAAGTTCTGTGTGTTGCTGGCCTCCATGTGAGGTGGCTCTCCTGCTGCTACCCCACTTCATATGAAGTGGCCTCAGTCATCGTCTTCCTCCACGACTTAGAGCAATACCTCATATATTTTACACAATCAGCATTTGGGCATTGCTATAAAAGATAATTAAGCAAACCGCCATTCAAGTTTAAGGGTAAGAGCTCTCATTAGCAGATTTAAACAAACAAAAACACAAAACAAAACAAAACAAAAAACAAACAAACAAACAACCGTCTAATCTCATTGTTCCTTCATTTCCAGAATTTAATTCATTTCCTTCTTCCTTAAGTACTTCGGTAGTTCGATTTTCCTCCCCTAATTTTACTTTTAGTACCTCCCTACAGTGCCCATTTCTTCAAGAGTCACTTCTTGGTCTTCTCTCCTAAGCATAGCTAATCAATCACCCATCCTCTTCTCAACTTCCCAGAAGACCCAAGCCCTCCGAGCATGCAGCTCTCCCAGTGCTCTGCTCAGACCGTGACCCATGCTGGCAAAGCTTCTGCTCCCATGTGGCCACATGTTTCATAAGGAGAGCTACTGAGATGCAGGCAGGCACATCATCTTAATTGCTTGCTAGTGGGCACTCGGCCAACAGGCTGTTAGCAGAATGAAACCCAATCTTAGAGAAAAAGTGCTGAAGCCCTGCTCTGGCTCACCCAGGCCCCATATGGATTGCACGTGCTTTAGGGAGATTTGAGCAAGATGAACTCCTTTTCCACTCCTCTGGGTGGGAATATCAGTCTATGGGTTTCTAGGAGATTTTAATTTTAGTGTAATAATCCTCACTGCAAGACAGCTTTAAGAGGAAACTTGGTGTCTCATTTCTGACTTATGACATGAACAGATAAGAATAGATTCTGATTTCTTTTTCCTTCCCTGAAAACAATGTTTTCAATTCTATTCTAAACAAAATTATGACTTCCCAATACTCCTACATAGCATTTTGGAATTGTTAAGGATTTGTTCTGTTATTTGCTAAACAGTTGGTCTTTGCTAATTAAATATTGTAAACCTCAGTTGACTTATCTTTATACAGGGAAATTGTGCTGCCTTCTTGAGTGGCTGTGAAGAGCCAATGGGATCAAAAGCTCTTGAAACTATGCAGCCTACAAAGGAAATGTCCAATAAATTCTGGGTCTTAATTTTATTGCTCAAAAATACAATCTAATAACTATGAAAGCAACTCAAAATATATTCAAAATATTTATTGTGTACATTTTAGTATCTAGTGGTTTCACTATATCCTTTTTGATGTGTCATACTTTGGATTGAGTACTATATTATCTTTTCTCAAGAGCTACAGAATGTCTTTAAAAATTATAGTTAGTAAAACAAGGCACTGAGTAAGACAGGGAAATATGCATGCTTAGATTTCTTTGCATTTCCGTATTAGAAACGAATCCCTGGGCCTTCAATTTAATACTAGAGCACTGTCATTTGATAAAGACAGGTCAGGAGATGTGCTTTGTTTTGTCCTTTGGTAGAACTTCAGAGAGCTGATTGCATAGACACATCACTAAAGTATTAGAGCAATTTTGAGTCCAGTTTTACATTGCTTTCATTCCTGAGGGTTTTGATAACTTTTCGTGACCCATTGCTTGCAAAGTGTTTTTCCCAACAGACAGGGTTGGAATCTGGGAAAGAAAACATAAAAGTCCTTTCTCTTATCACTCTAGAAATTCAGGAGACCATGAGATATTGAGCAACTTACATTAATAACCAGGCATTTCTCAAGGGATGTGGAGATAGTACTCTTTGGGGGAATGTGTGTTTTCATTTGTTATACTAAAGAATTAAAACATGAAAGAAAAATAATGCTAGTGCTGTCTGTCACCAGTTTTTATGCTGTTAACCTACTGTTTGCTGTAGCAGCTTTTAGCTCAAAGAGAATTCGCCACAGACTTCTAATTAATATTACAGAGGCAAACTCATAAGTACTCTATCCAGCATTAACAATTACCTTTGTCATTTTCTTGGTAAACAATAAGGTCTAAATTTGATGAAAAAGACATCATCCATATGGTAATTTGATATCTTTAAAAATCACGTGAGGCCATTTAAATTGCTAAGTTCAATAAAATGTCATTAAAGATATCTTATTCCCTTTCTCCCCAACCAATTCTGAACCCCAGGAAAGGGTTACCATAAAAATCTGTTTAACTTTGAATCAGATATGACTCCATCTATTTCTTCAAAAAGTGGTAAGAATTAATTAATATTAATCTATAATCACATTGATGGGAAAATTAATGGAATTTTTAATAAAAATATAACCTTAACAGGATTTCAAGTTGTCCTTTAGAATATAAAGCTAAGACTTTGTCCTGCTAGCAACTAACTACCAGTTGATTAAATTATAAACCCTAATGCTGCAGGAATCTTCTTTTGTTTCCTATGTATAGGTAGATTTGTGAAATACAATAAAATAATTGAAAGTAAATTTAGAACTTGATTATGACTATTTATGAAATTATTGGGATTATTTATTCAAAAATACTTGTTTTTTAACCTACTAAAATTTAGCTTGTCTTTGTACTTGTAGATTTAGATAAACCTTGATAGAAATAAGTCATTATGACAAATTAATTTGAATTATTAACAGTAAGGAAAATATAAAATAATAGGAAGATATTTGAATTTTTAAATAATTTGTTTAAAGCAAACATTACATATTTGCTAAAATTAATGTCATATTAACATTAATATTACCTCTGTTAAACATGTACTTTCTCAAATATAAATATAAGTACATTTATATAACGTATAATATATACATGAATTTATACTTTAATGTTTTATATTATAAATATATTTCTCAAATATAAGTAGCAATTGAAATTGTTTTTGTTTGTTTGTCTATATGTATGCATATGTGTGATACTTAGCAAATGGACTCATACATAGTGCTAGGAATTGTGCTTTTTGTTGCTTGATCTTTTAAAGTATTTGTTGAATATTTATAACATTTTGTACTGTGAATAATAAAGAACAAAAGGATATGCATGATAAAGACTATTATTTTTGCCATTGTGTTCTTTTAGTGCTTATCAATATTTCAGTGCTAATACTGGATGTTAAAAGCTTTTTCCTTATATTATATTAGCCAAATTTTCTATCAGAAGGTACTTCACAGCAACAGAATAATGAAAACTTAGTTTTATAGTGATAACTCTAAAGCAAAAACATATCATGAAATCCTTCTTTAAATTATCAAAGTAAAAAGATGAAATAGCACTAATGAAATTGTTATAGTAAGTAGATTTTTATTATTACATCTACTACCTTGAAAATTGTGAATCCATGTGTGTCTGGTTACTTTGAGCAAAGCTGAATGTCTTATTAAGCAAACACTGAACCCCAGCAGTACCCAATAACAGAACTGGCAGTGTCAGCATGGCCGTCAGGCTCACTGGTGGACACCCACTGTGGTGCTGAGACAGGGATTCTGACATCTACTCTGAGTTTGACTACAATTCCCTTCATGGTGATAACAGTGATGTGGTAACTGATCTGACCCTTTCCCTGCTTCCCTGAAAGTGGTCTCTGTTCCAAAGGCATAAGCAAATGAGAAAAACAACCCAAAGTGCCCCTGATTCTAGGAAGGAGATGCTTTCCTAAACAAGAATTTACATAGAACTTAAAGACGTGAGGATTCCAGGAATCAATGGTAGCCCATGAAGGCCAAATCCCACCACATCTTTTGAGAGCCCTTTTTCCAAATGCATTTTTTAACTACTGTACTCTAAATATTTCCCCTTTTATTTTCTTAATCTTTATATACAATACATGAAACAATTCTACAAATGTAAAATGCTAAGACATTGTAGCAATTTCTTCAAAGTATTATAAACATAAACAAAATATACTGGAAAAAGTGCGCTTTGTACCTGAAAACTAACAGCAACAACAAAAGCAAATCAAAACCTGATCACGAGAAGCAGCATAATTCAATTGGTTAAAAGAGTGTATGAGCATTGGGATCCATTCCTTTGTAATATTGATGTAGTGGAGACTTTTTTTCTTTCACAACTCTGAAGGTTATGTTTCTAGCTATGTAGCCAATTATGTACTGACTTCTAGTTAGCAGGAGCCACAGATGTTGTTAAGCCTCCCACAATGAGCAGGACACATCCCCCGCAACAAAGAACAATCTCACACAAAAAGATCAATACTGCAGAGATTGAGAAGCCAGGCTACCCAGAGAAAATTGGCCGAATCCCACTTAATATATCCCATCTGCAACTCTATATAATTTTCTTTTCTAAATCCAGATACCCAAATATCTGCAATACATTATATTTCTTCAAAATGAAAGAACTTACACACCACCTATCTGAAATGTAATGTTGCTGCGCCTAAGAATATACAAACACATCTAGAGTAGTTGTTCCGTGTTCACCACCGTCAGCACTCGACCACAGATACCCCATCTGGTGCAGTCTGATATGGGTAATGATGGTGGAGTGTTCTTGCTGTCTTGACTGTAGTCATTACTGTGATGTTATTTTAGGACTAAGTAGTGTTTGCCCATTGGACCATAAAAGTGTGTCATGTAAATACAGGTTTTAGAACACACAATAGTCTGTCCATGTGGAGAAATATGCAGGGGAAAAGCCTCATAAAGCGCCTTTAATAGTATTTGCTGGGCATGTGAAGTAATTCCTTTCCAAAGTGAAATCACTTGGAAAAAAGGGGCTCTTCATTTCAAAGACCCCGTAAATAATTATACGGCATTATACATCATTCATATGTCAATGTAAATTTTGTTGTTAAACGGAAGGAGTTTGGAATGACACAGTCCCAAGCAAATACCCCACAATAACCAAACCTTTTATTTCTTTATTTATTCTCACCTGGCTTGCTCCTTGAAATTGAATTGGATGTGAGGGGCTAGTGTTTATTGAGCCAGCAACCTTATATTTGACACTTTATCCTAGAATTAAGTTCTGAACACTAATATATCCCATAGAAAAGAAATTCCAAAGGGAAAGCACCTTTATAGAAGTCATCCTGGTAATACTAGGCCATGATTCTGACAGATGTTATATTCAAATTGACAGCAAAAGCAATAAAGTACAAACTATTCATGGCCAAAACAAGATTTTAAAATTGTCTGAGTTGAATCATGACAAGAAGCGTATACTTGGTAGTTCAAGATTATATTATGGAACATTTGAAATAAATACCCCATTTTTTTCATTCCTATAACAGGGACAAACATTTTACCACTGAAGCATATTTACATAACGGTAGTTAAAAAATTTATAGTTACTTATAACAAAACTATCCAAGTGAACAAAGCATGATGAATATTTTAATGAGAAGGCCAGATTACATGTATTTTTTTCATTCAAAAATTTCAAAATATTCTTCGTTGTTGTTTCTTTTTAAAAGTCCCTGTGATAGCTAAAACTGTAGATCTTGAATTAAACTCTTTAAATTTCAATTCATAGCATACCGTATATATGTTTAGGAAAATTAAATAATAATTTTGTGTTTGGTATCCTCATAATTATCCTGCCCACCTGAATGCAGGAATATGATAGTTAAAATTGATTAAACACATAGTGCTTACAACAACACAGGCACAATGGAGCCCCATTTACCAGGCTGACTTTTAAAAATGTTTCTAGCAGTTTCATTTCTTCATTTGAGGAAGAACCATGAACTTTATGAAGAGAGAAAAAAGCTTCTCATTGCATAGCCTGCATATAGGCCAGAGTAAGGAACCATAAGCAACCTGAGATGCAGCCATGAACATATTCCCTAAACTACTGAAAATTCTAGATTTTGTTTACATAGTAGGATAAGAAAAGTTAATGCTAAAGTCCTGGTAAGAAATTTCAAAGTAAGCCTTAAGGGATTTACAAAGGTTTTATGTCCTAAGACAGCTATGCAATAAATAATTTAGCCATATAATAATTGATACAGCAAGAACAGAGGAAAAACTAGCAAATAACTTCCAGTTTATGAATTTCCATCAAAATCATGTCCTATATTCATATTGGGCTTGCCTTCTATGTTAATTCAATTATCAAATAGACTTTCTTTTCTGTCAAGTATATATTATTACCTGTTTAGCTGTAGGATGAATGAGTCAGTGGACCTGATTATAAAATCACTTGATCAAAAGATATTCCCAAATTTATTTTGGAGGCCTTGGATGGGTCCTAACAGTGGACTTCTAAAGCCTGGGGGTATTTTACAACGAGCTCTAGAGTGTGACTCCTTGGCATCTACCTAGCCAGTGTTATAACAATACTATGGCTGGCAGGTGCTCTTTATCCGCTGGGTCTTAACAACCTCATCAGAAACCATTTCCTCCTTCACTCACTATTCTCCAGTCACATGGGCCACATTTCGGTTTTTAAAATACATTCATCTCTTTTTATGTTTTTCCCATGGAAAATTGAAAGAAACGGTATAGTTTCCAGAAATATATTTTTTCTTTCTTCACACCTGATTAATATTACTAGGATGTGATTTGCAATATAATTTCTAACAACCACAAAAATGTATTCTAATTCTATTGTCGTACTCTTCTATAATCTGGGAAATTGCCTTAACCGGAGAGTGTTAATAATTGTTTCCTTCACATTTTTTCTCTAGCATACTTTATAAGTAGACTTAGATACTACCTCTTACCCACAGCTCTTTGTTCCAGACTGAAACACCCTTTCTTGGAGGAAGTAAATGAAATTCACAAAACTCTATAGTTACTGAAACTAAGATTCACAAGGTCCTTCCCCAAGGTTGTAAAAAATAGTAAGAAATGCTGGAAGAAGGACAGTCTCCCATTGCCTAAACAGCCTGAAAATCCCAGAATGCAACTTTTGTGAGTGGCAATCCCTACTAGGGTTGACTTTGTGGTGATACAGATTCTTGTGAATGATTCATTGTCTAGTTAATAACTCACTGATTTGCTAATGTAAACTCATGCAAAATTATTTCCTTGTATGTTATTCCTACTTTATCTGGGAGAAAGGATGCTTGTCCACATCACCCAAGAAAAAGACATACAACTTCTCTAACCATCCTTTCTCATCACCATTATATTATCAATGTTCTTACCTCAACAAGTCACATATCCAGTCGTGTCTTCTAATTTCTTGACTAACTTCAAATGATTTTGCAGTCATTCAACAGTGTCCATGTTGAAGCCTTGACATGGTCTCTCTAACCCAAAGTCTCATTTGTCTTTCCACCTATTTAAAAGGGTAATTCATGTAACTGACAGTCAAAATATGGAAACCATACTTTTCCTTCAACATTTCTCTTTTCCTCATGATAATTGGGTCTTTTACTTTCTTTATGCACTCAGTGCAGATGAATATATCTTCATCTTTCCTCTAAATTGTCATATGAATCACTCATTCAAGAAAGAGAAAACTTTTTTATAATATATTTATTTATAATATATTTATTTATTTATTTATTATGTATACAATGTATACAATGTTCTTCCTGAAAACCAGAAGAGGGCACGAGATCTCATTATAAATGGTTGTGAGACACCATGTGATTGCTGAGAATTGAACTAAGGGCTTCTGAAAGAACAGGCAGTGCTCTTAGCCGCTGAGCTAACTCTACAGCCCGAAAGAAAAGCTTTTAACATAATATATTAGCTAAGGCTTTCTAGAGGAAGAGAACTGGTAGAATGAATAATTATATGCATATGTATATGTATATATATGTTTGTGTATTTATATATTTATGTATGTTTGTCTATTTGTATTTATGACTTATTAGAATGGCTTACAGGTTGTGGCCCTAGTAATCCATGAATGAATCTTTCTCAATGGAAAGGGCGAGAATTCGGCAGTTGTTCAGTCCAAAAACGAGATGTCTTGGCAATTGTAACCTGGTGCTGGAGTACAAAGGAGTTTCTGGTGGCTAGTCTACATTGGAATCTCAAAGAACTAGGTTCTTATACCAGTGAAGGAATGCCTGAACAGCAAGACAGATGACCTTGCCAGCAAGAATGAGGGCAGGCAAGGGAAAAGCAAACACTTATTTCTTCCACACCCTTTTATGTGGTCTGCAGCAAGAAAGTTAGCCCAGATTTAGGGTAGGTCTTCCTACTTTAAATGATCCAATCAAGAAAAATCTATCACAAGTGTGTTGCTTCCTTAGGTTTCAGTCATTTCCAGATGGGGTCAAGTTGACAGACAAGATTAGCCATCACCGTGAGTGTTGTGAAGATACAGTTTAATAAGAGTGTACTCTCAAATTATGAAAAGGTTTTAGGGAATCTTGTAAAATATGTTTACTTCCCACATTTAAGCAGAAGGGGATTCTGATAATCTAGCTTGAAAGCATGATTGGAAGAAAAAATTACCAGAATGAGAGATCAAACCCAAGAGAAGCTGTATTCTGTGGTAGAGAAACAAGAAAAGTGAAGATAAGTTGGAAGACAAACACGAAAAGTACACTTCCGTTCTGCCTCCACCTGCCACCTCACACTGATGACCATTAACCAAAATAAATGTAAGTTAGAAAGCAGAGCCCATCCTGAGTTACCTCATGCTATAATTCTGAACTTTTTATTCTATTGGCCAATATTTTGTGATATTTTATTTTTAATTGCTAATGCTTTGTGATGCATAAAGCCTGAACAGGACAAATTAATTGCATCATAATAAATGGGTGGTTTTTTTTGTTTGTTTGTTTTACTTCATATGTCCTAATCAGATACATCAAGGAGGGGAGTCATGGCCGGAACCAGAATGCAGGAACTGAAACAGAAGCCACAAATGAATGCTGCTTATGGTCTTCCTCCCCAGGGCTTGCTAAAATCTGCAATTTTGTTTAACCCAAGACGTGAGAGAAGAGGTATTCTGCGTCCATTGTAGGCAAGAAAATGTTTTATAGGCTTGCCAAAGAGACCATCTGATGAAGGCATTTTCTCAAACTGAAGTTCATTTTTCCAACATGATCCTTACTTGCATCACATGAGCAAAAAGTGACTCCTACAGATGCCATTTTCCTCGTAACATCTGTCATTTCATAGCTGGCCTACAATAGTGGTCTGCTCATTTAGTTGGATCCTCCTCCTTTAACACATATCCTCTTTGTAGAATTCAGAACTTTTGTCAATACAAAGCCTTCACTAAGTTCCTCTACTCACCGTGACTCTATTATTGTTCACTTCAGTGTGCTGCATAAAAGTATTATAAAAGTTAGTTTCCCTAACTCTTATTTTTTTTTATCAAATTGGGATCTGGGAACAAAAGCATCCTCCATGTTCTTATGAGTAAACAGTGGTTACCAAATTAATTGGACAAATTAGCACATTTTAGAATGTAGCAGTATAGTCTGAAAAGCTTCCCAACTGGATCTTAATATCTGGATTTAACAAAATAATGGAATTATTATATAATCTTCAAACTTCAAATATTCTAAAAGATGAAGAGAATTTAGGATAATTAATTCTAGATTGCTTGTTCAGTTGTTACTCATCAACCAAGAGTTCTTAATGTACTTGTAAAATGAGTTTTGTTTCTCAAGACTGCCTGGACGTGTGAGTTTAGTTTGGTTGGTTTTGATACTATATGGAGAAAAGTATCTTTAAGATATCACACTTAATCTTTGAGAAATCACACTTAATCTTGATTCTTCCAACCAAATGTCTTTCCTTGTTAAAGATCAAACATGAAGTTATGCATATCAGATAATGTACTTGGAGAGGGAGAATATTTCCCAAGAAAGGGTTTTAATGCCTCTACTTATCAGATTCCATAGAATAACATTTTATAGCATATAAAAATTTAATATTTTTATATTTAGGAACTGCTACAAGAATGAGGTCTTTTTAAAAATAATATTTGGCTGTTGAATGCCTTTTTTCTTTAGTCTGCAGCTCTTGAGGTCCTGTGTACCTCCTGGCTCTGAGCCTTGAGAATTTCATTGTGATAAAATTCCATGTAATGTCACATAAGTGTTTTTTACTTGAAATAAGGCTTTTTAAAAATATGTCTTCAGTATGACTATTGATAAGTATCTCTGCATCCTACATAAATAATTCCATTTCTGAGATAAATTATTTCTTATATTACTTCTGTTTGAAAAAATACAAAAGCAAATTAATAACTTTCCTAAAAACTAATATTTAGGAGCTTGGATATCTCATTATCTCTTAGCATTTTGGTATAATTGTGTTAATACATCCATGCAAAGTTAAAGGTACATACCTATGCATACCCATAGGTATTTATACAAATACTTGTGCATAATAATATAAAAACAACTATAAAAATGTATAAAAATTGTATAAAATGACTATACAACTTTACCATTTCATAACATGACAATAAAAGTAGAAAGCCTGTTGCTTGTAAATATTTATTAGCATATATTAATTGTTCCAAATAATGGATTTCACTATGTTCACTTAATATAATGCATGTGTATACTTTTATCATATGTTCTTCCCCATATTCTAATACCTTCCTACACTGTACCTCATTCCTCAACTCATTTGTTGTTTTTTCCCTTTCTACTTTTAAATTTTCTTTTAATCTCTACTAGGTGATGTTGGCACATAATTTTAATTCCAGTAGTCATGAGGTAGAGGCAGTTGGATCTTTATGAGTTTGAAGCTACCCTGGTCTACAAGAACTAGTTCCAGGACAGGCTACAAAAACCTGCCTCGAACACCTCCCCCCCAAAAGAAGAAGAAGAAGAAGAAGAAGAAGAAGAAGAAGAAGAAGAAGAAGAAGAAGAAGAAGAAGAAGAAGAAGAAGAAGAAGAAGAAGAAGAAGAAGAAT
>NW_026067917.1:7019921-7130092 GCF_014885135.2 Alexandromys fortis | reverse complement strand
GCTTAACTTGATTTGGAAGAATGTCATAGTTTGCATCTTTCTTAAGTTTGTAATGGATGTCTACACCCTTCTTATGTAGACAAACTTAGATAGATAAATACTTTTGTATAGGTAGTTCATTTTCATCAATGCTGATTCCAAGAATTGCAGTTGAAAGAATATATATACAATGTGAAAAAAGCAAAGAGAGAAAACAATAAGAATGCATCACAAAGAACTCTACCACATTTATTAGGACCTTCATTACTACACAGTCTTAGATAAATGAGAAGAATACCTCTGACAAACAGAAACTGGAATATCCCTTCCCTAAGTTACTGTTTCTACTGATGAAGGACCAACCTTGAGGTGTTGTCACAAGTATTGCATTTCTGTCCTGGTAGAAGAGGTCCACCATCATCAAAGGAGCCTTGAGAGATAATGCAGTAAGACTGAGTATGGATTTTACAGGTGAAATTATGGGAACTTTAGTGAAAGCTGACATGTCAGTTGATGGTTGAATTCTGATGTCCAAGAGAAGTTGTGCTGTAGACCTGGAGTCAATTAAAGTAGAAGAGTGCAGACATTAAGAGACACAGTATGAGTAAAACACTGTATATCATTAAGAAATGGATAGGAAACATGCAGGACTCAGAGCAGACAGATCAGAAGAAGAAAAAAAAAAAACAACTGCTATTCCCCAAAATCTATGGAGAGTTTCAGTGAAATATTACTTTTCCCAAGACACATGACAAAGTGAATCATTGCTAGTTGTCTTTTCTAGGTGCCATTCAAGTTATACTACTATATATCAAAAGGAAATCTTTTTCTTTGTTCAATTCACACTTGTAATTAGTAGTCTTCTTTCTTTGAAACAGATGGATGCAGAATTTGGAAAAATTACATTTTTAAATTTACTAAATCTCACTTAATAGATCTGAGTTCTAAGAAATTTTGTTGACATTCTGTTGTCAGAGGTTTTCTGTCCTGCCCAGTTCCTGCAATCGTTAAGTCCCAAAGAAATCAAACAGAGGTCTACATTAATTATAAACTGATTGTCCCATTAGCTCAGGCTTCTTATTAACTCTTATAACTTGTATTAGCTCATTATTCTAGTATATGTTAGCCACATGACTTGGTACCTTTTTCGGCAGGGCAGTAACATCTTGCTTCTTCTGTGGTTGGGCAACGACTGCAGAGGAATGGGCTTCCTTCTTCCCAAGAATTCTTCTGTTCCCATTGCCCCACCTCTACTTTCTGCCTGGTTGCCCTGCCTATACTTTCTGCCTGGCTAATGGCCAATCAGCATTTATTTAAAATATAATTGACAGAATATAGACCACTGTCCTACACCAACATTTCTCATAAAGAATTGCCACTTCAAATCTAAAGAGTGGAATAAATTATAAACAGTTCACACCCATAAGTAATGACTTTCTTTTCTTTTCCTTTCTTCTATTTTATTTATTTTAATTGAGATTTTTAGACACACATGTAATTCAATTTGAGCAAATCCAGCCACCATTCTCTCCACTCAAGTCTTCCATATCAACCCCACTTTCCTTCTCAACTTCATGTGTGTTTTATTTAACATACTCAGTCCACTTACTGTTTCATATATATATATATATATGTGTGTGTGTGTGTGTGTGTGTGTGTGTGTGTGTGCGCATGTGGTGTGTGCATGCATATGTGTGTATATACATTTATATATTCCCTACAGACATACACAGATATTTGTTTCTGAAGTGATTCTAAATCCTGTGAAGCTGATAATCAAAATTAAGCATGGCTGGTGCCTACCTATAGCCTTCAACCTTAAGGACTAGTGGTCATGGTACGGGAAGGTACTCTGCATGATACCAAAACATAACAGTAAATATCAATCTAGTTATAAATTCTTTGATCTACAATGAAAACTGCAAGATGTACTAGTGGCAATAATGGCACAATGCTTGTGGATGTAAACCACACATGACCCTGCTCAGGTGGCCAAGAACTAGAACTGAGATTAGATAGGCCAAAGACCTACGAGGAAAAAAAATGCTACTGTTGTTCTAAAGAATATAGCAATAAAATGAGTTCAATGACATTTTATCATACTCATAGACGAGTGTTTTCCTCACCAGTCAACAAAGAAGCTTTCTCCTACAGTAGAGGGAAACAAATCCAAAGACCTACAGCTAAATGTGCAGAGAGTAAAAGACCTTTGAACTCTCAATCCTAAATAGGTTATCTCCATCAAAACCCTCCCTGAGAGCTATGTGTGTGTGTGTGTGTTTATTAGGTTAGATTAGGTTAACAAAGGAAGAAAGGCCAGAATAAACGTAGCAACTTCTTCATTTCATGGACTGTCTCAGACTAAATAAAAAAGGACAGAGAAAACTGAGTATAAGTATTCACAGTTCTTTGCTTCTTTTGCTTCCTGACTATGAACTCAGTGTGGCCAGGTACCAGCACACTTTCCCAACCTACTTGAATTGCAAATCAAAGGAAATGCTTTCTTGCTTGACTTTGTAAGGATTTTTTTCTAGAAGTCAATGCAAGTAATTAATACAAGTAATGCTGAAATTCTTAGACAAAACGTGATGTAGCTAGAATTCACATCTGAGTACTGAGTATAGTTTAATTTATGAAAGAGTAAACTTGATGTCTCTTGGGAAGTCACAGATATGTCAGGTTCTTAGAAATCAAGGTTTAGCACCTAGTCTGCAATTTCAGTTTGCAATACAAATATTTTTAAAGTATCTTAGTGATTTTGCTTAATAATCATAATATTAACTTATAAAATAATTTGACTTGCACAATACTGGCAAAACCCATTTTGTATTTTATTAGTTTAAAAATTTAACAACACAGAAGTAGGTCAAGCACCTTTATTAATTAACTCTATTTCATTAAAATCATGTCTT
Organism: Alexandromys fortis; assembly: GCF_014885135.2. Classification (NCBI taxonomy): domain Eukaryota; kingdom Metazoa; phylum Chordata; class Mammalia; order Rodentia; family Cricetidae; genus Alexandromys; species Alexandromys fortis. Next base: position 7,127,201 of record NW_026067917.1, on the reverse strand, counting down.
ACAGTTTAAAATGCCTTCACTCTCGTGTGTTAAATTTGTGTGGATGGTTCATAAACAGTTTCTAATTAGTCACATGTGTATTCAGATGTATGCTCGTGTGTTATAAACTAACAGTGAAGTGTATAAGGAACTGTCAGTCAGATCAAAAGTCAACTGAAAATCATCCCGTTTGCAAAGCGGAGAGCCTGTCACAGTTAGTTAGTCATAACTGTTTAAAACAGCAACCAAAATCTTATTCTAATTGAGCATGAGTTGAAAGGCTACCCTCTTTGATGTCTTTGCTTTTATCATTTGTATACAGTTTAAAACTACTATTATGTATGCTTTTCCTTGAAATGCCCCTTGGAGTGGTAGACATCACTTGGTTCTTAAAATATACAGGTAGATCAACCTGTAATCCCAAAACCCTTGTACAGCTTGCAGTTATGCCAGTAAATATTAATATGCAAATATTCATAGGTAAAATTTCCTATCTTTCCTGGATTTGATCTCTTTCTTTGGATACGTTTGGTTTGATATCAAGAATACATATTTGTAATAATAATTGCTGAAGTCATCTTTTAGAATAGAGTATTCCCCTTACTCTATTATTTGAACTTGATCCATATATGTAATTAAGTATTTTATGAATATTCTACAAACTATCAGAAAAATTTGTTTGGCTTAATGGTGCTATTATAGAGATTTTATGATAGATTATGAAATATGGTTTCTGGGCAACACACTTGATCAATATAATACATTTTCTTTTATGTCAATGAACTCCACATGACACCTCTGTAACTAGAGTTATTCTTTTAATGTAAAAATTTCATACAAAGCCTGAATTTACTTTCATCCTATAGTTTCTGACCAACAATATCCCTGAAGTGATTCAATAACAAGAACAAAAACTAAAAACCTTTCTGGATCACACACAGGGCTACTGGTATGATCCTTTCAACGGATTATGATTTGTTCAAAAAAGTCAATTATTCCTTATAGTTATTTAAGTAATGTAAAAAAAAGCACATTTCCCTGTGCAGTCACCATTCACAGTCCTTATTTTTCATGTATAGCTGGGTTACTATCCATGGTTACTATCCTGTCTGAAAGAATTGCTTTGTAGTTCATATCTGATGATGATGAAATCCCTAAAGTTTTGTATGTATGAAAAACAAAAGAAAGAGAGAGAGAGAGAGAGAGAGAGAGAGAGAGAGAGAGAGAGAGAGAGAAAGGAAGGAAGGAAGGAAAAAAGGAAGGAAGGAAGGAAGAAAAAGAAAGGGAAGAAGAAAGAAAGAAAGAAAGAAGAAATCTTCTTTTTTAAAGAAATATTTGGCTAGCTATGCATTGTTCAGCATGTCTCCAGGGGTGCATCTGACTGGGAAAGTGAGGGAATGAAGAAAGACAAACACACAGATACATGGACACACAGAAAGGCTTGGATCACATTGACAGAAACAACAGAAATCTGTGTGTTTATTATATGTAGTCAAACAGCAAGGCAGTGTTTCTGTATACCGCTGAATCAAGGAGGCAGGGCATATGGATAAAGGAAGAGGTTTAGCTAACCTCGGTAGTCTCTGTGGGGAAGCAATCTTCAGAACATATTATCTAGGGGACCGGGGCATTTCCACATAAGTACATCTGCACAGGGACCAGAGGAAATCTTGGCACTCCCTCTGAGCCTCATCCCCAACCCACCCACAGGAGTGGACTTGAACATTCCCCATGTGTCTGGGGCTTTGGAGTCCTTGAAATGAATATGTGTGTGTTAACACCATCTATCTAATTAGGAATTAGTTCATTCGGGTTATCCTTCACTCCTCCACACAGGCAGATAATTTTACACTGACAGTTTTGGTAAATCTAAAGGATCGTTTAGCCAGGGATAATTACTTCTTAATGTTAAGGCACGGGTTTCCTGAACACACTATATAACCCACCATTAATTAAGTTTCACACTCTCCTTGATAGTAAGTTACCATTCTTAGGTTTGTTAGAATACCATGCACAGCTCCTTTGAAGGCTTTTTTATACTATTTTTTTTAGAATATAATTACTTCATTTCTCTCTTACCTTTCCTCCCTCAAAGCCTCTCATGTACCTCTTGTGCTCTCTCAAATTCATGGATTTAATTAGGGAGGGAAAGGAAAACAAATACAGAAGAAAAAGGAAGGAGGAAAAAGTAACAGTAAGGATGTCTAAAATAGTAATAAAGTATCGTATTATTATCTACCTAAAATTGCATCATACATAAAAAAATCTCTGTATACATATACATGGATAGTTTAAATGAAAATTTCCTATTCTGTGCTGATACTTTTCTCCATAAGAACCATAGACTATTAAACAATAAAACCCTAACACAAAACATGAATACTCTTTGATGATGTTTTATTTAGCTTTGGCTGGTTTCATCATATACATGTGTTGATTGTAACCAACTGAATCCTAAAGAAAGACTGATCATCCCCAGAAGGTAGCTTCCTTTGTTATGGAAGTTTCTATTTAATTATCCTAATACCTTGGTTTCTTTGGATTCTGCAACTATAACCAAACTGCAATGCTGTTTCTAGGCTCTGCCTTTGTTTTGTCTCTTTGTGTTGGTATTGGAGATAAAGGAGTAATAACCCAGAGCAGACCTAGGATTCACCTTCTTTCTTTTCCATATATCAGTTCACCTGGTACCCAGTGTCACGCATGTTTCATCTGCAATGGAAGGCTAAATCCAGTCTACACTATTCCATCATGGCTGGAATGAGTATCACATTTTCTTCTCGTCGTTTCCTGCCTCCAGAGCTGTGGATTGAGATTAGGGTGTTGCAATGGCTAAAAGAACATTTAGCAAAGTGTCCCAGAATGATCATTGTGGAAAATGAAATGTATAGAATTTTATTACTATTAAGCATTTTCTATGACCAAGATGTCATTTTATATGTTTAAGGTATATAAATTCTGAGTTCATACAATAACACATGAAGTATGATTACTCCAAAAATGTAAGAGTATTTTTGATTGAATATATAATGGAACTGCTGCATGTTTCCTTGATAAGAGAAGCTGAGATAAGTAGGTAACAGTATTGTCACACCTCCAAGAAGCTTCAAGAGTAGCTGTTGTAGCCGACCAGACAAAGCCATTTCTTTATTAGAATATCTAATTTTAGTACAACTGGAAAACAATAAGGCTCTTTCTGTTCTGCATATCAAAGCAGTAGCATATAAACATCACTACCACTGCCTCCCTTACCCTACAAACAGGCCAGTTCCTACCTTCCCAAAGGAAGGATGAATCACTGTTGTGACAATTAAACAGCCAACAGAGAATAGCACTAGCAGCAAGAGACATTGAGTTCCCAGTACAGGCTCAGTTCCCTATTGATGAGGTACCTAGAAGTTTCCCTGGTTTATCTAGCACTTTCTTTGATTTGAAGAGCTGGTCCATTGTTCTTACTTCTTAGCTGGGGTTCCTATGTATGTTTACAACAAGAAAAGTTGTTACCTTGACTTGCTCTGAGTTGTTTAGCCTAAGATGACTCTGGGCCAATCTATAATCATTCTGTGGATTGTGAATATCAAACTGTGCTTTACATTTGAGAACAAAATTGGAAATAGAAAAAAAGAAAGACTTGCATGGAAGTGGACAATGGAAAAGCCAATTAAGTGTGCCCAAGTTCTAGTATATTAATTTTGGTTCACAAGTTCCTCTGATCGAATATTATTGAAAAATAAAGTATCTGAGAAATAGAACGAGATGTAACATAAAGTCTTAAAATGAACAGTATAAACTTCCAGATCACTGCCAATACAATAAATAATTACAGGACTTATAACAGACATGGTTTGTTGATAATAAATAATCAATCAAATAGTCTTGCAAAAGGACCCCAGATCCATTTATGTTATCAAAGTATGTTTAAAATTTTAAAAGTATTTTTCACATATAACAAAAATTAAAACTCGTTTCATTGATCAAAGTTTTCCTTCATGATGCCTTCTGTTTTGTGAGCTGGTATCCAAATGAGCAAAAACCAAGGATGTATTTCAGATCCAAGGATAAACTCTACTTGGATGACATTTTGTTTGCATGCATTTGGAATGCTGAAGATGAGTGACTCTAAGTAGTGTATACACCTACATCATTGCTAGATGGTATTATAGACCTGCATGTCCTCGAAGAACAGGTTTGAGGCTCAATCTATTAATAAATTTATATATTATATTTTGGAACTATAATAATAAAATTCATAAAGCAATAACATAGAGAAAAGTCCCACTTTAACAATGTAGATTATAGAAGCAGAATACATGCAAAATATTTGTTTCTAAAAGATATACTGTAAAAAAAAACAGTTAAAAAGTTTAAATATTGACTTCAAAATTGTAGGAAATTGTGAGGTTCAAAGGACATTAATAATATAATAAAAACCAAGAATTTATGAACCAGTCTTAGGAAAGATTTATTTTTATTTTGAAATTATGCACACGTATGTGTGTCTGTGTGTGGTTATTTGGACACGAGTCCAGGTGCCCTTGGGGAAATGAACAGNCATTCACCTGACAAGAAGCTATGAGAAGCATTATTTTATGATGGTGGACCTTCTGAAGAATACTTTTTTTTGGATGCTAGTGGCCAGGTCTATAGAAAACTACGTTATTTTCAGATAATTCTCTATTAGGAAATTTTATTGTTTTAAATATTTACTTTCATAGCTACTTTTTTGTTTTTGGTCCTTGGTCCTTCCTATGGTCTCTCAAACAGTGTAAACTTCAAGGTACACCAACACTACATTTCTTGAGACTTATAATCATCATATGTCAAGACTGAAGACTGGGGATGCCTTATTGGCCACATTAATGCTGGGCATTAAGACATCTGTCTATACAATCATATTACAGGCAGCAATGCAAGTGAGAAAATTCTATTTTGAAAGCAACACGGAGGCTACACAAATAAGGTTTTTAGAAATGCATAGATGGTCTGATGCTCTTTTGCTCAAAAAGAATTCAAAGTGATGTCAGGGTCCAATTTAGAAGAAGAACTAGTTCTGCAACCAAAATACTATTTGGCCTCTTATTGATTTTGGAAAGTGGAGTTGAGAAAAAATAAGATTAGGGAAGAGAGCACGAGAGAGAGAGAGAGAGAGAGAGAGAGAGAGAGAGAGAGAGAGAGAGGATATAAAAGGAAATGAGAAGACAAAATAAGAAAAAAAATAGTTTTACCAAAACTTACCTACAATTATTTTAATTAAAATATTTTAGCTTGAGGGCTTAAAATATTACTCAGGATAAGAGCACTGGCTGCTCTTCTAGAGAATTCAAGTTTGATTCCCAGCACCCACATAACTGCATACACTAACTGCAATTGTAGTTCCAGGGCATTTGATGCCTTCTTCTGGTTGCCAAGAGCAGAAGAATGCAATTGTCACACAGAAATAAATGCAGTTAAAATACCAATACTCATATTAAAAAAAAAGTTTGAGTATAAAATATCAACAACATACCAGCTAAAGAGGAAATGGAAAGCAAAAATAACAAGAATTTCAGAATAATAAAATATATCATTCTCTCTCTAATATTATTAGTCAAATCATATGAACTCAATAATGATTAAGTTTTATATACTATAAAATATCTTCTAAGCAGTTCTTATAATTGAAAATAGATGTTCAAACTTCTTTAGTATTTTCCTAAACCTTAAGTGAGAATAAATGCTACTTGTTATGATTTATATTTTAAACTCAGCTGTTCAGAAATTGGCAATGTTATACAGGGTACAGGGTGATTTTCATTTCTAGTATAATGTAAGCAATTACCCTAGAATTAGAGGTTTGAGCATTGGGGTAATTAAATAAATAGAATACAGACAGTATTCTTTCCCTCCAAACCTCCCTCACCTGCCCAGTGTGGAAATCTAGTACAATGGGAACTCTCTGGAATCTATGAGGGTGGACCCCTGTGAAGCCTCCTAGTAAGGGGGTACAAGGAACCTAAACCATGCATCTTTGGTAACCAGGTAAGACTTCCAGTGGTGTGACTGGGACATTAATCTATCCGTAAAACATTTGACCTACAATTTGTTCTGCCTTTAAGATGTTCAGGGGTAATGGCGGCATAGAACTTTTGGGAATAACTAACCAAGGACTGGTCTAACTTTAGGCCCATGCCATGAGAGAGATCCCACAACTGACACTGCCTGAATGATCAGGAAGCAGAGGCTGGATAGCCCAGAGGCTTAGGATAGAACCAAATACAAATTGCAAAAAACAAATCAAACCAAACAAACAAACAAACAAAATCAATGAAATGATTCTTAATGATATTTTGTTATACTCATAGATGGGAGCCTAGCCCAATCATCATCAGAGAGGCTTCACCCAGCAACAGACCAGAGCAGATGCTGAGACCCACATCCAAACATTAGGCATGAAGGCATAAGTCACAAACTATCCCACACCAGTCTGGAATTATGATTAATAGAATGGTTATTTATTTAAGGGGGGAAAATTTACAGATCACCTTCCCAGACAACAGCCCTCTGTGCAATCAGGAAGGGAGCCTAGTTGCCGGAAGTGGAATGGGGAGCCAGAGACAGAGGGAGAGAGAAGTCTTGGAGGACAGTGGCAGCTTTTTTTAAAGAGAGAGACCACGCCCCAATGGGCTGGTATCTCAGCAGCTATTGGCTGAAGGACCTCAGGGAATCTGGCAGAAGAGGGGAAGGAAAGTTTGTAGTAATCAAGAGGTCAAGGATACCACAAGAACATGACCCACAGAATCAACCATACTGGGCTGAAACAACATTCGGAGAGTCTGTAAGGGTATGAGCTAGGTCCTCTGAATATCTGTTATACTTAGGAAGCTTTATGTTCTAGTGAAACTCTTCACAATGGGAGTCTGGGGTGTCTCTGACTCTTTTGTCTGCTCTTTGTCTTCTACTGGGCTGCCTCATCCAGCCTTGATATGAAGGTCTTTGCCTCCTTTTACTGTAACTTGTTTTGCCATGTTCATTTGATATCCCTGGGAGACCTGCTATTTTCTGAAAAGAAATGGAGGATAACAGAGGGATGGACGGGAAGGACTAGGAGTAGTGGAGGGAGGGGAAAGTGCCATTGCGATGTAATATATGAGGAAATGATGATGATGATGATGATGATGATGATGATGATGATAATGATGATGATGATAACAATAATAATAATAATGAATACAAAAATTTGGGTATATCTTTCTTTTCAACATTTAATATAACATGTTGCTGAGTATAATGATAGATGTCACTGATGTACATCTAGGACACATTATGTTCAGGAACCCGTTGTATTTTTAATTAAAAATGCAATGATTATTTATTATTCATATTAATTGATATATCATGTCTTCTTGTGAAGTTCTTTTTCTACTATATAACTATTGAAAACATCTTCATAACGTTCTGATGGCAGTGGAGAGGGAATATAATAGCTGACAAAGAGCCAAGGTGAAATGTTCAGTATCATTTCATCTATTTCTTGGTTTTATTATAAGCAATAAAAGGTTCTTTAAGAATATATGCAACTTGTATCTCGTTATTAAGTGTCAAAGTCAATGAATTCTCAGCCTTACATGAATAACTACTGGAAATTAAAGAATGTTGGAAGTGAGACATATATAAAAATAACATTATTCAGACTGAGAAGGTTATATTTAGAAGTGTGTGTGTGTGTGTGTGTGTGTGTGTGTGTATGCGCATGCGCATGGGCTCATGCAAATGCACACATGATAGGAATTAGCAAAAAAAAAAAAAGAGGCCATGAATTTGAAGCAGAGCTACAAGAAGTATATAGGAGTATTTTGATGGAGAAAGGAGAAGGAAGAAGCAGGAAATATTGTAATTATATTAATCTCAAAACAAAACATTTTTTTCCTAATTCTTCTATGCTAGACTAGTAGGTTTTAGATGATACAGAACAAGGGGTGATTAATAGAGAAGGTCACCAAACTGTCTCCTGAAAGTTTTATATTGAAGAGCTTCATAGGGATTTTCTAGATAAGATGGGTTCCTACACAGCAAATCTACTTGTAAATTAATGATCTCATTATCCCTATGAGGTCTCCCGCTTTCAAAGAAACCATCATGAATGGCAATGTGTCTTACCAAATACTCACTTTTCACATCATCTCCTGTGTAGCTTAGACCGTAGCCTCAAACGCCCTTCCTTTATTTTTTTTTCCTCTGGCATATATAATCTAAAGAAAAGAAAATCAAAAGTCACCCAGTGTGTCTCATGGACAATGGGTCAGTGTTAGAGAAAAGGGGAAATTTTGAATCATGTATGGGATTTTGCATTAGTCACTCAGATTGTCCTCTTGCTCCTCTGGCCTTGTGCCTGAGTCCCAAGGGATGGGGGAATGGTAGGGATTGCAAAGATTGGTTAAAAGCTGAAAGAACTCTTTCTTTAGAATCCTCTAACAACTTCAGAAACCTAAGGCAAGAGTACTTTGCAAGCTCTGTCTTTCTGGGATTAAGGAGAAGGGGGTGAATAGAAGGGTGTGGAATATTCTATTCATGGTTTCTATTGTACACAGAAATGTCACAGCCTTGGAACAAGATATCAGCTGCTAATTGGAAAACAGAATAACGCAAGGCAGTATTTTATTCTGTGAGGTCTTGGGACATGCCACCAGTGTGATGTGAGATAAAATATAAATCATAACTAACATTTATATGTAGACATCAAGATGATACAAAATGGAAGAAAGGGTGGTACTGGGAGCTGTGAGCACTGTTGGAGAGTCTCTAGCCAGTGTGAGCATGGTAAACCTGACTCTGGCAGGCCTTGGTCTTCTCTCTCATTCCCTTTGCCTTATTAAAACTGTTATATTTCTAAAGCTAGTCATTAATCTCTATCCCCTTATTCGGACTCTTCCTCTTTTTGAGGCTGACCTACCAAGGCCCAATTTTCAAAATGTTGAAGCGCAACAACCAAAAGCCCCCTTTGACTCACCTAATTAACATGCTCAATTAAAATTAAACACCTTATCCTAACATTGGGTTTCCCCTCGTTCTTTTATAAACTTTCATTTTTCTATATACCATGCCTGTCTCCTCTCTATCCAGAGAGAGTCCTTTGTCCCTCTCTGAGACAAATATCCTCTCCCTCATCCCTTCTTTCCTTCCCCTTCTCCCTTGTCCTTTATCTCTTGTCTTTGTCTCTTATTCCCTGCTCTTTGTTTCCCTGAAGAAAACAAATCTCCTTTGTGTTGAGAACTTGGTCTTGTAGGTCCTGTTACTAATCCCCTATCAACTATGACTTTCCTACAGTCTACCCTTCTGGGGTCACTCTAGAAAGGTGAATATTTTGTAAAGAATGTGAGGCCAAATTAAGGTCATAAGATATTGAATTTTGTATATTGGGAAAAAAAAACAGTGGAAATAACTATTTGAAAGAAACTGTGTTTCTGAGTGAGAGTTCTCACAGGTGAGATAGAGACACTTGATGGGAAGAACTCGCAGTGTTGCTCCCATGCGATCTAAGATGACCAACATATAGGAAATCATGATGTGGACAAACACAGGTCTGGCTTTCCAGGATTAAGGACTAAGAAAGTGAAGTTTTGAGAATGAGACTTTTGTTTATTGTTTGCTTGGAAGATTAGAAACACAGAGGATCCTGGTCACAGTCTTCATATCGAATGCAAATGTATCCAAATGTAATGTATCACCCGCAGATCTGTGAAAAATTGATAAAATTATGTCATATAACTGGCAGTGCCATTGGGTTTTGTTCAGCTAAAACAGCATGTCTTCAAATCAGATTTTGCTTCCAAGGAATAGGATACGTTTTGTTATCATTTGATATTTTACATTAAAGAAATTATTAAAAATTCAAGTAATTACTAGAATTGTTCGTGGAATATCTGTTCATGTAGCAATAACAAAGTCTCATTTGTTCTACAAAATGCTTGGAACTCAGCAGGCTGCTATCTTCCTGCTTTATTCTCATCTTCACATATACGTTAGTTATTTTCGGTTTTGGTCTTAAACATAAATAGAGGCTAAACTTGCCACTTGCTTCTATTTACTAAAAAATATTACTGACCCTTTGTGTGAGTGAATGTGCATGTGTATGTGGGTGCAGGTGTACACACACATGAGCATTCCTAGATACTGAAGACTGGCCTCACTGATGCTGAGGAAAGGGTGCTTTATGTTGCTCCCCAATGCAGACATACCGCGTGCATTTTACTCAGGTATCAGGAAGCAATGTACCTCTGTAATATACTGATTTTCCAACTCAAAAATTCACTGTGTCTATTCAGAACTTGTTTGATTCGTTGACTTTTATAGTTTTATTATGAATACTTGGCAAACATTGTTAATTTAGACTAAAAGACTTTAAGCTTTCAAAAAATTATAAATGGTGTTACTTTTTTTTAATTTTGATGTTCATATGCTTCACTTGTTTCCAGCAACACAATACACTTTTTCACACATATCTTGTATCAGTGTTAAATTTTTTCATTACTTTAAGATGTTTTTATGGATTCTTTGGAATGTTCTCAAAGGAGTATACTGTGAAAAATAAATTGTTACATAGGCTTGACACATGACACTTCAGTCATTAAGGTCACAAATTAATTAGAAATATTTCCACGGATTGTATTCACAGAACTTACTTGCCGTATTGCCCTAAATAACAGACTCCAGAACAAAGTTTGCATGTACTTGGATAATTAGAAAATGTTCCACTCCTTTGGAGCCTCCTTTAGCACACAGCTAAATGGTTATCTCAGAACTTACTTGGGAATATTATTACCTTTGAGAAAGCATTGTTATTGGACACTTTTTTCTAGAAGACATTAATGTGTATAATTAAAAACATACAATTCAGCTTCTCCGCAGGACATCTATGAAACCGTTTATGGCTTGTTTTTTCTTGTCCTTCTAGGTGTTGCTAACTGTGGGCTCAGGGTAATGAGAACAAAGTTATTTTTAGGTTGCCATAAGTGTTTCGGTTGCTCTAAACTAAAAGGCCTTATTTAGAGTCTGTATATACTACTATGGAACATTGTGTTTTATACAAAGCTAATTGCTTTCTTTAGTTTTGCCATTATCCATTTTTTTTTCTAATAAGGCTTTTGCTACCAAAGGAAAAACAAACAGTTGAATTGTATTGTTGGTTGGGAAAAGAAAAAGGATATATTTAAAAAAAATACCGCTCCACTACCTACTTCAGTTTAAAGGGAATTAATAACACCTTTACTTAATTTGAAAATAAATGAGTAAAGATATATTTTTGCATGTTAAAAAATTAACCGGAAGGACCCAGATGATCATTATTTTCCTGCATATTTGTAAATATAGTAGATGAAAAACTTAATTTTTCTGTTCACATGTATTCCAATATTCAGAACAGTTGATATTTTTATTATACTTGTCACTGTGCTCTTTTCTACATTGGTTGCTAAGAAAGCAACATTAACTTCTTATGGCTCTTGAATGTAGATGCCTATCTACAGCACATAAATGTCAGACTATTGTTAAAGAGTTGTTTAAAGTTGAACCATCAAGTTTCAAGCTCAATTTATCCTGAGAAATGAATACTAAGTTGAATATAAAACCAAACCATGGTCCCCAGGTCATTGAACATTTGATAGTACATGGAGATGTAGTTCTTAATGGCTAAGACAGGCTATGATTGTACTGTCTATTCAGACATGAGAAGGTTGTGATATACTCAGTGTAGTACTTCCCTCTTATATCTAGTCATAAGGAGGTGAAAACCAAGTCCAGCATAGAACATAAATTTAGACCTTGTCAGACTGAGTTCAATCACTTTTGCGATCAGTTGACCAAATTTTGGCAAACAAAACTATCCATGAAAAATCTGTGTGTAGGGGAAAATGGAAATAAAAGAGATAAAATGGTGGGGATAGCTAATGTGTTCTTACTATTATTGCTGGTTTTTTTTATCAGTTTTGTAGTACCACTCATTTAGAAATATAATTTGTTAGGTGTTTTGAGAAGTTTCCCTTAGACTTGGAACCTGAAAATCATGAACAACACATTGAAGAGATGCTCAACTTGTATACAACCAAGCAGCCAAAGTGGGCTCTATATTTTCTGGTGCTTACTCTTCTTCTCTAAAGCTGTCATACCACCCTAACCAGGTTACTTTCTACTGACTTATTTCTCTGTCCCTAGCTGTCACTGGGTACTCCGCTATGTTCCCTCTCAACTGAAAATTTTCTATTGTAGGAGATCTCTCAAGAATGACCACTGAGCCAGGTGTATCCACTGTACATTCCAATCTTAGGCTTCCTTGTACTACTTCCCAGGGGGTGCTTACTCTTTCTGTGGAATAAGAGAAAAGATCTTATTTCTGACATCAGGCTAGTGTGGTGGCACATACTATAATCCCAGCACCTATGTGGCAGAGGCACAGTGATCCCAGGCTTCAAGATCATCTTAACCTACACATCCGCACAAGTCCTCGAGGGGCAGATTAAACCAATACTCTCTCCAGTCTCAAGGGCTGGAAAAGTAGCACCATGGTAGTAGCTCTTGCCTAGTATGTGCAATGTCTTAGGTTAAATATTTACTACTGCCAGAAGGTATATTGTATGGTATGTCTTTCTCTCTCTCTCTCTCTCTCTCTCTCTCTCTCTCTCTCTCTCTCTCTCTCCATATATATGTATGACATCCGTGAAGGGCAGCTGTAATGGTTGCCTAGTTACCTGAAGAAGGAAGAGTTCTGTCCTTTAAATTGTGATGGGTCACATAATCCATCAGGCACACGTCTACAAACTCAGCCTTTGATAACTACATTCCAATCAAGCTAGTCACACATACCCAAGCTGCTTGACTCTTGATTATGTGAGAGGAGTCATCTTAGGAACACTACTATAAACTCTCAGATTTGGAAGGGTAGCCTCAAGGCCTCTCAGCTTTTGAAAGAATTTGGTATAGATTTTATATTTAGTATACATATGTACACAAAAGGGTTTGTGCATGTGTGTGTACATGTGTGTGTGTGAATATGAGAGGAGAAAATACATTCCTTAGGTACATTGTCTATTTTAAACTTATTTTTTTCTTTTTTATTGATTTTTATTATTTATCAATATTTTTTCTCTGCTCCCCTCCCTGCCTCTCCTTTCCCCCCTTAACCCCCACCCCCTCACACACACACAAGGACCGCATGCTCCCAATTTACTCAGGGCGTCTTGTCTTTTTCTACTTTTCATGTAGATTAGATCTGTGTAAGTCTCTCTTAGTGTCCTCATTGTTGTCTAAGTTTTCAGGGATTGTGGTTTGTAGACTGGTTTTCTTTGCTTTATAATACTTTTTTCCTTCCTTCAGCTTTTCTACCTAACAGCGTTACTTGGATTTATTTTGTCTATGCGTTTCTAGGGTTAAACTCCTTGGATAAAATGCTGCAAACTGGCTTTCATCAAGTTTGGGGATGAATGGGTATCATTGGTAATGCTTGGTAAATAAGGAGTCTACAATCTCTATTAGATTCAGAAGTTGGGATCTGTATGGTTGCCTTTCTAACACTGGGTGTTTATAACAATTTTTACAAGATGAGTCCATCCTCATAATCAAGAATCATGCTGCTTGGGGACCTATGACTAGGCTTGATTGGAGTGCACTTATTGAGGGCCCAGTTGTGTATCTGTGCCTGATGGGTCATGTGACCCATCACAGACTAAGGACAGAACTGTTTCTCCTCTGGGTAACTAGGTAGCCACTCTAACTTCCTTTCCCGGATGTCATCAGTGAACTAAGGGATGACAAAGGTATGCTCTTTCTAGGTCTCAGTTTGGAATATTAAGGAGGAAGTTGCTACTATCAAAGAAGTAAAAAGACAGCTTCATAGGGAGACTCCACATCATCATACCTGGAGCTGTGGAGCAGATAGCCTCCCTTGTAATTCAGCTGCTGCTGAAGTTGGAAATACTGTGGAGTTTGTGGGATCTTGTCTCTAGTAGCAACTGTGACCGTTATTTTTCACTTTTATTATGTTTCCTTTTAAACTATGCTTGAGATCTTTGTTGTAGATGAGAACCCTGTGGCACCAGCCTGGTGTGTGGAGACTTCAGTGAGATTCAGCACTTGAAAGGCTGGAGTGTGACTGCGATGAATCGCAATGACAAGGCTTAGGTGGAGCTAAATCGGGAATGAAGAAGTGAATCCAAACTCACTTCCTTTGACAGTTAAAAGGGGAGATGAGTGGCTACCTGAGGACTTAGATCACAGTCTTTTTTTTTTTTTCTGAAAGAATGGCCACACACACCATGTGTCACTTTTCTAGGATCAAGCATCCAAGGTCTGCGTTTGCTCTGTCCAAAATAAATACCATCAGCTGTCAAGTTCCCATGTTATTAGCAACAGGCTGCATTTGTTGATCCTTCATGAAGGTGGGGAATTTGGCATTGATCCAAGGTTGAGCAAAGTGTAAGTGAGATGAAAGAGTCTTGCCTAGGTATGCAGAAGAAAGACCAGTGCAAATACAGCCGTGAAGTTAACAAAGCAACCCAGGTAGCAGAGCCCTTTCAGGGTACATAGCTACAGACTCACCAAGGACAGCTTTTGGAGGGTTGTACCTTGGGGTGACTTGTTAGTATCCTCCTGAAACATTCTCCTGTAGAGAAACTCAAGGTTAAAGCCAACTCTTATCGGAAACCCAAGGCAAAGTAATTGCAGTCATATTGAGTTTTTTTTTTTTTTTTTTGTAATTGCAGTCATATTGAGTGTTTTATTTTTGGAATGACAGGAAGAAATGCCTATGGATACTTTTGCACATTTTCCAAATAAACTCTAATTAACAGAACAGACATGATACAGTTAACTTGGAAAAGATGTGCACAGAATTGCAACTTGAGAGTAGAGAAAGAAAAATATTACTCAAGCAGGGAAGATCTCTCAAAGATACATCATAGTCAGTGTCGGCTTCATCCTGATTCTCAGTATCTATTATGTGCAATGTACCACTGGGAATGTGATATTGTATGTTATTTGGTTTCAAAACTAGGATACTTATTTTGCAACTTTATCTATTGGTTTCTTTCTCCCACTGAAGGGAAACTGTTGTTGCAGCCTTGACTAACTTGCTGAGAGGATATTTTGGAGTTAAGTAAAAATCACATATTAATATTTTATTTTATATTATATTAAATATACAGTATTCACTGAACCACACTGAACACAATCTTTCCAACACACTTAGAGAAAAATGCTTGCATGGGCAGGAGAACTGAAATAAGAATCTTCTAGTCTCAGGAGCTCTGAGGACACTCTTCAAGATCAAGAGAAGTGACAAAATGAAGAAATTAGTTGACATAATGGTAGCTCTCGCACACTTGAAATACAGCTAGGAGTTTTGCTCCTTTTTTTTTTTTTTGAAGAAAAATCATTCTCAGATTTTTTGTATTTGCTCTCAGGCCTGGGTGAATTGAAAGAAACTTGTCTGCATAGCATAAGGCATCTGCCTTCCTTTAAATTTGTTAAATGTATCTAAACAACTGCAAAACACCACCAAGATGTGTGTTTGATAAAGCCAGTAGGACCTATGGACCAGCAAAGTTGACACATACACAAACAACCACCAGAGTCTGCTTATGAGAAAAGAAAAGATTTTAACAACACTTTGCCTTTGTATGAATGGGACTTTCCAATCTAGTCCAGATACCTAAAGGACCCTTAGAATACCTATTTCTCTTCAGGACTTCACTTTTGACACAAGTGACTTTGTCAAACTTCATTTTTTTTTCATGAAAAAATTCTGGAATTTCTTAAAGATGTCTAATCCACATTCATGAATTTTCCTCTAATTTTTGTTTTATTGCAATTAGTTAACTATCAAACAATTTTTGAGACAAAGCTTACACTGTATCTCAGAATAATTTGGAATTTACCATAGATTTCAGAGTGGCCTTGAACTTGAGCCAGTTCTCCTGATCCAGCTTATGGTATTCCAGAATTACAGAGATCTGTTGCCATTCCCAAACTTTACACTCCTGTGCCTTCATTCGCAGCTGTTTGTTATAAATTAAAATCTTGAACTATTGGATTTCTCCACTCTGTTTTTAGGTTCTGTTTTTCACTACTCCCTTGGATAAATCACAAATCACTGTGAATTGAATGAGGTTTAATTCAAAGACAAGCCAACTAGTTAGAAGTAAAGCATAGATTGTACAATGTCTGATGTTTTGAAACAAAAAAGAACTATCATTTTTAAAAGAAGGTTTTCAAGATGTTGTTTTTATTCCTATGACCCACAGGAAAATCTGATAATTATTTTATTGAAAAAGAAAAATGTTACTTAATGAACCACAGGACCACATAAATTTAAGAAAGATTAAAAATAAAATAAAATATATAGTTATACCTGAACCATAAATTCACAAGAGACCATCAGTTGATTATCATACTTTAAGAATTGCAGAGATACCAATATAGGTAAATTACTATAATTTTGCATTAATTTAATTATTATATAGATAAACTAAATTTTGATTGGCAGCTTTCAAAACTAAATGTGTAAACGACAAAAAATTTTAGCAATAATTACTAACTTCCAAAAGTGACTTTGTATTAAATTATGATGTTATAAATAATACTGCCATTAGGTATAGCATTTTTTATGAACAAAATATCACTTTAATATTAGCAGTTTGTATTCACTAAACAAAAGATCTTTTTTAATAGTTATATATTTTCATTAAAAGTGTAGACTCATTCTTGTACTATCTAATGGACTGTTGGGACACAAGACTAAAACCATTGATAAGTTAAGTGCCTAGAAAGAAGAGGTATGTGGGTTGAGGAAAAATACAAACACACAGACATGTATACTTGGTATTTCCTATCTCATCCATGCTGGAATCTTTAATATGCTTGAATTTGTGCAGGCCTTGTGAAGGATACCATAATTGCTTTGAGTTCATGTGTACAACAGCAATGTCCTGTTGATAAAACAGGATTCATGTAACACTTGTTTCCAATATTCTAACTCTCACCTTCCTTCTCCTTTTCTTCATCTAAATTCCCTGAAACTTCCATAAGCACACACTGGTAAAGATGTCCCATATAAGGCTGAGCAATCTCACTCACTTACTGTTAGCACTTTATGTATCTCTGTCTTAATCACTACCCATTGTTATATGAACTTTCTCCAAGCAAGATTGAGAACAGAACAATTTTTGGCTAGAAACATAAATACTTAGCAGTTTGGTAACATGACACCTTAGCAAAACAAGGAAATTAGTTCCTTCCCAAAAGTATGACCTCTCTCAACATGGGCTGTCATCATGATTACAATATGAGGAATTGAACAGGCCTCAAATATTATGAAGAAGCATATTGCTTATTCCCATAATCTTGCTACTATTGCAACAGTGTAAACACCTTTCATGACATCTTAGTATTCTAACATGAAGGTTCTAGTACCGAGTTAGACTACTGATAGATTTTCTCACCAGAAACCTGTATAGGACCTTCCAACTCTGGGCAGTTGAAGACTGGTATATTTGTGTCTTCTAACTAAACTTTATTATCTTCAGCAACAGAATCTTACCATCATGTTAAGATTGGCAACCACAGGTAACAGCAATGGTGTGTATTGTTTGAGGCACTACTGTTTTTTTTTTTTTTGTTTCCCTGATAAATAAGCCATATGGAAGTCAAGCAAGTTTGACACTGACTGAGATTTTCATTTAATAACCCGTGTCTTCCTAGTGCAACCTTCCTCATCTGCGTAGGGTACCTCTGTTCTGCTTTTAATTTATTTTACAAACTAGTAGACCTTTATAAAGCTTTTTTACATAATCTTAATTTAGGTTGATATGCACCATGTACTGTTCTTGCCCCCACACCACTTAACCCTTAGCATTCAGTATTCACTGCCATTTTTTTTAGCATGTGTCTTCCATTATCCCTCCCTACTATATTTTTTTTTCTTGAGGTGTAAGAGCATATGTTTCTATATATCTTTTTCAAGCACACTTGACTTTGGTTAACCCTTCCCACACCTCTTCTTTTCCTTATTCCCATCACTTCATTTTCTGTTGCATCCCATAGGACTCCAATAGTTCATCTCTATTTCCATGTTACTTTTATCCTATTACTCCCTCTTTTTTCTTATTCTCACTTTTGTATGTTATGTTGACAGATAGCACTTAATTTTCTCGGCATCATCTATTTTGAAAAAAAAAAAAAAACCTAAGTAGAATTTGACTTTGTTTCTGTGTCTCTTTGAGCTCTCAGTTTCTTTCCAGTTTGCTGAGAATCCATAGCTGAAGGTCTGTACCAGTCCTTACTACACTAACAATTTTGAAGGGCTGAATAGGAAAAGAATGCTTTCAAAAATATTCATCTGGTAAGTAAGCAAACAAAGCGCTCTTAGCCTTTGAAATGGGAATGTTGAGAATACTAAGGTTAATAAGAGAGGAAGTTAGAAAGTGGGATGCAGCAAAAAGGTTACAAAAACAGGACACTCTTGCAAGCCTCTTTTGGCAAATGGCCTGTAGAAGCATTTAGAGTAGACAGAAGTTTAGAGTTACTTGAAAAGATAAAGGGGCAGGGAAGATGTTCAGAGAACAGGATGAAGTAATTACAACTGGGAAAAAAAAAAAAAGATGAGCTCAGGCTCTTGTTTGGGTAGAAGACAAGAAGGGAAGCTTGGAAAACTACAGTTTATGCTGTTCACATGACCAGTCTCAATAGTCTCCCAGTTCCTCTCCCAGCTCATTCACATTCTCACGATTTCATCCAACCACTTGGCTGATTTCAAAAGAAATGACACATATTTCATTGAACTCCCAGTACACTCATATTAAAGATATTCCCTTAATAACAACTGTTTTAGTTTTTCTTGGAAGGGTTACAGCTACATAAGCCATCCAATTACTATATCTGATAATAGTCAAGATCAACCAGTGGGTAAACACGCTGAACCACAACAGAGTTACGTTTTGCCTCATATTTCTTTGTTATACAAATTCTAGTATGCTTTCCAAAGCTTTGTTTAGACTGAGTGATACTAATGAGACCTGATTGATAGAGGCCTAGAAAGTATTATAAACTTATCTGACCCTTCAGTTAATGTAATGTTTGTTAGGTTTATACAATAAAAAGAATGAATTTACATGATATAAACTTGGAATTTGAGACATTTTCCCTGAAAGTTTGAGCTAAGTGGACTTCATAAGTATTAGTGCAGAGTGTATTTCTAAACCATTTTATAATATAAACCCTACATGGAGTATTTAATATGGAAGCAAAGTGAATCCAAAGCATTTGTAAAACAGTGATTTTCAGCTAGGGTACATTTGTTCCCACAAAGAAAATATTTCAAGGCTAAAGACAATTTAATTTCCTTAACTAGTATTTGGTGCATAGTTAACACATTTGTTCAGTTAGGAAAATCAGGGCTACTGTTCAGTATTCTATGATGCTCAGAAAAACCCTCAACAGCTAAGTATTATGTAACCCAAAAAGTCAATAGTGCCGAGCCTGAAAAATCTATAAAACCATCCATTTAGCTTCTATGAAGATGGTTCTTTCAAATTATGGTTATAGAACTACTAAAATAGGCTCCATAAACCTTCCATCAGGAAGTCCACTGTTAGATTGTGCTCATTGTAGCCTTAAAAGTGATCGCTATGACTGCTTTTTAATTTTGTAGTGTATTTGAACATAAATAGTGGACACTACTGT
The DNA here is from genome assembly GCF_014885135.2 of Alexandromys fortis. Classification (NCBI taxonomy): domain Eukaryota; kingdom Metazoa; phylum Chordata; class Mammalia; order Rodentia; family Cricetidae; genus Alexandromys; species Alexandromys fortis. The sequence goes on along the minus strand of NW_026067917.1, from coordinate 7,107,518 downwards.
TATTTTATGGGGCATGTAAGAGATATTTCCATAGAGGTCCATGATTCATACATTTCATGCACATACACACATGCATAAACATACTCATAAATAAAATTTTAAACAATATTAATAACTTTTTAATAATTTTTGTCACTATGAGTATACATATATTATTTTAGATAAATACTATCAACCCAATTATGGAATATGTGATCTGTATATATTATAGGTATATTTTGTAAGTCTGATACCTTTACAAGTTGAGCTGGGTCATGAAGAGTAAACTTAAGGCAGTTAAGAAATGAGGTAGTTTTTTTTTCCAAATTGGTGTTTTCTGGTAATTATAATGTATATTTACTTTAAAATGTGCTCAATTGCCCAATTGCCCTTTATTTGTAGGTAATAATCAACAACATCTTTACCTTTAAAACTCCCATCTCTTTTTATTAGTTGTTTATTTAACTAACCCCAGTAACATTTCAATAAAGAGCATCTCAAATTCCAGTGTTCATTTGCTTGCAACTCTAGTCCCTAGAGGTTCTGCATACCTGGCCTTGACTTCTTTCTGCTCCATTTCTGATAAATAATAATTGTCTATCTTTCTTTCCATCTCATTTGAAGCAAGGCCAGTATTTTCTTATCTGTTCTCTGATGTTTATATACATTTGATATGCATCTGCCTTTCTGTTGTATAAAAGTAATCATATTTCACCAACATATTCTTTGCTTAAAAAAACATCTCACCAAATAACATTAATAAACACATCCTGATATATGGTTAAAAAAACAACTCAGTTTCGTGTGTTAAGTGCCGTGATGTGCCCTGTCTTCATAAGACACATGCAGTTTTAGTTCTGACGGCAGAATAAAATATTTTTATTACCTAGCGAGACATCCCAGTGCTCTTTCCCATCAGGGAAGGTTGTAACCCAACTAATCTTTAGAATATTATAGTAAATAATGATTTTAAATAATCTCATTCTCTTGACCCAGGGGTCAAATATTTTTTTTCTTGATCTAAGAATGTTTACATTACTCACAACAAAAGATTATTTCTATGATGTGGGAGTGTCATATATCTGTTGATTTCATTGGTTAAGCAATAAAGAAACGGCTTGGCCCTGATAGGTTAAAACATAGGTAGGAGGAGTAAACAGAACAGAATGCTGGGAGGAAGAGGAAGTGAGCTCAGATTAGACAGCTCTACTCTCTGGAGCGGAGACGCCAGGCTCCACTCTCCCAGGTAGACTCGATAGCTCTCCGCTCTGGGGCAGACGTCTCATACAGAGACACCATGCTATATCTCCTCTCAGAGACACACGCGATGAAGCTCTGAGCCAGGATGGATGTAGGCTAAAATAAAACATTATTAGAAATGGGCTAGTCCAGGTGCGAGAGTTAGCCCAGAAGAGGCTGGATATAATGGGCAAGCAGTGTTTAAATGAATACAGTTTGTGTGTTGTTATTTTGGGTAAAGCTAGCCAGTGGAGGGAGCTGGGTGGTGGAATGCAACCCGCAGTTCCATCAACATTTCTGTGATTCAACAATAACTCACACAACACTACTTCACTGTCAGTGTGTGTGCTCTGACAAGAGGAGAGAGAAAGACTGTCCATTCTGGGCTGCCTCCTCCAACTGAACTCATTGTGCTGACCCTCTCTGAAGAGTAAGGCACTTCTTAGCATCTCAGCCACACTTGTACTAGAGTAAGGGCCAAGTCATTCCTGTTGTGGGAAGTAAAAGAAAAAGGTCACATATAGGATGCATCCACTTGGCGAAAGCATACTCTCTCATTCCCCAGCATGCTCCTCCATTCCCACCTCAGTTCCCCAAACATGGTGCCTGCCAGCTTAACTGGACAGTCCTCACTTAAAATACTGGCAGAATTAGATGTAACAAGGACTACTTAGCTAATTTCTTTCAAAATATGTAGTTATGTTATTTACTGGCCTTTGCAATAAAGGAGAAATTAAATTAAAAAAAAAAAACAAAAGAAATATAATTTGTCAAATACCATAGAATATGTTTTATTGTATTTGTCGCTAAGACAAAGATTATACAATTATAAAACTGCCTAAAAATATTTCCCTCCTCTGAGGGATTCAGCTAAATTTAGAAAAGAATCTGTTCTCATGTTTTTATTTGAGCAAAATATTGAGCTTTCAAAATCCATCTCACCATACACACACACAGCGCATATACTTACACAGATGTATTTCATATTTTATAACTGTCTTCTCTCATTATCATATCATGTATGTCTATGTATGCCATCGACTGCAGTTTGAATGAACTACAGTTGGTACTGAAGAAGGTCATCCTTTATTTCTATCCCTATGGTAATCGCCAGTTTCTTCTCTCTGAGTTATCAATGAGACTGTGCTTTCTCTGATCTCTCCTACATCCTATTAACACATGTGGTGATTGTCCTTTATTACCGTGATATTTCCCCAGGACAGGAAAGAGCAACCCTCTGTTTTCCTCTTCCTCAGTGAAGAGAAATGATGAAAGCAAGGGCTTCTGGTGTTGCTTTGCATTTGTGAACTTTGGCAAGTTCTCTAATCATTTCTAGAAAAGTTTTTACAACTTCACTGATTTGGAAGAAAATAACAATCCTGAAAATAGTGGGGGGAAAATAGCTTCCCTTTGACAGCACTAGCTGCCAGTGTGGCTTCTACTAGCGTGAGGACAGGAGGAAGCCCCTTATCACAGAAATGAGTGGGAGAAATTTCCCTGTGGAAGCCGTAAACAGCAGTGGTGATCCTTGGCTGAAAGATAATGATGACATGCCACATTGTTCTCCGAAATACAGCATGAATATTCTCAAGAAGGAAAAAAAAAAAGAGAGAGAGAGCGACAAACACTGTAAGCAAAACATATTAATTCACCCTCAGAGAGGCCGCATGCCCTCCCTGCACCGCTTGCTGCCTGAGAGAACAGTGTGAAAAAGGAGAGGACAGGAAAATGATATTTCCTTTCTTTCCCCCGTGTCGCAAATGTTTGAGAAAGAAGCGCAGAAGAGAATAACTGCTTCTGCCTTTTCACCAGGAGAGAAGAGGGTAGGATAGCTGACAAACCAGGTGACAAAATTTACGAAGTAAAGATCAAGTGAAAACATACGGAGGTCTCAGTGCTCTGAGGGCTGTGAGGTAAGTGCACGGTGAAGACAGGCAGATAGGCTTGGAGAGCCACAGGATGAGGAGAAGTTCCAAGCCAGTGAGAGACAACAGGAAATAGATGAAGGATGTGGGTTTGTCTTAGTGAGGAGCGGGGAAGACACATGAGAGTTTCTTTCAGTTGACTGATTCCAAATAAGCCACTCACACATGAGGCATCGTGCTCAGGTCTGCATCCTACGTCTAGGTCAGCCATGACCAGTAGAAGACCATCAATCACTCCTACTCACAAAATGGAGTGAGCGTGATTGATTGCTCCGGACTGAATTAGCCCTGCCTGATTCATGGGAACCTTAATGGAATCTGGAAGCCCTGAACTGGAAACTTAGGTTTTGGCCTGGAAATGGACCCCAAACCTTGAGGCTAACTCCAGGTGTGCCCTAGTCAATCCAAACCCTCAGCTTTGAGTAGCCACTTGAAGGACTGAGTGCTACACACTGCCACTTTTGTTTTATATTGTTTTAACACTTTTCTTTCTAATAAAAAAATAAAAATAAAAACATGAGGACAGTAATGTAACTCACTTGTTACTGTGGATCAAACTCAATTACTATTTTCATAAAGAATATATTTGCTTAACCTGTCCCAATCAGTTCCATGTAGAGAATTAAAATTAAGAGAAAAATACTTTTCAACAAGTAAACATTAATGAGCAGTGAAATATCCAACACTTACTTAATTTCTCTCTACTCTTGTATAATAGCTGAATGAGTTACTTTTCCACTTGATGTGATAGAATACCCTAGCATAAGTTACTTTAGGAGGAAACATTTATTTTGCCTCATGACCCAGGGTTCAGTCCATCATGACAGGGAAGTCCCACTGGAAGCAGTTTGGGGCAAGTTTAAACTGCAGTTGCACAAAGAAGCAGAGGCAGTGAACCCTGGTTAGCTTCACCCCTTTGATTTACTCAAGCCCCCAGCTAGAGGGTGCTGGTACCCATTTATGTCTTAACTATCTTAACTAACCTACGCTATAGGTTATCTTTCACAGGTTGGCCCACAGAGCTGCAAGTAACAAATTTATAGCACAAAACTGGTATAAACAGGAGCATTAGGGTTATGAATATGTTGCTTCAAGACTAAGACATCAACTTTGAGTGATCATCTATTTAAAAATGAATCCTGGTTCTTTCTTCACTCGTATTGATCCATACTGTATAAGAGCAATCCTTCTTCCTCCTCTTCCCTTCCCTTCTCTTCTTCTCTTCCCATCTTTCTTCTTCTTCTTCTTCTTCTTCTTCTTCTTCTTCTTCTTCTTCTTCTTCTTCTTCTTCTTCTTCTTCTTCTTCTTCTTTCCTTACTTTTGGCTTTGTGAAACATAATCTTGCTATGTATTCGAGGTCGTCTTCAGACTCAGTCTGTGTATCTCATTCTGGCCTTGAGCCTGAATTACCCTTAACCTCAGCCTCTCGGGTGTTGAGAGGCAGATCATCGTACTCGGCTACCAAATTTGCTACAAAAGCTTGAAATTCAGTTATACTATTTTATTTCTCATGTGACTCTTCATGAATGCCTGATTTCAAAAGAATCTATTATCTATTGGTCTACTACATTTGAGCTTAATCCACCATATGGATATTGAACAAAATCCTATTGAAAATATTGTATGTTACAAATAACATCATGGTGTATTACATAACTTCAGAGGTTGTCAGAGACATACACTAGATTTTGACTGATGATAAATTTGCATTAACTAAAGAGGTAAGACTGAAGACGTTTCACAAGTGTGGGTCAATGTATTACAGCCTGAGATTGGAAAACGACTTACAAACTGAGAAGGAAAAATGGCAGTTTTGAACATACAGAAAACTATAGAGTGGGAGACTGTTATATTTAGATTATGAAAAATATTCAGAGGGGGATAATAATTCCATCATGAATTTCAAATATAATTTTTAAATAAAATGTCAAAGTTAGTTTCCCAATTCAGTATACTGAAAATACTGTATAGGAATACTTCTATGGATACTTCCTCCTCAATAAATGAGAAAGAGAAAGAGGGAGAGGGAGGGAGGGAGGGAGAGAGAGAGAGAGAGAGAGAGACAGAGAGCAAATAAAAGAACATGTAAGAGACACATGGAGAAAAAATAATTTTAAAGGAATATTTGACACCTTTTAATTAATGGAGCAAATTCCTGTTTCTCTGATTCATTACTTAAAACCATTTGATGACCATTAGAGAAAAGGAAAAGAATGGTGGATTTTGATAAGACATTTGCAACAGATAAACAATGCACACACAGAAAGTTTGTGACTCCCAAAGGTGGTAAAAATACCAACTGGCTTGATGACTCACTCATATTGTGAAAAGAATCCAGTCTTGGTGATTCAGCACCAATTTTTTGTTGTTGTTGTTGTTTGTTAAATAAGGTCTTTATTTGTAGCTGAGCATGAGTTCCTCTCTTTGGTTACATTATCGTGGGCATAATTACATTCTTAAAAGATTATACTTTATGTCAAGCCTATAAATACTCATGAGTTAGAGCATATACAGTATGTATAAACACATATGGGAGGTTATTTATTATCAATCCACATCTTATTTTCTCTTTCTTTTGACTCGACTTTGATGACAATGATGGATATGAATTTCAAAATGTTGGTTTTATGCTTTTATTTCATAGTTTAAAGTAAATATTTCTAAGTCCCTTCTCCCCTGGGCAATGTGTTTCTCATTTACTGCAGCACTCAGTGCAGAGGTGCAGCTGACCACTAACCTGACACGGCCTGTCATTGGGGACTGCCATTCCTTCCATCTTCCTAATGGACATTGCTCTATGGATGTTGGTGGCCTACCTGACTATAATCCTTTAAATTTTAATTCATTTTACATTTAGCTTGGTCATAAATACCATTTAGGTACCAATACTCTGCTTTATGCAGTCCCCCAGGAAGCGTTTTGATTTTAATGAGGCCATTTGCAACTTAAGAGCAAAAAAAAAAAATTCCATCTTTGATTGAATATATTTGTCAGTTCTATTCCCGATTGGCATTTTCATGGGGAAACTTGGATAAGACTGCAGGATGGCTGCTTACCAAGAGGGATAAAAGTCCCAACATGTTTCCATTCTCAAATTTAACTGAATACATGGTCTTCGAAATACATTTTGAAAACACCAAAGTAAACTCTGGATACAATTGAAAGTAAAATCCACATTTAAACAGTAATATAAATGAAGTTTCCACCAGCATTCTTTTTCCCACTAGGTAGGAAAAACATACATTGTGACTTCCGTTCTTAAACTATTCAGATAACACACTAGACTAATAATAGACAGAAGCAAATGTCACAGAATATGTCCCAATAGTGACAAATTATCCATATTGTAGTTCATTCTCTCATTTTTATTCCAGTGTCAGACTCTTCTAGTGAGTTAGACAATATTTGTCCTGCAAGCATTTGTAAGAGAAAAGCTGCCACTGAAATATATGAGGTGATAATCAATTCAATTTTTTTTCTCCATATATTTTGAGGGTGGAGATTATTAAAATGAGTTCAAGTTGAAAAACTACATACATTGTCTTTAAACAGTAGCACGTAAACTGTTTAAGATACTATGAGGCCAGGAAGTGGCAGCATATACCTGCAATCACATGAACCAGCTGAGGGAGGAAGAATGGGAGGTAGAGCCCGTGTGACGTAATGGGTCCAAGGCCAGCTTGCACGACCTACAGCAACCTTCTCACTAATTAATAAATTAAATGCATTGCTATGAAAAATACATTGATTTTGGATATTATTTTGTAAATGGAGGTTTCTTGTCCCACCTCCAGTTCCCAGTCAGTCTAAAGGTTTAGTATTAATTGCACCTGTTTTAACAATGGACCAGGCATTTTACTGACTAGCTCTCACAACTAAATTAACCCATTTTTACTATCAGTGTATCACCACGTGGTTGTGGCCCACTGGCAATGCCCTGACATCTTACCCCTTTGGCATTGACTCCACGGTCTCTCTCTCCATATCTCTGGTTTTTCTGCCTAACTATATTCTGCCCTGCCTTAGGCCAAAACAGCTTTTTCATCAACCAGTAAAAGCAACACATTTTCGCAGCATACAGATGGACACCCCACATCATTACTTTAATTACTAGATTCTGATTTTCAGCTTTGGCTTATAATATTTCTTAAATAAAATAATAATAATTTTAATCAGCTAAATTCATTTATACATTATCCCTTATTTTTCATAACTCCTGTGTTTACTTTTAAGCTTTTTGATATGCAACTGAGATGTTAAGCAAGAAAGCAATTAAGTGATAATCTGTCCATGTACCCATTGTCTTTATAGCTTAGTTCAGCAGTCTCAAAGTAATATTAAATATGAATCAAAATAAATTATATAAATAAATGGAACTTTTGGTTTCTATTCTCAGCATTGTCATATTCCTTAGTTGGTATCACTCAAGTAACTAAGAAGAAATATGGCACCAAATGTTGTGTTTCTTATTTCTTCATATATAACTCAAATGTGATATCCTTAACATAATGGTTTAATACTGAGCAGTTGGGTTGTCACCTCATGGAGTCCCATGCTGCGTACAGCCTTTACCATCCCAGTTGGTAAGTCATATTTCGCACACATGCTTTGTCTTTTCCACTCATACTAATTCAAGCCCTAGGACCCTTCAAATTCATATAGAATACAAATGTAAAATGTGAGATAAACCACTTTAACTTTTATCAGAGTCACCCTATAGGCTTCTCCTTCCTGAGAATAAAGGAGGCTATCGTTATTCTGATTTATATGAGGTTGTGGCTCCAATCATGGTGTTTTTCAACCTTGTTCATGGCTGTCCACACAACAATTGAAGCCATTGATCTTTGAAGACTCTGAATGGCTTGCATCTCAGCACTTTTAAAACTCTGTACCCTCTGGTTGGCAAGCTATGTCTCAAACAATTTTATATTTAGAATAATTATTTTCTTTATTGAGTTAAAAATCACTTATCAGAACACACTCACCTAACTTTTTATATTCTGATTTCTTACATTACATTAGAAAAAAAGCAAGTTATGTCCGACAATCAAAATCCCACTCACGACTTGTCTTCACAAAAGATGTTCTATTGGAACAAAGACATTATCTCTACATACTCTCGTAGTTTTTTTGCTCTATAAAGAGGATGCCAAGAACCCCAAACTTAAATTATTGTCATCTCTTTCTACAACAATAAAAAATTGTCAATTCCTTTTGTTTGTTCTTTTTTGGTTATTGTTATAGTTTAGAAGAGGCTTTGTATGCTTCATTGCCTTTCTTTTTTAATCTTTTGCATGTTCCTAAAGAATAGTTGTTATATTGATGTGTTATTAACTGTTCTCGGGATTATGGCTGCATTTAGCACATAGATGGTTAAGGGGCAATGATGATTACATGAAGTGATTTTCTATAGTATGTTTCTATTCTGTGTCCTCATCTCATGTCTATGGAAGATGTTGAAATTTGTAACGGCGTACGCGAATGCAGACAGATTGTCAAAATATAGACAGCTTTAATGGAGGAATAGACTTACAGAAACACTGTTCCCACGGAGACCAGGAAAGCAGAAGAGAGCGCTGGGAGCACGCTCACCAATTTTATAGGAGAACTTTAGCCTGAGGCGAACACGCCCCCTAAGGGGTGGGACTTATCCCTACTGAAATTCTTATATCTAACTGACATACCTTATTCATCAAAGGAAAAAATATGTGAATAATAGAATAATTTAGGGACATGTGGGCTCTTGGTCAGAAATTTTAACTTAAGTGAAGATGATAAACACAATTCTACTCCACAAAAATCTAGATTTCTGAAATTATACTCACTGAGTTTTGATGATAAAATATACACTGCAAAACTTAGTGAGAATAGATAAAATGGAGGATAGTCTTGTGCCAATCATTAGTTAAAACTAAAACCTTTTAAGAAAAGTTCACAGATATTTAACATTCCTACTTGAAGTATTATGGTTATAGAAAGAAAGCAGGTAGCTAATGTCAGAATTGACTAGAGTTCCAACTCCATGATATACTGACAAGAGCCGGAGCCAGAAATTATTAAGATATCTGTCTTACATGCTCATGTTGAATATGAAACGGCACACATGTGATTCGATTTCTCACATAAATTAAAAATTCAAAGGAAATAAGGAAAAATTGAGAAAAAAAATTCAGAAGTGTTGTAACTTTACAGGATAGGTTTAGGTCGCCATTTCTTCTACAATCATGCTTTGGTTCACGAGGTTTGGCTTAAATTTGAGGTAAGCTGAAATGGAATAGAATTTCTTTCTACCCAATAGCTTCTCATTCTTATATAAGTTTTTTTTAACACCTTTGAGACAAAATATCAATTTAAATAAAATGCATAAAATGACTTCGTATGTCATCTTAATTGTGTTGGAATTTTGAACAGACAATCACACAGAGTTTTAGTAAAATGTACTTTGACAGTTAAATTCCTTTTAAATAAAACTAATAAATGTAGAAACTTGTTACCCAATCCCCCTAGTGTATTAATGAGAATTAGACACAATAATCTACAAATATTCTGTTTATGCAGTGATGAAAACTTGAAGCTATTTTTTATTTTACTTTTTAGTTAAAATTAGGGATGTTATGGTAAAATCTAACCTGAAGCTCCAGGAGAAAGAAAGAACCACTCCCCATAATTTAACTGTGAGCTCAGAAATCTGAGGTTACTTTGCTGTTTGAGAACACAAATTCAGTACCTACACTTTCTATTTATTTATTTATTTTTTTACTGCCACTGTGTTTTGACTAGAAACGAGGAAGGATATTCCCACCAAGCACTAGAGAGCTCCTTCCAGGCAGTGCATCTGTACCTAGACACTTAAGAATACTTTTTTCTTTTTATTGGTGTTCAGTACTCATTACTGCTCAATAGTCTGTATTTCATCTCCTCAGTATCTTTGGTCCAGCTGTATTGTGGCCTATGTCTGTTCATCTTGAAAAAATTTTTTCTCATAGATTTTCATCACCTTTGCTAATTTTTCTTAGAATAGATTATTCTTCTGAAGGGTCAACAACTATGGAATTTAATATGCTAGCTTCAAATAGTTAACTCTTGAAATAAACATTGTGGAAACAAGTTGTTCAAAGGCGATAGCTTAGTCTAAATAAAGTTGTGGTGAGTCAACATGGCGAAGCTGTTAGAGTTTATCTTTATTTTCCTTTAATTCTAATAAAACATGGATGCCTTGGTGTTCTACTTTATCTGGTTGAGTTCAATACTAAAACTTTATGCTAATGCTGCTCCCACAATCCTCAGGGTCTCTCACATTGTCAGAGTTTATAGTCACTGCAATTCAACAATTGAAATACATGTTTAGATATTGCTTATTATCTTTGAAGCTGGGATACGTGTCACAAATAATATCTATCAAGGCTAAGTTGGTAGATTTGTCTCCTTAGTTGCACATTGTAATTGGTAACATCTTTGACCCAGTGAAGTTACTCAATTAAAAGCTCCCAGAAATTATTTATTAGTTACTTTCCTATTTCTTTGAAAAAACACCATAGCCAAGGCAATTTATAAAAGGGAAGGTTTATTAGGCTATGGTTCTGAAGAGATGAGATTCTGTCATGGCAGGAAAGTGTGACAGCAAGTAATAGACAAGGTAGCTGAAATCAAAGCAGAGGGTTTGCACCTTAACCCACAAGCAGGAAACAAAGACATTAAATTCCAAATAGCATGGGTCTTTAAGGTCTGAAAGCCTATTCAAGTGGTGTATTTCCTCCTTTAAGCCCATAGCTCCTATACTTCCTCATACAGAAACTCGGGACCATGTATTCAAAATGTCTCAGACGTCTCACTCAAACCACTGCGTTCTACTTCCTAACCCCCATTGGCTTGTGACAATGTCATAGTGCAAATGCATTTAGTCCAATCCAAAATGTACATAGTCTCAACACCGTTCAAACGTCCAAACCCCAGTTTCTATTTCTTATTGTATATTGAGCTATACATTTTTCCACTCTCCTTAATACCTCCTGTCCCCTCCTCTACTCTTTCCCGTGACCACCATGCTCCTAATTTACTCAGGAGAGCTTGTCTTTTTCTCCTTCCTATGTAAATTCATGTATGTCTCTCTTAGGTTCCTCTTTGTTATTTAGGTTCTCTGGGGTTGTGGACTCTTCTGAGACTCAAAGCAATCTGATAACATTAACTTTTCTGTAAAATAAGAAAGCAAATTACATACTTCAAATATATAATGAGACAGAAGGTACCATTCCAATATGGGGGGATAGGAACTTTCTTAGTTATGGTTTCTATTGCCGTTGTGGCACGCCATGACCACAGACACTTGGGGAACAATGGTTTATTTGGTTTACATACCATCTCACTTTCATCACTGGAAGAAGAAGTCAAGGCAGGAACAAAGAAAGTCAGTGATCTGGAGGCAGGAGCTAATGCAGAGGCCAGGGCAGAGCACTGCTTACTAGCTTGCTCACCCTGTCTTGCTCAGCCTGTTTTCTTTCAGAACCGAGGAGCACCAGCCAAGAACTGTCTTCAGACACAATGGGATGGGCCCTCCTCCTCCACTAATCACTAAGTAAGTAAAATGCCCTAAAGACTTATTCGCTTACAGCTCAAAATTCTGAGACATTTTCTAAACTATGTCTCCCTCTTCTCAGTTAACTATAGCATGTGACAATCTGACATAAAATTAGCCAGGATAGGGCCATTGTCGAGAAATAGCTTACTCAATTACAGCAGGGTAAACAGCAAGCTCTCTCGCTCCATGTACAATGTCAAAGGGATTAGATGGTTCTGATGTTCAGGTTTGCTGCTTAGAGTATACAACACTCTGTCTGGGGTTGGCTCTACTGTGGGTAGCTCTCCTTGCCAATTATCCTTTAGCTGAATCTCCAATATCTTGAGGTTACCAATGCAACTGAGGATTATCTTTCACATATTCATACAAGGGCCTCTTAGTAATCCCATACACAGCCTGTCTCACATATGGTCTGGCCTTGGGGACTCTCTGAAACTGTGGAAAAAGAGTCTAATACAGTTTTACATGTCCATCTTTTCGATGTAGACAACTCTGCCAAGCTCAACTGCTTGGGATGCACCTTCAACCCTGAGAACCATATCTGCTGCAGTTTTTCTTTGTTCTTTTTTAAAAGCAGGAAGACCTTAGGCCATTTTCCAAGTCTGAAGCTCATACTGGTCAGGCTTGCACAGGAGGCACCCTTCTGTTTATTCTAGAGCAACTATGGATACTCCTCATAACAATAATCTCTTTAACAATTGCAGTCACTTCCTGCACAAGTCTTGCTGTAGCATGAGCTGGTTAATGTCCCTCTTTTCTACAAACTCTACATTTTGTTTTTCTTTCTAATTGATTTATTTGCTCTTTTTTAAAGCAAACCCATGTAAGAATAATTACTAATAATTAAGTCCCAGAATCAAAATTAGGCTGTCCTGTAATCTCCTTTCTGCAAGAAATTAATCCATTACTTTATTTTTACTTTATATTTTATTTAACAAGAGATGTTTTTTCACGTAATATATTCTGACTACAGGTTCTCCTTCCCTAACTCCTCCCAGATCCTCCCTGTACACAAGAGTGTAGAGAAACCACAGTGTAGAGCACTGCCTGCTCTATGTGCTTGGTACGGTCTGTGCTATGGGACTGGACACAAGATGGGAACTAGGCTGGAGATTTAAAAATACACACACACACACACACACTCAGACAGAGACACAGGGATGTGAGTCGTCCTTAATACAAGAATGCCCACTCTCTTGGGCAAATAGCGATATTACATCGCTGCTGCTGCTGCTGTTGTTGTTGTTGCTGCTGCTACTGCTAAGGCAGAGCAACATAAACCCTCCAGGAGTTCCTAAGGCCAGTTCAGTAAGCCTAGGCCATATGGGAGTTGCTGGAGAGGCATGGGCGTGGCACAAATATAATGAGAGTAAAGGGAGCAGCCAACCATCTACTCCAACTGATCGTATAAAACACGTTTTTTAACTGATAGCCACGCCCCAGCTCTTGGGATCTTTCAGCTGCAAAACTGACCAGAACTCTCTCCCCTGCCATCAGGAACTCATGAGGGTCTCATGCTCATAGCAGCTGCAGGCACAGGAAAACACATTGTTTTGCCCAGTTCACTCCAGCAGGCAAAGGGTGTGAGACAGGCAAAAAAAGTAAAGGGGTCAGGGGTCTGCAGCCTCCAACACTACAGAACTAGCCAACTCTGTGGGGGGAGAAATAGATATATTTGGGGTCAAAGTGCCAAAGCCATAAATAGGGTGAAGGGTCTGTGTTTGAAAAAATGGTGTATGGGCTAGAGAGATGGCTCTTCCAAAGGTCTTGAGTTCAATTCTCAGCAGCCATATGGTGACTCACAACCATATATAATGAAGTTTGGTGCCCTCTTCTGTCATGGAGGCATACATGCAAGCAGAACACTACATATATAACAAGTAATTATTTTTTTTTAAAAAAAAGGAAAAATGTTGTTAAAGCAAGATTATATGATAGTCAATAGGGTGGGGATCAGAGCTGATACAGCGATGTGCCCTTATCAGAGACAGGTGACCTCTAGGGAAAGGTTAAGTGGAGTTCCTAGAAGATGAAGGGAGGTTTCTGAGAACAGAAACCATTTTACAAGATCTGCTTTTGTAAACTTTAGGTTTGTTTACCTGGTAACAATTCTTCTGTTTACCCAGCCAAAATCCTTCTGTAAACACTGTCATCAGCATTGCCATTTTGCTGACACTCCCTACCGTCCCAAATCTACTCCCTTTCTTCTCTTCTCTCATTAAAATACAAAGAGATATTTATAATATCTAATAATAATGTTACTAACGCTATATAAAAACAAACCTAGATATCTCATATTCTAAGTTCTCAGACTATACATTAAGAACCTGTGAGGGTTATCAGAAATAACCAGTTTATCTGATTACCTTTAAACAAAGCTGAAAATCAGCTTGTCTCACTGTTTGAGATTTTGTGTTAGTTTTTCTATCAGTTGAAAAACCAAGAACATTCACTCTATTTAGGGCAAAAAAAAAAAAAAAAGGAGGGATGACATAAATTGGGAGTGTGGGGGTCACGGTATGGTAGTAGGGCAGTGGGAGGAAGGGAGGGCAGTGGAGAAAAATGCATAACTCAATAAAAGCAATACAAAGAAAAAGAAAGACTGAGAAAATCAAGGAAAGCAAGGCAGTAAGCAGTGCTTCTCCATACCCTTTGTGTCAGCTCTTGTCTCCAGGTTTTCTGCCCTGTTTGAGTTTGTGCCCTGGTTTCCTTTGATGAGAAGCAATGATGTGGAAGTGCAAGACAAATAAACCCTTTCCTCCCCCCACAAAAATAGAGTCAAAATAATATTTTTTAAATTAATTTTATTTTTTTTTCGCCTATTGATATGAATTGGATCTCAAGTTATTGTGTTCCTCTGCTAAAGTAATAAGCCAAATCCAACCGATTAATAAATCCAGATTCAATAAACAGAGCAATGCAAAACAGAGCACTCCTGAGTGACTCTTGGGAAGGCGGGAGAGAGAGCACATGGCATATTTATAAGCCGTGTCTGGAACAGCCTGTAGACATGGTCTTGAGCATCTCAGGGGGAGGTATTGACCCTTAGAGGACTTTCTTAGGGGTGGAGTCTAATATTAGAGGAGTAAGGCTCAATGAAACTTCCCAACAATTCTCTCTTAAGTTAAATTTAGGAAGCAAAACCTCAAATCACTATTGAAATACTTTCAAAAAGAAAAAGAAAATATGCCCTATCCACAAAAGCCACAATAGTTTCTGCATATGATGCCTGTAGGTTGACTGTACATTTCACTTTAAAGAATGCTAAAAATAATCCCCTGTTGTTGACAGAAACAAATAATAAACAAATTTACATCAGTTTTCTTTTTTCTGTTATCTTAACAGAACCCCAAAGTTTTCTTTTTTAATAAATTTTTTATATTTTTATTTTATATCCAGGCTGCAGTTCCCCCTCCCCCATCCTTTCCTCTCAGCCCCTCTCTCCAACCTCCCCTCTGTTCCTACTCCAAGCCACTTCTCCATTTCTATCTGGGAAAGAACAGGTCTTTCATTAATATCAACCAAACATGCCATATCAAGTTACAGTAAGACTAAGCACCTCCCCATGTGTTAAGACTAGACAAGACAACCCATTATTAGGTGTAGGGTAGCAAATGCCAGTAATATAGAGACAGCCCTTGTTTCTACTGTTAGGAGACTCACAAAGAGGACCAAGTATACAATTGAAAAGATATGCAAAGTGCCTAGGTTAGTCCCATGCAGGGTCCCTGGTTGTCAAGTTCAGTCTCGGTGAGCCCCATGAACCTAAGTAAGTTGATTCTGTGTGTTTGTTTGTTTCTTTGCTTATTGGTTTGTTTATTTTGTGATGTCCTTGACCTGCTCTGGCTCCAACAATCTTTTCTCCTCTTCTGCAGGATTTCTGAATCCTACCTAATGTTTGGTTGAGGGTTTCCAACTGTTTTCATAAGTTACTGGATGATGCCTCTTTGATGATAATTGGGCTAGGCACAGATATGGTCACAGGACATGGCCACTGAATCCTCTACATAAATTCAAATACACCAAAATGGATAGAAAAAATGTGAAATAATCTCAAATCCATTGGCACAGGAGACACCTTCCTGAGCAGAACACAAATAACACAGGCACAAATATTGACAATTAATAAATGGGATCACATGAAATTGAAAAGTTTCTATAAGGCAAAGGAAATCATCAAGAGGACAAAATGGTAGCCTACAGAAAAAGAAAAGCTCTTTATCAACCCCACATCCTAGAGAGGACTGATTTCCAAACTATATAAAGAAATAAATACACAAGATGTCAACAAACCAAATAATCTAATTAAAAAAAGGGGGTACAGATCAAAACAGAGAATTCTCAAAATAAGAATCTCAAATGTCCAAGAAATATTTAAGGAGATGTTCAACATTCTTAGCCATCAGGGAAATGCAAATGAAAAAGACTCCGTGATTCCATCTCACACATGTCAGAATGGTTAAGGTAAAAACCACAATGACATCTCATGCTGGAGAGGATGGGGAGCAACACTCTTCCGTTGTTGGTAAAAGTTAAAATTTCTACAGCCACTTTGGAAGTTAGTGTGACAGTTTCTCAAAAAACTGGTAATCAGCTGACCACAAGACCCAGGCATACCATTCCTGGGCATACACACAAAGGATGCTCAATCAGACAACAAAGACACTTGCTCAATTCTGCTCATAGCCACTTTATTTATAATAACCAGAACCTCGACACAACCTAGTAGTGGATAAATAAAATGATGTGATATATTTGCACAATGGAATATTAATCAGCTGCTAAAAACAAGAACACCAGAAAATTTGTAGGCTAATTGAAAAAGTCATACTGACTGAGGTAACCCATAACGAAGAAGACAAACTTTCTTTCCACATATGTGTTACTCATAAAAGGATATTAGCTGTAAAATAAAAGATAAATGGGCTACAACCTACAGATCCAGAGACACTAGATAATAAGGAGCTTTGAGAGGGTACACCCAGATTTCCATGGGATGAGGTAGTGGAAAAGATTCTGTGAGTGGACTGGAGGTGGGTGGGGATTGGAACATGAGCAATCAGGTTGGGAGGGCGGGAAGGGGAGAGTACGGAAAGGGACTACTTTAATGACGGAGGGGACATTTTGGGATCGGGAAAAAACCTGGCTCAAGAGAACCATCCAAAAAATCTACAAGGATGACCACAACTAAGATGCCTAGCAATATCTGATACCTTTTATTTTTCTAGTAAATTAAGGGTCACTTAAAAAATAGATATACCAGCTGTCCATTATTGGCCACTATCTAATGATGTGGAGGATCAAAACGAGAAAACAAGTCATACAAAGTGTAGTTTGATTCTGTCTCTATGTTCTCTGGCTTTTCACCTCCATTGTCTTTCTTTACTCCTTTTCCTGTCAGCTTATCTCAACAGAAGTCATCACCACCCCTCAAAGGTTCCATTTGATCTGGTCATACAGACAATACAAGTACCTAATTGTGAACAAGAGAACAGATGAAATAATCAACTCGCATCCATTCTATGAGTTGGCACTGAATCCGCTTTCTATTGCTTTTGTTTATATCTTCGGCAAAAATATCAAAGGAAGAACAGTCTGCCAATAAATAAATGGAAATCAATTAAAACGCACTCATCAAAATTGCAGTGGCAGTGTACAGGGACTATCCAATATTACTAGCTGAAAAATAATTGAGAAATACCTCATTTGAAATATTTGTAGCAATTTTTATTTTAATCCAAAAGTTTACTAATTAATTATTAATTGCTAAATATACTAAGGCCTTTGATATAATATATGATTCTATAAAAATTATTTGCATTTTGTCTAGTTGATATTTAAACTTCTGCTTCTAGATATAGAAAGCCATGTGTTTCTTTTCTGTTATTTGATAATTGCTAAAATTCTCTATGGTAATATTGTCTGCCATTATGTAACTTTTAAGTTTATTGATTTATTAATTAATAAAATATTTACCTTGTACGAAGTCCGGTAAAAAAAAAAGTGAGAGAGAGAAAAGTCTGACAAACTTTAAATTCACAACTTGTATATAAGAGTTAAAATAAAACAAAAGTTTAACAAAAAGCTAAAGAATGTCTCATGCCTGTAGAGAAGGCAACATGTAGGCATTTGTTTCCCTAAGGCAGACGTCAACAAACACCATGTAAAATTCAGCTAGGATCATTGAGAAATCTTAGAAGTAGAGCCCAGATTGCTCCAGAGAACAGACATTAAAAGAAAGAAAAATTGGAGAAACTGATTGGACACCCAAACGTGAGCTCTTACATAGGGGTTAGCAACCAGAGTTGCAACACTTCAAAAGTGACACCAAGGGGTCCCTCTCTTCAATTCATTATTGACATTTCTAACTATGGGAATCATTTTGATTGAGAATTTTAAGTGAACATTTTTTAACATATCATACATCTGAATTTAAAAACAAATGGATTCATGTAGCAGAGAGTCAGAAGGAAAGTTAGCCTAACGTAGACACAAAGGAAGTGCTGAAAATGAATGGTTAAGAAAACAGTAAAAACTGGTGAGAAAATTCAGTAATCAGTAACAAAGGTAAATTGAAATTTCTTAAGCTTAACCATGAAAAGAAAAAAAAAATAGACACATATAAAGCACATATCAGAGAATATGAAAGCAGAGAAGAGGGAATGTGAGCAAAACTATTACATGAACAGAATTGCAGGAAGATAACCAGGACCCTGCATTTCTTTTTAGATGTGTATTCTAAGCACTCTCCCATATCTGAAAATACTGGGTGAGACACTTCTGAGTGAAAAGAGAAGCATGTGTCAACATTAAAGTCATAAGTATAAGGACAGATGGACCATTCTATTATCTGGGCATTAACTAGTATGTTGATAAAGAATTAGACATAACAATTCTGTGGCTTGTAGTTAGAAAACAGTGGGTAATGTCAAAGAATTATTTTTGAAAACAGACATCAGCAGAGGAAAGTTAAGAGCTATATCATGAATGTACTTGTCGCTGGAGAAACATACATTGCATATATATCCTTTCTAATTTATCCCTTTTGCTTTATAATATATATTGATTTTTTTCCACATAGTTCTACTCTAATATAAGGTTGGTGAGGCTAAAAACACACTGGCTCTTTCACTGTTATACTTTCAGTTCCTGCGTCATGACAAGCACTCAAAATATTTGTTCTGTTACGTCTGTACACATGGAGGAAACACTATTTAAACTCATTGGTCAAAGCAAAGCAAAAGGTGAGTTTGGACTAGCTAGGTTCCTTTTAGGAGCATGTTTATTCTTCCAGGAAATGATTACATTAGAAAGAATATACATTTACTGCACAAAAGGTTTCAAACTGGAGTTCCCATTAAAGATACCTCTGGGCTAAGTTCGGAAGAATGTACATTTATGTCAAATAAAAACAAGCATGCATGTTCCACATATGTGAAGTCAATGAAACTCACTGGTAAAATATATCTGGCAGAAATCTCTTGATTGTCCCAAATATTTTAGCGAATAATGTCCATATGTGATCACCAATGCCTGTGTTGGGACAGAAGGATTTATTTCAAGAAGAAATCATCTCGCCTTCTGTCTGTTATTGAAAAGGGTTTGTCTGCTGTTGCGCTCTAGCCAAACGTTTCTTTTCTCCTGTGTTTTCCAATGCAATATAATGTGAGTGTTGTGTAAAATATGACAATGAGAAAAATGGTAAGTATTTTAGTTATCTCCAATTTAAATTTGAACGTATTTTCTAGAACAAGATACAAAGTCAGAGTAAATGATAATGCATCAGGCTTCCATTTGATCAGGCCGTGCACCCATGTCTTCAATATAATGTTTCTAGATTCTCAGTTCTAATGCTTATGTAAAATTGTCTGTTTGTAAAATGCCCTGCCTGCACTGCAGACTAGACACAGCAGCCTATACGTTGAACCAGATTTTATCTTCCAAAAATATTCCTGACACATTTTTACAAATTTTAAGTGTTTTAAGTCTTATTGATAAACGTTTCTCTAATTTCTTTTGTTGCAATAATCTATAAGTTCTGTTTCTATTCATTTACCCTGAGAATTCAAAGTGAATTTGTCAAAATATCATTTTGGTAAAACTTTGAAATTTTTCATACATTTAAAAGTAGAATGCAGATATCACGGCTATGAAATGTTTGCAAAGCATCAGTGTGTGAAACTGATGGAGAATGGAAAGGCTGGTGCTGCTTAGTTCTGCTCTGTGCTTCCCAGAGAGCTCCTGCATACTACAGGAGATGTGGAAGAGGCATGAGAGCCACCTGAACTCTGTTCTCTGTGGGCTTCAGTCTCCTATTTCTTGGGACCTACAACATTGTACATGCTCTCACTTCTGAATATTATCACATGAGTCATTCAGTTCCCACACTTACATTTTGGACAGGACACATCCTATCATGACTAATACATAAAAGTTAGAATTGTACTGAATGCTAGTCAGATGTAATAACCATAGCTAAGATGAGCAGAGATTCTGAGAAAAAAACCCTGGGCATCATTTAAGATCATTCCTGGTAATTTCATATCAAGCAAAGATGAGAATTAAGGTACTTTTTTCTATAACTAGAGCCAATTAGTGTTATTCAACATCTCTCTTCTGCCATGCACTCTGACTTTTCTTTTTCTGATTTTTAGCATTTGTACTAAATCTTTAAGTTTTATATCTATCCTGTTCAAGAGACCATACCCTGGAGTTGTAAAGGTTATATTCAAGTCCAAATTTGTAAAATCCAGTAAAAACAACATGAATAAGTTTCATATGAAGCCTCACTAATGATATGTGGCTAGTCACCAATCTATAAATATAGTAGAATCTCATTAGGCATCATTATACATTGACGTTTTCTTCCCTCCAGCCATGATTGGTTGTATCCTGGGTCTCTGGGTCATCCAGATTGTGAGTTGTCATATTCCAAGCAGTGTCTGGGGTGGGCTTAATCTAGCATGGGTTTTAGGCTAGTAGCTACAGACCCAAAGCAAAACATTAGGTGGAGCTTGGGAAATCCTACAGAAGAGGGGGAGAAAGGATTGTAGGAACCAATCCTTTCTGTGGTCAAGGACACCACAAGAAAACCCACAGAATGAACAAATCTGAGCTCAATGGGGATCACAGAGACTGAATCAACAACTAGGGATCCTGTATGGGACTGACCTAGGCACTCTGTGTATATGTTACAGTTCTGTAGTTTGGTCCTCTTGTGGGACCCATGATCATGAGAGCACAGGCAATCTCTAACTCTTTTATTGACTTTAGGGATCCTATTCCTCATACTATATATTAGGCCTTGTCTAGCCTTAATACATAGGAAGGTGTTTAGTCTTAGTGCAACTTGATATGCCATGTTTCGTTAATATTCATGAAAGAACTACTCTTTCCTGAATAGAAACCGAGGGGAAGTGGATTGGTGGGTGGAGATAGAGATATACAGGTGAGACTGGAAAAGAGGAAGGCTAGGAAACTGTGGCCAAGATGTAAAACAAACAAATAAACAATAAATAGACAGATAGATAAATAACACCAACAACTGAACTTGGAAACATTTTCCATCTTTCTTAAAATTTATATTTCAATTACTCATTGTGAAGTTATGTACTATAATTTATTTGCTTTCTCTATAAGCAGAACCTCTATAGGATGATTAAAAATACCTAATATTTCCTAATATTTGTAATATGGTTGAGGGCAAGACTGATGTCATTCACAATAGGAAATAGAAATTTTATTATATTCCTAGGATAACAAAAATTATCAATAAAATTGTAGAAAATTTATATCATGGTTAGAATAGAAAATAAGGTAAAATAGCCAAGAAGGTAGAAAAAAAGTTCTGGTAAGTAATTATAGATTATATTTTGAACTAATGGAAAACAAAATCAGTACCGATTCAGCAACCAACTGCGGCAACTAAAAGAACTAGAGCCTAAGATGTTGTTTATATAGCAGCCTAAGAGAGGGATTTTAATAATGTTGATTCTTAGTTTTGATAATTGAAATTATTTTGATAAGATTTTTTTCCTTATTTAAATGAAAGGTATGCAAAGGTTAGTGTCAATAGATTAGGCTGTCTCAAAAAGTATTACTACTTGCTTCTAAAAATCAATTTTTGAAATTAAATGAAAAATAAAACTTAAAACACAGTGATATACTCAAAATCAAAAGCCTTTTCTAAAGCACAGTTGGCTGGCTCTCTTGACCTTTGGGTGTGATGTAAGCAAGGGTCCTTACTACCTCTAGGTGATACAGTCTTTTAATCTTTAATATTTAGTGATCTGTATCTTTTCATAGAGAAATGAAGATTATTTGAAAGCAGAACTTATTTATAATTAGGGTCCTAGTAAACACTTACTGAGTAAGTACATACGTCTTTATGTTTTGAGAACTATAGCGTTGACACATAAAAAAAATTAACCTTAGTTTCTACAATGACTTATCAATCTGGAGTCTTAAAGGTTTTAAAATCACCTTCTTGTCTACTATTTGTCATGACCACTCAGTAGATTCTAGAAGATGCCAGAATCAAGTTTAAACATTGTACCATGTTTTTATCCTACTAATTATGGCAATGGACTCTTTGGGAGTTTTGAAGATGCTAAAATTGTGAATAAAATAGAAGTGCTCTGGCCCAAGGAAAGCATGCCATGCGAAGGTCACTGCTTCAGTGTCAGGATTGCAAGGAAAGCATGCCATGCAAAGGTCACTGCTTCATTGTCAGGGTTGCTCAGGAGAACACTGTCTTAGCCTTTCTGTCTCCAAACTTCTTACCTCATTCTTTTTTGCCTTTCTGTTGTCTCTGTGTCATGACACATTCATATGTTTTATTGGGTTATTCTTGTCAGCTCTTTTTTGTAGACAGAATATATTGTGCTCCAAAATTTAGTGGGTTTTCCCATATAATTATTTGATAGTTTATATGCTAGAAATAGCATAGTGGTGACCAATGCCTAGAATTTTCTTCAAAGGAAAAGAAAAGAGTAAGAGTGGAAAACTGTCCACTTCTTCTTCTTCTTCTTCTTCTTCTTCTTCTTCTTCTTCTTCTTCTTCTTCTTCTTCTTCTTTTTTTTTTTTTTTTTTTTTTTTTTTTTTTACTTTTCTCAAGGTGAAGTCACTTCACGTGAAGAATAAAGTAGGTGTTCTCTGTTGTTTCTGTCAGACTTCCACTTGCTTTCTTCTTGAATGTTCTCTTTCTACCTGGAGAATTCAGACTCTCTCCATTCAGAGGCAGCACATCCTCTCTCTGCCTGACCTGACTCAAGCTAAGGTCATTGGTTCAATGGGCACTCAAAATGGCTTTCACTTATCAAATACATTACATCTGCCTTTTATTTGGTAAGTCAAGTGATCATTTGGCTTTTGTGCTATCGCTGTATTTCCTCACTACTTTTCAGAACTCTGACAGAGATGAGGGATGGCATAAATTAGGTACCCCCCCTCACTGGATCTCAACACAGTAACATGCAACAGACATTGTGAAATGTTAACTCTTGTTTATCCTTGACTGGCTGATCAATAGCCATTCTAAATATTATCTTTGATGTTGAGGAAGCTGAACAGAAAGATATCAGTGGGAAGTCATTTTCTGGCTACTATCTAAAACTGCCTTTACTCATACATTGTCAGATACAGTTCTTGCTGCTATACATACATAGAGGAATTGAACATTTTTTCAAAACAAAGATGAGAGAACTGTATGGGGAAAAGTTTTATGATTAATAAGTTTTAAAGATCATCACATCAATAATATCAACCAAATAGAGCTTTTATAGTATATTTTCTATTTGTAAAAGAGTTACATGAAAAAATCTGAGTTACTGAGAACTATTAATTTGAACAAGGTTGAGGAGATTATCTTTCCACCATTGCATAACGTAGAGTCTCTGGAGGATGGATATTGCAGATGATGGTGGTTTATAATTGTTGTCTCTTCTGTCTAAGGGAAATTCCCCACTTTTAATCATCAGGAGAAGGAACTGGGGATAACTGACTCACGGCTTTCTCCCAGGAGCATGGTATTTTTATAACATCTGTTAAAGTGCTTCTAGAAACAGTACTTTGGGATAATGCTCTTGTATACTATAAAGATTTGTTACTTGCATTAGTTTGATAAAACACTGATTTCTCAGTAGTGAGGCCAGTCAGGAAGTATAGATAGGGCAACCAGACTAAGAGAATTCTGGCAAGAGGAAAGGCAGAGAATTAGTCACCAGCCAGATGTGGAGGAATCAAAATGAGAGCAATGCCTTACTGGGAAATGCCATGTGGCTAAAGATAGATAAGTATTGTTGGTTAATTAAAGTTGTAAGAGCTAAGAATAATAAGCCTGAGCTAATGGGTCAAACAGCTTATAATTAATATAAACCTCTGTGTTGTTTCTTTAGACTGAACAGCTGTGTGACTAGGCAGTACAGAAACTTCCATCTATAAACCAGGGTGGGGTTGTTCAATTTTCCCAGTCAGAGAATAGATTTCACCCATTTTCCTACAGAGAGTCAGGCTCAGAAAAACTCATTAGTGCTGAACATATTTGTAAGAAGCAGAGTTATGAACTAAGATGCTAATGTAACCCTTTACAGGGAGCAGCATGCTATGTTGTGTCATATAATGCTTACATCAGCTGGCAAGTAACTCCTTCTCCATCAGAGTGTCATCTTGGGGAATGAAAGTACCATCAGATGTGGTTAGACAGTTTTCATGCTGAACAAAGAAGCAAAACAACATAATTTGGATACTAGGGGCAATATTGACAAGATACCTGCAGAGAAGTAAGGGCCAACACAGTCAGTATAGCCCAATAACTCTTTTCTGTTAAGGAGGCCCAACGAAGTTTATGACAGACATCCCATGTGAGAGGGAACATGTCTACAAATGGATAATGTAGTTTCTTTTATGTTGAATAATGCCAGATTTAGTTCTCTATGAAACATTTAATAGCTGAATTTATATATTTTACATAGTTTTTAATTATGGAGCACAATACCAATGCATAGAACTCATAAATAACATATTCTCTGTTACCTCTTTTTGTTGAGAGTTTACATTGTATATTTGTCATTGCTTGTAACAAGAAAGGCGCACCTAAATGTCACATAAGTGCTAATTTTGTTCAATGATGGCCACATTCAACAATTCATTAGAGTATAATCTTATAATGGAGTTCCCTTTATGCCCAGACATTGAACTTGGCTTAGTGACAGGAAGATGAAGAAGATTTAGAATGCTATTCTGAAAGTATATTGAATATATTAAATATAGATCAGAACTTGTTCTCAGGTTAAGTAAATGATCATCTATTACCCACTTCATTTCCGAGGGTTCCTGAAATGGATTGCCTTTTTAAAAAACTCCTTCCTCATGGCCAATTGATTCTTCACATCCTACCATTAAAATCTTATAACTGTACAATCGCAATTTATTTAACTTACCTTGTAGGAAGTGATATGAAGCTGATAGCAAGAATTCGGCTAAACAGAACACTGAGTGAATGAGCAGTATACTAAAGGCTAGGACTTAGAATCACTCCTGGTTCTATATTAAGCAAATCTTATTTTACATGACTCATCCATTCATTGTGAGTTCCATTTTACGGCTTATCTTAAGATTCTTTGAATCAGGTGACTATTGATTAAAACTGGGAAGAATTCCTGGTGACTGAGAGATAAGTGAACTAAAACTCACAAGTCTTTCTGTTATTGATTTCACAAAGGCAAAACAAGATGCCTTCTAATTTTTTTCTCAATAGATTCATAGCTTTTATGTAAATTCATATTAAGCCCTGTGTTTGTAAATGCTTCAGAGGTTGGCAGAATTATGCAATCATATCATGATGCTTAATTTCTATTATACTCAGACTAAATGTTGTTTATGAATTTTGCGAGGCTATGCTAGGATTAAATTAGCCTTTCAGTTTCAGGACTAAGGAAATACATGTCATAGATTTCAATGTAGGCAGACTTTATTCACTTCATGGACAAATGCAAAACAGAGAATTTCCCTCCTTATCTTGTCTTACTTCTTGATCAGATATAACTTATTTTTTTCTCCTGCTTTTAGACTAGGACTTACATCATTAATTTTCCTGTTTCGAGGTCACCCAGCCTCAAAATGAATGACATCACCATCTTTTTGGTTTTCCCAAGTAGAGGGTAGACTATGAGTCTTCTCAGCTCTCACATGGTAAGAGCTAATTCCTTATACTAAACTTCCTTATCTATGCCACTATCTTTCATCTATCAATCAGGCTGCTTACCTGTCTGCCTGTCTATTATCTATCATCATCTATATATCATTTATAGATCAATTATTATCTTTTCATCTTTTCATTTGCTGCTTTTCTGAAGGAAACTAATTCAAAGAGGTGACTATATATCTTATTATTTAGTCCAATACTTGTTAAATTGTGTTAGAGGTAAGAAAGGACTGAAGAAAAGAAACATGTATAAAGTTAGATCTTCAGTGTTTCACAAATCAGAAAGCACTTTGTCTTACATTGTAGAAGTGTAATCTAAGACAGCACCACTAATTCTCTCTTCTGAGATTCTTAGGTTATTTCTGTGAAAACAGAAACTGTCATTCTGATTCCTATTTGGTCCTTGCTCTTAATATTCTGTTATACTGTATAACACAGAGATGTTGAGAATGTGTAAGGAATCACAAGGATTTTCTCATGTATCAGCCCTGTAGTAAGTGAACACAAGCTACAACTCAGGATCTTAATGATCACTGAACTCAGTTGCTTCCTAATGTATATAAAAAAAAAACAGCAAAAGCACATGAAATTGACATTATCTGCCTATTGTATGCATAGTGTTATAAACTCTCAGTCATTAAATACTTTTAAAGGCATGTTAAATGTTCAAAAGAACTTAAAGTTGCTTTTTAAAGTTCATGTATGTGTGCTGTGTTTATGTCCATTTGACTCTTCCCTTGCTTTCCTCCAATTCCTTCTATTCTCCCTCCTTTCCCATTTGAACTTTTGGCTTCTTTCTCTTATCTTATTATTGTTAGACATATATACAGAAGTCGGTGTGTAAATATAACCTGATGAGTCCGTTTAGTGTTGCTCACAAATATATGTTTTAGTTTGACCAGTTTCAATCACTATCTTAAAGATATTAGAGTAATCTTGTTTAATGTCACATTCTGTATCTATCATATACAAGTGACCTTTAGAAAAAACCTGCTTTAGATCTTATACATTATAATTAAACCCCAAAACAAACATTTCTACTATTATATATTTGTTTATTGTATGAAGCATATACTCTAGACAGGTGGTACTAACCCTTCTAACCTTGTGACCCCTTCCTTATACAGTTCCTTATAATGTGGTGACTCCTGACCACAAACAAAATTACTTTTGTTGCTACCTCATAACAGTTATTTTGCTACTGTTATGAATAATAAATGCATCTGTGAATATGTGTGTTTTCCAATGGTCTTAGGTGACCCTTGTGGTAGGGTCACTTTGACTTCCTAAGGGGTTATGACCCACAGGTTGAGAACCACTGCTCTAGACAGTGCAGTTGTTTAAAAAAAATCTCAGTTGCCCTAATTTTGAGTAACTAACAGCTATGTCTACCAGCACCTTGTCCACTGCTCCGTGAGGTTGTTGTCCATGAGCATTTGGTACCAACACACAATTGGCAGTTGTGGTTAGTGAAAAATTTATTTCATGAAGTCTTGTGCAGAGCCTGTAGTTCAGGAAAGGAGACCCGCATTTGT
The DNA here is from genome assembly GCF_014885135.2 of Alexandromys fortis. Taxonomy (NCBI): domain Eukaryota; kingdom Metazoa; phylum Chordata; class Mammalia; order Rodentia; family Cricetidae; genus Alexandromys; species Alexandromys fortis. The sequence continues at coordinate 7,080,062 of NW_026067917.1, read as the reverse complement.
TTACCATCTTGGAAGGGTTTACTCCCAGGGAGAAAGTAATCAATACATTTGTCACAGGTATTTACCTTTGAGAGATTACCCATATTTACACGAGGCTGTAGTGAATGGCAATGTATTAGATAAGTATGTGTTCTCTTCCCAGGAAGTAGATTTAAAGATATTACAGAATCCAGAAGGCCACCTGCCTCTGGACATTCACCTCCTAACAAGCTCCTGAGGAATTCAGTGTGCTCATTTTACCTCAAGCTCTGCAAAGCCAATCTCAGAAATGTACCATTGCCACACAGGGGTTAAATTGTTAATGCCTTACTTTCACTTCCTTAAATCTTTTTTAATCAAACTTTGCCTTTTCTCTCCCTGGGGAAGAGCAAATGGACAGCTTTCGTCTCGTGCGCTCCTCCTTCCATTACCATCACAGCAGACTGCATCTGAGACGGTAATAATTCAGTGATGAAATACAAAATGTCGCAATGCCATCTCTCCTAAAGTGAGCTGAGATTTTGTTATGCCATTTTAGGTGCACTAATAGCAACTCAAGTCCCATGGAGTGTCCTAATGTGAATTTAATGAGCTGATAGCGTATAAATGGCAGTACTGTGAGGGTGAAGGTGACATAACCTTTTTCTTTCTACTTGATGTTTGTCTTTGAAAAACTACAGATCTGCTCAAAATGTACTACATTACTACTAAGTGCCACATCGCTCACCGAAGACGCGACTATTGTTTTACCATTTAAGAATATTTTTCTCTTTTACTGGAACATGTAGCAAGAGCAATTTTTTTATCATTAGGATAATAAAAATCAGAATAGTTTTTTCCCCCTCTGAACAAACAGAAATTATGTTTCACTGCCGTGTCTATTTTGCCATAGGCTGATGGTCTCCAGTGACAAATATTTACTCATACACCCCATAGCCTTTGAATGTCACAGTCAGTGATGAAGCAACAGCAAATTGGCCTTTAAAGACAGTGAAACCATTTATCCTTATGTAAGTTAGAATTTAAGGCTGCTCTCAAGAACGAATTTAGAGTTTTGTCAATTATATTTGCTTCCCCAGCAATAACCAAATTAAATTAAATAAAATATCATGATTTATCCTTGGAGCATAGTAGAAGTTGGATGAGGAGAAAGAATTACAAAATTCTTTCAGAGAGGAAAAATGATTCAATATCTTTGATGGTCACCCATAATAAAGAACATAAAAGCACTTTCTAAAAGTATGTTTCACAGTACAACAAATTTTAGTGGAATTTATCTTCCCTCCATGTTAGGTCTGCATCAGACTTTGCGCTGGAGTATTGACCTGGAAGGAAAGATACAATTTAACTCATTTTATAATTACTTGAGTTTCTGCAAAGAACTCTTTAAGACCTATCAACTTGTGCTGTCCCCAAACAAAATCTCTTATATTACAGAAGAAGAAACTGAAACCAACCTAGCTTTTATGATCCTCAGAAGTCTCATGGGTAGCTGACATAACAGTTAAGGGATATTAGAAGAATGGGCTGACTCTACCTTGGACACATTCACTATGTCCTGAACACCTGAAACCATGAATTCCATGTGATATTTAAAATTGCTCATCACTCACCAAGTTTAAAATGAGTAACACAAACTCTGATCTAAAGAGAACTTGTGTCTGAAAAAAGCCTGGGATAAAACCGGACTCGCTGAACATAGCAGACAATGAGGACTACTGAGAACCCAAGAACAATTTCAATGGGTTTTTGATCCTACTTCACATACTGGCTTTGTGGGAGCCTAGGCAGTTTCGTGGATGCTCACCTTACTAGACCTGGATGGAGGTGGGTGGTCCTTGGACTTCCCACAGGGCAGGGAACCCTGATTGCTCTTTGGGCTGATGAGGGAGTGGGACTTAATTGGGGGAGGGGGAGGGAAAGGGGAGGTGGTGGTGGGGAAGAGACAGAAATCTTCAATAAATAAATAAATAAATAAAAATTTAAAAAAATAAAGAGAACTTGTGATTAGTCTGCAATTCAATACCTCTTGGCAAAATCTATCAAAACTAAAGAAATACAATTATATCTCCAATAAAAATATCTATTGTGTAAGAATTGAAGAGGCAAAGAGTCTTAAATTTGGATTTTGGCTATAAAGAAATTGCCAATAAATAAAAACACTTTCAGGTTGCTGGGTGACAAAGCACAGCACCACCTAGGCTTGACAACTGACAGGTACATATTTCCTTCCTGAGGTTTCCAGGCCTGGCCAGCAGCTGTGATGCTTCATTGCTGATGGGGTTTCCAGCAGGGACACTGTCTATCTCTTTCAGAATGTATGTTCTTATTTTGTAACAAAAACTGTCCCTTGTTCCTCATTGTTTGCTAATTGAGTAAAGGTTAATGTACCCGGTAGAGAGTGTATTCCATTTTGTACCCATGTAGTTTCCTCATGCTTCCTATGGTTATGTGACTGTGGTGGTTTTGAGACAGGCTCTTGTAGCTCAAACTAACCTCTGACTGTCCATGTAACTAAGTGTGACCTTCATGTGGTCTTCTGTAAAATTTAAGTAATTGAGAATATGTATTAGAGGTTGATTGTGTTTCATAACTCTACCCTGTCAAAACACATTTGTCAAATAATTTATCCATTTTCCTTTCATGTAAGCCTATATATACTTTCACAATTATCTGATTTTTAAATAAAAATCTGATTTACAGTCCAGCTGGCTTTGGTGAGCTCCCAATAGATCAGCCCCACTGTCTCAGTGGGTGGGTGCACCCCCCGTGGTCCTGACATCCTTGCTCGTGTTCTCCCTCCATCTGCTTCTCATTGGGACCTTGGGAGCTCAGTCCAGTGCTCCAGTGTGGGTCTCTGTCTCTATCTCCATCCATCACCAGATGAAGGTTCTATGGTGATATGAAAGATATTCGTCAGTATTACTATAGGATAGGGTCAGTTCAGGTTCCCTATCCTCAGCTTCCCAAGGGACTAACTGGGGACAGCGCCTTGGACTGTGACTGAAACAGCATGGGATAAAACCGGACTCTCTCATCATGGCGAACAATGAGGACTGATGAGAAGCCAAGGTCAATGGCAAGGGGTTTTGATCCTACTTCATGTTCTGGCTTGATGGGAGCCTAGCCAGTTTGGATGTTCACCTTCCTAGACATGGACGGAGGGGGGAGGACCTTGGACTTTCCACAGGGCAGGGAACCATGACTGCTCTTTGGATAGAAGAGGGAGGGGGAGAGGAGTGGGGGGAGGGGGAGAAGAGAGGGGGGAGGGGGAGAAGAATGGGGGGAGGGGGTGGGAAATGGGAGGCTGGGAGGAGGCGGAAACTTTTTTTTTTCTTATTTTCAATAAAAAAAAAGAAAAGAAAAAAATCTGATTTACAGAATCAGTGTTGTTTATCACACTGGCATTTACCTATGAAAACTTCTATTTATATGGTTTGTCATTTAAAATAAAATATGACTTTTTTTGTAGTAATTGTCTTGGTCATGATATTACTTTATAGCAATAGATTAGTGATTAAGACGTGACATGGGTCCCAAAGGCAGAAGAACAATAACCAGCATCTCTGTTCATGACTTAGGGGCTATATAAAAGTAAATTGATATTTAATTTTGATATAATTTTTACAGATCAAACTTGAATGACTTCTGTCAAACAAGTGGGTAACAACATTGAGCATTTTACTCTTTTCTTAAAAAGGGAGGGGAGAACTGGCTTTTTGGGAGCCTAGCCTGTTTGGATGCTCACCTTCCTAGACCTGGATGGAGGGGCGAGGACCTTGGACTTCCCAGAGGACAGGGAACCCTGACTGCTCTTTGGATTGGAGAAGGAGGGGGAAAGGAGTGGAGGGAAGTGGAGGGAAATGGGAGGCAGGGAGGAGGCAGATTTTTTCAATTTAAAAATATATATATGGGAGGGGAGAGGCTGGAGAGATGGCTCAGCAATTAGGAACACTGGCTGTTCTTCCAGAGGTCCAGAGTTCAGTTCCCAGCAACCACATGGTGGCTCACAACCATCTGTGATGAGATCTGGTGCCCTCTTCTGACATGTAGGCATACTACATACAGGGAGAACACTGTACTCATAATAAATGAATACATCTAAAAAGAACAAAAGGAAATTAAAAACATGAGAGCAGCTGTGGTGGTATATGCCTTTAATCCCAGCATTCAGGAGGCAGAAAACAGTGGATCTCTGTGAGTTTGAACCAGCCTGGTCTACAGAGTGAGTTCCAAGACAGGTTCCAAAACTACAGAGAAACCCTGCCTTGAAAAAAAAAAATGAATGAATCCAAGTATGGTCTTTCTGCCACCCTCTAAGCCTATGTCTTCTTTCCAGTATGTGGGGATTATTGTCCCTCAAGAGTTCCATGGGAAGAACTCTCATGCCTTAACATTATAACATGCCAAATTGCATTGGCATTCATATGGATTAAATGTCACTGTACCTTTAAGGGAGAAACACAGAAAGGAATGTGATTGTTTAGCTAAAAACACATATGCATGTTGTTTTCTCAAAACAAAAAAAAAATGATTTAGAACCCTGAAAAAAAAAGTTTAAGCCCTGGAAACAAAAATGGGCAGTACTTAAAATAATGAACAAATTCAACCTTCATGTGTGCAGGGTAGTGAGTAGCCTTGGAAACCAAGGTTCTATAAGCTTATACAAAAAAAAATCATTTTACTGTTACCAGCAAGATTTTCAGATTTGATTTGTGCAGCTTATAGTATTTGAAGTTTTGTTTGGCTTCACATGCTGTCATTTTCTTTCTAACATTTTTTTTTATTACAGAAACAAGATTTTGTTCAAAAAAGCACCCCAGACCTTAATCATATGCATGTATAATGTCATTTCGTAGGTCTTACATTTTTAATGTAGTCTGATGGTCTAAGTCAATGTTTGCCCGAGATTCTCTAACTGAAATAACATGGAAATTTTGTAACCTGCAATTATAAAAAGCATAGTTACAGGAAAGAAATTTTTTCCAGTCTCTTCTGGGAACTCTACATAACTTACTTATTGACCCCACATTTGATTTATAGCAAATGGAATGAATTGCCATCAAAATCCCCCAAATTTAATTATTCCCATAGGTCACAGATCTAAAATGTGCTGTAAGAAGTTCAGACTAGAAGCGTCTAAAATCTTTAGTGTTATCCAAGTCTTTTAATGGACAAAGAACAACAACAAAATAATGTCAAGAAGACTGGCTCAGTGATTTGTTTAAGATAGTAAAACTTATTAATTCAGAAGCCATGCTTTCTTGCCCATCCCTTGGTTCCTCATACAAATACATTTTCTCTAAAACAGATGAAATACCACAAATCCTCAGCATCTTAAGTTGACTGTGTTTCTTACCCTGAGAATGAGATGTTTTTCAACAATAATGGGGGGTGCTATGGGACACAGAAATTTCCATTAATTACACACTGCATTTTACAAGATCACATCACACTAGTGCAAAAAAGTGAAGTTAATACAAATAAACAAACGAGGGAGAGAAAGAGGAAAGAGAAGGGCAGTTATGTGTGTTCTAGCGTATGTGCTTTAAAAGACCACATTAGAAGATCTGACCATCTTAGCCCTTATAAGAAGTACAACATTTGATCTGAGATTTCATACTGAATTAAGGATTATTTATATTGAGATATTTATTCCAAATGCATGCATGTTTTTAAAGGTTTATTTATTTTATGTTTATGAGTGCTCTATTGGCATGTATGACTTTATTCCAGAAGGGGGCATCAGATTCCACTATAGATGGTTGTGAGTCACCCTGTGGTTGCTGTGAATTGAACTCAGACACTTTGGAAGAGCAGTCAATGCTCTTAACTGCTGAGCCATCTCTCCAGCCCCAAGTGCATGCGTTTTTACTCCAACTTTTATAATGTTCTGTGTGTTAACATGAGGGATTTTCTGCTAAAGTATCAGTCACCTGGAAACTATCTCTGCAATGCTTTAGCTTGTAAGTTCGCTTAAGGCCAGGTGCTGAAAACAGTGCATTGTTACTTATGTTCTTAAAGGACAACTCATTTCTTCTTGGACAGTGCAGAAGAGGTTTAATTTCTGTACAAAAGGGAAGAAGAAATATGGGTTAGTTAGAAATAAAAGGGTATGTTTGAAAAGTTGTGGTTCATAATAAAAAATACATTTTTAACTTCTTCTTGTATACGTATAGGTCATTTTAAAACTTAATTCTAGTTTTGTCATCTAGAGTAAAATATTTAACTTTCGAAAGAGATTGCTTTAAAGTTAAACGTCAATGCCAGCTGTTAATGGAACTTAGGTGGGTGACCTTACTGAGGTCTGCCGGGATAATTAGTATGAGATGTCATCGAGACATTGGGCTTTAAAAACTTCCAACAGGTCATTGTAGTTTCAGGTGAGGCTAGAAACTGGCCACATAAGATGTTTGTATTGCCATGGCTTTGCTGTCATTTCTGTCTCTGTTGCTCCTGTCCATTTGACTTGGAGCTACAGAAGCGTCTATGTCTGTGTTCTGAGGGGTTGTCACCACTACCTTGGGAGAAACTGACAAAGTTATTGAAAACGACAAAGGGGTCTGTAACCTTTCCGGATACTCCCAGAAATAGCAATAAGAAAAAATGTAGCAAAATATCCTAACAGTTGTCTAACAAAAGGTGTGTGTTGTGCTTGAACACTAAAGCTACCTAGGTTCAGCCAGGATGTCCCAAGTTAAGAATTCTAATGGCAGAGACGTAGTCTAATCTGTATGCTCCTTGTGCCTTTATAGGCATCTGTTTCTTTAGGTTAGAAAAATTTTCTCCTATGATTTTGCTGAAATTATTTCTTGGGCCTTTGAACTGGGTTTCTTGTCCATCCTTTATTCCTATTATTCTTATTCAATATTTTCATAGTTTCTCAGATTTTTTGGTTGTTTTGTGTCAATATTTTTTTTTAGATTTAATATTTTATTTGACTGATGCATCCATTTCTTCTAGAGTGCCTTCAATGCCTGAGAGTCTCTCTTCCATCTCTTGTATTCTGTTGGTAAATTTTGCCTCTGTAGTTCATGTTCAAATTCCTAAATTTTTCATTTCCAGAATTCCCACAGTTTGCATTTTCCTAGTTGCTTCTATTTCCATTTTTAGATCTTGAACTGTTTTATTTATTTCCTTCAAATGTTTGCTGGTGTTTTCTTGGATTTCACTAAAGAATTTATTTCTTCCAATTGTATGTTTGTGGTTTCCTGGATTTCTTTTTTTCCTTTTATTCTTATTTATTCTTTTCATTTCTTTTCTTTTACTTTTATTTATTCATTTCCTCTTTAGGACTTTTTTAATTTTTGTATTATTAATTTTAGGTTTTTATTCTTATGCTCCAGCTCTATTGGAACATTCAGAGCTTACTGGTGTAGGTCAACTAGACTCTAGAGGAGACTGCTGCCCTGACTGTTATTAATTGTTTTCTTGAAGTGTTATCTAGTGATCTGTGTTTGGGATGAGTATAGTTCTAGATGCTGATTTCTAGTTATGTCTTTGTTGGGAAGGTGTTTTGTTCCTTGGCTTCTGTTTCCTTTCTGGTTTTCAGAGAGTATGATGGCTCTCTTCTTCCATCTCATATTCCTCTCTAGTACTGGAATTAATAGCATGAACCACTACCACTTGCTTTCTCTGGCAAACAAGTTTGGCTACTGGGATTAACTGTTTGTGCCATCACTGCCTGGTCTGTAAGCCTGACCAGGGAGACTGTTCCATTCTCTGATCTTCAGGCAAACTTTATTTATGAAAACACTTGTGAAATTTTAGTACAAGAGGGCATTCATTGCATTTCCTTTCCTCATTCCCAATCTTTGGCAGGGTGTATAATTATATATTGTTGATAGAGACTTGATCCTTTACCAAAAAATTATGGATGCAATTAGATTTCTCCCCTTGAGGTTCACTCTGAAAAAAATTGAAGATGTCTTATTCATCATTCTCTTAAATAATAAACTGTAATGATAAAAATCCAAATTCTTGTTTAGCAATTTCAGATCATGTAACTGCAATAGATGTTGGTTTCTGGAACTCTTACTTGTCATCTAAAAATAAAGACAGCTGTTAATAAGTTGTCAAAATTCATCGGGAGATAAGATAAACCGACTTGGAACTTATACTCTTCTTGGAAATTATTTGATTTGAAGTAATTTCTACAGTACTTCTACTACTAGTGTAGCCTTTACCACTGATCAGTTCTCTAGAGTAACAGAAATTGTTTCTGAGGGAGAGAGAGAAGAGGAACTTATAATAGGTACTTACAGGCTCTTGTCCTGCTAATCCAACAATGCCTGGTTTAGAACATAGAGAATCTATTAGTTGTTCAGTCAAAATGCCTCAGCTAGTCTTGAATACTTGCTGGGATCCCACAAGTAGACTCTAATGGCAGTGAAGAGATGGACTGGTTAGTGAGGCAAGAGCAAGCAGGCAAACAGCAAAAGCTTCCATAATCCATGTCCTTATATATGCTTCCAGCAGAAGGCACAGCCCAGATTGGCTATTCCAATAAAAATCTGGATAAAGATGTGTCTTCCTACCTCAAAACTCCAAATTAGAATAGACTTTTCCTCTTCAAATAAAATCCAGATTAGAGTGGGGTTTTCCAAGTCAAATTAAGCAAAAATCCCTTACAGGTGTGGTCTCTACCTTTGGGTTTTGGTTAATTACAAATGTAGTAGTCAATTGACAAGTAAGGATAGCCATCACCATGGCTTACCCAGAAACCATCTTCAACAGATGGTGTCGGTGGCACACACTCACAGTCATCATCTCACACTTGAACTTGATGGGTTTCTATTCCTTTATCCATGTAAAACTGTATGTTCAGGTATAGAGACTTAGCGACTACCCAGAGAAGCATCTCATTAGCTCAAATCAAAATGATGCTCTTTCTCAGGTGTGGCTGTTTGTCACTGACCTCATCTTTACGGGCCAGTCTGCTATGTGGTCTGAATTTCAACTCAAGTGTCATACCTGCTATTTGCAAAGTACTTCACATAATTTCTCTCCTCCAATTTTGAGTGCATACCCGTACATACATATTTTAAGACCTGAAGCAGAACACTCTAGATATAAGTCAACAAATGATTTGCACAAGGAACCGACATTTAGCTCGGGAAAATGAACATGTTAGGGTTTCTGTTTATACTGTCCAAATCACATGTGTCGGGAGCTGTTCCACATGTCCAAAGAAGTAAGTTTGTTTGGATTTGTGAATTTTGCTGAGATCGTTCTTTTGTGTTCATGTGTGGTAAATGTTTTTCCTGTGAATCTGGGTTCCTCTGATGTGACATTTAATTAGAGTGACACAGAGTTGGTGATTACATTTATTTTGCAACTTTGTTTTCACTTTTTCTTTTAAACTTATTTCCACCTCTTAAACATTAACATCCATCCCAAATATATTTAAATAAATTTTAGTTGTAAAGAATTTTTTAACATCAATATGTATGTGTGTTGGTGTTCAGAGGCCAACTTGGATGATCTGGAGCAGAGGTCCAGTTGTTGCGAGATGTCTGATGAAGGTGCTGAGAAACATATTCAGGTCCTCCAAAAGAACAGTAAGTGCTCGTAACTACTGAGAGATGTAATATAAATTTAAAAATGTACAGTTTTCTTTGCTTTATGTTTAAAAACCAGCCCACAAATCACAATCCCAGAGAATTTAGACAACATTGAAGACCCTAAGAGAGACATACATAGATCTAATCTCAGTGGTAAGTAGAAAAAGTCAAGATCTTCTGAGTAAATTGGGAGCAAGGGGACCTTGTCGGAGGGTTAAAGGAGAGAGGCAGGAAGGGGATCAGAGAAAAATGTAGAGCTCAATAAAAATCAATAATATAATAAAAATGTACAGTTTAAGTGACTATACCTTATATTCTTAACAAATGTTGAAAAGTTCTCTTTTTAAGACTAAAGATTTAAACAACATGGTCTAAAGTCACATATGTAGTTCTTTATAGATATGCAATAAAATATCTTAAGAATATTATGTCCAAACATGCAAGCACAATACATTTCAGTAAACTGCTAGGTTTGAAATACATTTTTTTTAGATATGATAGTTACATACGGTTCTAAATTTTTTATCTTTTCTTTTATGTTTTCCTAAAACATGCTTAGGAAATCCTAAAGTCTACTTATCAGACCACTCAATATATTTAACTATGGTAAAGCATTTAAGTAGTAAAATGGAGCAATAAGAGAAACAGTCAACTTAATAATAAATCTAAGAAAATTCCCCTTCATGATTCTCTTTTGAAATAGAATAGCAATGAATACTGTTGTTTTGCCTCATATCAGTTGGTAAAATTAAAATATTACTGAGTTGAAATATGTATTTCAATAAAAATTGAAAATGTTTAATTTTATATTACAACATATTTTTAATTTAGTTTGGTCCTAATACATAATAATGTGTTATATAACATATACTTAAATCTCAAAAATGAATTCAGCAACCATTTTATATTAGTAAAGGCTAAAAGAGTCCTCTGAATCTCTAGATTTCCTTGTTGGAAAATGTATGTTGTATTTAAAACACTGAATATCTTTCAAAATCTTTCCTACATTTTCATATATACTTTGCTTTTATAACAGTAAAAGAAAGTTAAAATTAGCAAATATGAAATAGAAACCATAAAACAGGACAAGAAAAGCAGCATTTGCTTGGAATACGAGACACTAGATGATACCTACAAATTATCCTGATTATTCCGGTAAGTTTTCCTAGACCAATTGTGCAAGCCTGGAATTTTCAATAGCTAAACACTCTTGAATAAGACGCCAACCATCTCGCAATCTGTTTTCCTCTTAAGAAATGCAGTGGGTGGGATTAGCACTCCTAAATAAACTAATCCTGCTTCAGGGAAATGTCATTTTACACGTGAAAACACCTGTGCTGTACCTCAGCCCTTCTGGAGAAAGTTTTCTCATTCTGTGCCGTGTTTGCTTGTTCCTCAGCGGGATCTGCTGATGCTAATGGACTCACAGCAGTGCATCCTACATCAGTTATTACAGGTCTAATTCAGTCATTAACATTTCATTAATGGACAAGCCTCCTCGCTGCCGGCAAGGCTGTGTAGATATTGATGAGCTCTGCTTGAAGAAGCAAGTCAGTAAGGTGGACTGTTTCTGTCCGGGAGTGCTTGCTTCAGCTTACTCTGGAAGGCACAGGGAGTTTGCTGAGATTGAATCTGTAGCTCCATTGTAACCAACTAGAGAATGTAAGGGCTTTGATCTCCACCCTGGAAGATTCTGATAAATTTTATCAACATTCTAGGAAAGATAGCTTACTAATTATGGACCCCTGATGGGAAAGAAAAAGCAAAATATCATGCATTTGTCCCATATAAAAATTGTAGACCGTTTACTGATGTGAATTATAATTTGTTTTCAGCTACTAGGTACACAAACTTGAAGCGTTTGAATGAAGATGTAATTTAGGTTTTCATTTCCCTATCTCTGTATTACAGAACAGCATGGCGGGGCTACTGCCTCAGTCACTTTGTACACTTTCCCACCTCCAGCCATCCCCTCATCCCCGGGTTTGAGCCTAATAACGCTATCAATGTACAAATGTCAAAAAACCCCACGGATTCCATGTTGTAAGGCCAAGTTGCCACGCAAACTGCCATTTCTGTGTGATGTTGTAAGAGCTTTTGGTACAGAACTAAGCCTGGTTCTCTCAGGGGCACAGTGATCACACTCTAGGATGTTTGACCACCTACAGGTCTGCAGCTCCCTTTGCAGGTTCCTGCTCTTTTCTCAATACCCATGGTTTGAAATAGACTTTCCAAACTTCATGGCTGAATCCAAGCAAAGGGAGTAAAGTACCATTTCTGTACAAGAAACTTCAAATCTAGAATATATTGTTTTTTACTCCAATATTTTTTGTGATCATCAGAAAGTTACAAAATAATTCTATATTTTTTTATTGATTCACTCTCTAGACTGCATCAGTGAGATCAAAAACTTCTGTTATCCTCTACTTTCTTCTCTGTGGAATAAAGTTGTTGGACTATTTGATCTCCAAGGCCTCTTCCAGCTGTAAAATTCTATGACTGGGATTCTAAACTCTGCATAAAGCTGGACAATCAGATCTTCGAATATGGACTGTATCCCCAGTTCTCCTATTAAACAAATTGCTGTCTTCCTGTGCAACTGTGGCTTGAAATGTATTATGTCATACCAATTTCTAATGCGAGTGCTTTGTGGAAATTACTAATTTGATACCACAATTATATTTGCAATGTAAAATTATTAAGTATATCCATATTGCTTATAACTGTACATTGAGCTTATATTGTTGCAATAAAGTGTGTTTAAACTCCATTACATAACCTTATTGTACTCGCTAATAGAATCCACAATTTAAATGGGGAAAAAGGAGTGGGAAATCAAAAGAAATTGATTGTGGAAGGTCAAAGCCGACTCCAAGGTTTCAAGGGAATAAATAGAGAGACTTCTATAAGCACATTTCAGTCGTGTTTATGGTCAATGTATTCCAAGCATGGTCCCCAAAAGGAATAAGGTAAGAAGTCACTTGAAAACATTTTGAATAAGATATCTATAAAATGTATTCTGGCAGGTAGTGGTGGTACATGCCTTTAATCCCAGCACTTGGGAGGCTGAGGTGAGTGGATCTCTGTGAGTTCAAGGGCAGCCTGGTCTACAAAGCGAGATCCAGGACCACCAGAGCGACACAAAGACACCCTGTCTCTAAAAACAAAAAAATAAAATAAAATAAAGAGAGAGAGGACAGAGAAGTACGTAACAATTATAACTTCTTTCTCTGTGCTTCACACAGATCTAGGATGTCTTTACTTATTAAAGTATAAACAAAGTAATAGCTACTTAATCAAAAATGATGGCAGTGTGAAAAAACATGGAATTGTTCGCTGAAAAGTCTTAACTTTGTTCTTTTGAAGTAACCATTTGGTTTCATTTTTAGTTTCTTAGAAGCTTTCATTCCTTTCAGATAGCTATGTTTCAATTTCATAAACTCTATAGATGCAGATGTGATCCTCATTAAAAATAATAAAAGCCCAGCACAACTTTATTTCTAAATGTGTAAAGAAATACATGGAGTAGAATATTTAGGTTGAAGTCGCAGTATTTACAAAAATTACACCCAAACAAAGAGTAGCAGACAAAAACAAACAAACAAAAAAACATAAGTCCTCTCATCAGTAAACATGATAGTAAATATTTATCAGCTAATATGTGCTAAGAATATAAGCTAATATTTCATATTCCCCTGCATGTTATTATATGCTGTGCAGGCCAGTTTTATGTTAACTCGACAGGAGGTAAAGTCATCTGACAGCAAAGGACCTCAATCAAGAAAATGCCTCCATACGACTGGGCTATAGGAAAGTAGAGCCTTTTATTTAGTGGTTTGTAGGAGAGGGCCCAGTCCACTGTGGATTGTATCATCCCTCGGTCGATGGTCCTGTGTTCTGTGAGACAGCAGATTGAGCAATTCAGTAGAAGTAAGTCAGTAAGCAGCATTCTTCCATGACCTTTGCTTCAGTTTCTGCCTCCAGGTCCTGGCCTCATTTGAGTTTCTGTCCTGACTTACTTCAGTAATGAACAGTGATTTGGAAAGGTAAGTCAAATAAACTTTTTCCTGACTATGTTGCATTGGTCATGGTGTTTCATCATGGCAATAGAAAACCTAAGACACGTGCACACAGCATAAATATATTTATTTTGACTCTGTACCTTCCTATGAATGAGTCTCTACTTATTTTTATAATTATAACTTTATCAAGTACCATAGCAAACATTTTTTCTCATATTAGATCTTTTTTCTGTTTTCTTTGTTACCAGATCTTCATGATGTGATCTACGTATACTCTTCTACAGGGCTCATGTAACACAGGCCTCTACTCTCCCTTCAGCAAGGCAAACATCTCAGCTCTTTCTGGGACACTAGTGCTTTATACTATAGCCTAGGAGTCTTTTTTAAGCCCAAACCATTGTGATGCTAATTCAGAGAACATAAGACAAATACAGCAAGAATTGAAGGTATGAGAGATGCTATAAAAATTTAATTGTTGTCTATATTGGAAATTTTATGACTAATTAGTGATGTAGAGTGAATTTTCTTTCTTTTCTCAGAACTCTTAAGTTGAGGCTCTAACCCTCAATGTGATGACATTTGAAGATCAGGCTTAATTACATTTGGATGAGGTTATGAGACAAAGCCCTTATGAGATTATTAATGCCCTTTTAGACAAGTTCACCAGAGGTATCTCCTCTCTCTCTCTCTCTCTCTCTCTCTCTCTCTCTCTCTCTCTCTATTTTTTTTTCTGAACAAAGTTTCTCTATATAACAATCCTAACTCTCCTGGAACTTACTCTGTAGACCACACTGGCCTGAAACTCACAGTGATCTGCCTGTCTCTGCCTCCTGAGTGCTGGGATGAAAGGCAAGTGCCACCACTACTGGACAAGTTACATCTCTTTTTCTCTCAAGAACTCAAGGAGAAGTTTGTCTTCTGAACATCAAGAACATAATCCAGAGTTTTAGCTTCCCTATGTCAATATTCTTGGCTCAGTCTCCCCCACCAGAACTACAAGGAAAAAGTATGTGTGTTTTTCAAGTCGCCCAGTATATGGTAACATTTTCTGGCATCCTGAGTGGACTAATACACTTAATAGCTTCACATTTTTTCCTAATACATTGTCTTGTATTTCAATAACAGAATCGAGCAGCCAGAAAATATGGCAGGTTTGAATATTCACACGTATCTTGACTTTCTTTAATTTTGTTTTCCCTATCATCCATTCATTTTCCTATAATATAATATAATTAATACAATGCGGAGAATGCTAGAGAGATGGGTCAGTTGCTGTAGGATGTATAGCACAAGCATGACAACCTGAATTTTCCCACAAAACTCATACAAAGTTTCTGGTCAAACAGATCTGGATTGTAGAGGGTGGAGGGTGGAGTAGGAATCAAAGTAATTGGCCAAGCAGACTATCCTAATTGATGAGCTCTCTATATTCAGTGAGGAGCTAGACATTGTCTCAGAAATGAGCTAGAACAGGACATCAGATATTGATTAAACTCTTGTTTCCACACTCATATACATATATATGTTTGTGTTCCGGAGCACAAAAACTCACAAACACACATGTACATTCACACACACACACACACACACACACACACACACACACACACACAAATACACACCCAGAATATTAACTAGGTATAAAACATAGCTGAGAAAATATCTCATTAAATTTTGCCCTTAAATACCCAAACATTAATATTTTTATTATCATTCTTGTTTTTTAAGTGGAAGCCCATTTTGCATTATTGAAGGAAAAGCTATTCCAGTATCTCCTGTTCCTCCTAATCCAGTCAATGAGGTTTATAAGATGGGTGAGGTTGTATTTGCAAGCAAAGGAGAATTTCAACTTACCTTCTATGGGCAATTACCTTAAACCAGAAGGATGAAGATTGATTTAACTTTACCATATTCACATTGTGGCATAGGCGATGTTATTAGTGGCCATACAATTGCTTAGTTCTATGTTTGTGGATTATTAATAAATGATCCCTTGAGCCAGAGATGCTGCAGGTTAACTGTGTTAACTATATGCTGTCTGAGCAAATGTTTCATCTTGTTTGGTCTGTATTTATTGCCTTTTAAATCCAATTAGGGTCTCGCTGGTCTTATATTTCACCCAACGGTGAGAAAGGAGTGGTCAATGGTCACTGGACTCTGAAGGAGAGACTCGGTTCTTCACATAGCTGAAATAATTCATAAACTCAAATTAGCTCATTCCCTCTTTATTTAAAATATAGAACACGTCTATTCTG
The DNA here is from genome assembly GCF_014885135.2 of Alexandromys fortis. Classification (NCBI taxonomy): domain Eukaryota; kingdom Metazoa; phylum Chordata; class Mammalia; order Rodentia; family Cricetidae; genus Alexandromys; species Alexandromys fortis. The sequence goes on along the minus strand of NW_026067917.1, from coordinate 7,064,243 downwards.
ATTCCCACTCACTTTTATTAGCCTTAGGAATATCACAGGTTTAAATAAGTATTTTTCTAAAGTATTGAAAAATAATCATCCAGGAAGAAGAGAACTCCCTGGAGCGGTGAAATTGATCCCACACAGGAAGTGGACAGGATAGCTGGTTAATCACTTCGGCTGGGCCTGGAATGAGATTGGGTGAGAAGGTGAAGTCAGTCAGGTGTCAGGGTTTCCTGTGTGATTCCACATGAACGCTCTGGGGAGTAACGGCTGCGAGCCATCAAGTTCTGTCAAGTGGAGAGGGTTTTCTATAGTGATCAGATACTTGCCTTGCCTTCACTCTTAAAAGCTGTTAAACAACAACTGGGTGATGAGCACAGAAAATTTACTTTCTAATAATAGCTAAACAAAACACCTAAGGAGACAAACACTTTGTGCACTTTTATAGGTAATACATTTTAAAATTTAGATATGTGTCTTTATTTTAGAATACCTACAAAGGTTAGGAAACTAGTGAGGCACCACGAGAGAGAGGAGTCTCCCAAGAAAGTAGAATAGAATATAAAGTTATAAAGGGAGAAAGTGGAAATATGGAACAGGAAGGATAAAGTGGAATGGTAGAAGGGAAGATGGATAGAGGAGGGACTATGGGGAGCGATAAAACTTTAAACACCTTTCGAAAAAGCCATGTGGAAACCCTACCACTGTGTCAACTTCCTAAAATATGTATGTATACATATTTTAAATTCTATTTGGAATTTGAAATGGATTTAGCCTAAAATTAGGGAACAATACCCCAACTAAAAAACATATGCTACCAAATAAAACTCCTCATACAAGGAATGGTTGTCTTTTTTATTTTTCTTTCAGTTGTTAGTCAGTGGGTTCCCATAGACTTCACAAACATGATAGGCGAATGTCAATGCATGGGTTACCCTCAAAAATTCTATTGGTAAAGATATCACATACTTGAATAATAGAATATGGAAAAATCTATCTGGTATTCAACTGGAAGCTTTATCCCTACTGGCTAGCATTTGTAATGCTGGGAGATGCTTTGTATACTATTGGAGGAGAAAATTAATGATTACTCTCACTTAGACATGAATGTTAAAAGCTACAATAACAACCTGCCTGGCAAGTTATGTCTATTGGTACAATGATATGGGATTCCCCTCTGTATGCTGTGACTATGTTTGATTGCCATTGGTTAATAAAGAAGCTGACTTTGGCCAATAGCTTAAAAGAGTAATGTCAGGTGGAAAATCTGAACAGAAATTGTAGATGTAGAGAGAGAGAAAGCAGACTCAAAGAGACACCATGTAGCCACTGAAGGAGGCAGATGTTGGCTGGAACTACCGGTAAACCTTGAGCCTCGTGGTAATACACAGAATAATAGAAATGGGTTAATTTAAGATGTAAAGCCGGGTGGTGGTGGTGCATGCCTTTAATCCCAGTACTCAGAATACAGAGGCAAGTGGATCTCTGTGAGTGGCAATGCGAGTTACAAACCATTCTTTGATTGGGTTTGCAGCTTGCTCCACAGAATGAAACCCACATCTAACATTTGATACTATCAGGTAGCCGCAAGAACCTATGCCCAGCTAGATCATGAGTTCTTGGAAACACATACTACTAATATTTTGCTGAATGCAAATAGAAATAAAAATTTTTAATGACATTGCTATATCCATTGATCAATGCATTTCTTTTTGTTGTAGCAGACAGCAATTAACACAGATAACCACAGCTGTCAGCTGTGCAGAGAATAAGGGACTTTAGAATATGCAGCTCAAAGTTGAACATTATGTCACACTTCTGCCCTACAGGCTCAGTGATCTATGTGAAAGAAGGGATGGATAGAATGTAAGAACCCTCATTATTGTCTAGGTTCTCTGGGATTGTGAACTGTAGGCTGATTTTCTTTGCTTTATGTCTAAAAGTCACTTATGATGTTTGTCGTTCTGGGTCTGAGTTACCTCACCCAATATGATGTTTTCTAGATCCATCAATTTGCCTGCAAATCTCAAAATGTCAGTATTATTATTTTTTTGCTGTGTAGTACCCAATTGTGTAAATGTACTTTATCCATTCTTTTGGCAAGGGCATTTAGGTTGTTTCCAGGTTCTGGCTATGATAATGCCGTTATGAACATTGTTGAGAGACTTACATGGATATAATCTACACGGTAAGTAGAAAAAAAACATGATCTCCGGAGTAAATTGGGAGCATGGGGACCATGGGGAGAGGGTAGAATGAGAGAGAAGAAGAAGGGAGGGGGCAGAGAAAGATGTATAGCTCAATAAAATCAATAATTTATTTTTAAAAAAATATAAGAACCCTAGGTGGTGGATAACTTCTGGGAAAGAGGGTTTTTTACACCAACAAGACCTATTTACAGATGAATTCACAGAAATTACGACAGTATTCATCAGACCTACATAAGATGAAACCAACCAACCAACCAAACAAACAAACAAAAAAAAAAAAACACTGAAGACAAGGATAGGTGAATAGAAAGTCCCACCACTAGCAGGAAACTTAGTGGCATTTCATTGCTTTTAGAAGAATGAAAGTTAGTTAGTTAGTTAGTTAGTTAGTTAGTTTGTTTGTTTTCCAGTTGGGTGACACATGGTATATTGACTACTGTCCAGCGGAGTATCCATGCCAGGAGTAAGCAGACAAAACAAATCAGACTAGTTGTGGTTTATTTTTAAAGAGAAAGAGAAAAAGAAAGAAATGGGCGCTGGGAAAGCACAAAGTTGGATAGCTGGGTGTGTCGGGAGGTGAAGGAGGAATTTGGGAGGAGTTGGGGCAGGGAGATGAATATGACCAAAATGTATTATATGAAATTCTGGAAGAATATGTAGAAACATTATTTTAAAGATAATTGGATATTTTTTGACATACCAATATGAATTTTTATTCATAGGATGGTATAACAGAAAGTCACACAATATTCTGAACAATTCTCAACATAATATCTTTACCTATTTGATGAGGTTTGGGAAAGTTAGGAAATAATTCATCAGCATAACTTAGTGGGTTAGAGTAAAATATTGCAAACAATAAAAAAAGATAACGTGAAGTAAGGTTCCTAATTTAAAAAAAGGAAATGCAACAGCTTACATATATGCCTTGAAAAGACAAAGCTTCCCTCAGTGATGACAATTATATTTAACATAATGAAGCTGAAGTGCATAAGTCAAGACATTTAGTGCCTGGCTCATTGCCTTGAGTCTCAGAAAAGATGTGGACTTTGAACTCGAAAAGTATTGAGACTGGTACAGACTGTGGGATATTTTTACCTCATGGAAGTTCAGTTTGCAAGAATCCTCTAGGACCCAGGGAATAGAATTTAGAGGTTTGAATGAAAATGGCACCATAGGCTTATATATTTATTTGTTTGTTGGATCGCAGTTGGTAGAATGGTTTCAGAAGGATTAAGGGGTGTGGCCTCATTGGAGAGGTGTGTCACTAGGTTGGGCTTTGAGGTTTCATATGACTTATTGTTCTCAGTCTTTCTCTTACTGTCTTCCTCCTCATTGAGGATCCTGATGTGAACTCTCAGCTGTTCCAGACAGCATACATTTTCTCTCCATCACAATCTCTAAACCTCCAAAACTATAATTTCTGTCAAATAACTTCTTTTACAAGTTACCTTGTTCATTTGTGATTGCCATAGAAAAATAAGACTGCCTTTCAGGGCTTGCAAATTTTATTATAGTCTCAGACATGAATATTCATTCATAAAGAGCTTTGAGACATAAAGAAAAGTCAAGACCAAAGGAATAGGAACCGAAGAGCTGGCTCAGAGGTTAAGAGCACTGACTTTTCTTCAAGAGGTCCCGAGTTCAATTCCCAACTATCATATGGTGGCTCACAACAATCTATAATGAGATTTGATACCTTCTTTTAGTGTTCAGGCAAACATGGAGACAGAACACTTTATACATGATAAATAAAATAAATTAAAAAAAAGACCAAAGTACCAATGCACGAGATATTGTTAGAAATACAAAAATAACAGCCTTCCCTTATTGTTTGGGATTATAGTGGTAAAACTACTTAGAAAAAAAAACAGTTCTTTTCATATCAATTTTACACCAGACTCTAATAATACATAGAACAGAGTCATTAAGCCCAATAAAAACACAACAGCCACTTAATCATTTAGTAGGACTGACTTCTTACATGATCCCATCTCATTAAAATTTTCAATATTGTTTTTAATAGTACCTTTGTGGTTTAAAAGAGGGGGTAATGCCTGGTGACTCAGATGATCAAGGGCATGGCACGGTGCTGTATTTAACAGTCACACCAATAAGTAGATGAATGAAAGCCTGGATGAACGGTTTCATGGGATTCAGAAGTTGTTTTTGAAGTTTATTGTGTTTGAGTTTTTTCTGTCATAATATTTCTGATTAAAGTTCCAAGAGGCTATGTTTTTGCTGAGTGTTATTATGAAGGCTTGTATTTGGCTTTGTTTCTTTTACAAAAATGCTGTAGATTTTTGCTTTATTTTCGTTGTTTTTTTTTAATTTTTCTGTTCTTTTTTTTTTTTGTTCTTTTGACTCCATTTTGTAATTAGACCTTTTCCAGGTATGTTCAGTACTTTATAGTACCAACCTCGGTCTTCACTCTACTGACAGTGAAGCATTACCTCCTTGCACAAAAGGAGGAAGCACTCAGTGCTGTACCTACAAACATATTGAACAAGGTCACTGAGCAGCAGGCTCCAACCTTTCACTTGCCTACTCAGAAGCTATGGCACCACATTTGGAAGATGAAGGGTTTAATTTTCAGAGACTTTCACAACTCCCAGGCATCTTTGCTAAGGATTTGCCCGAACCATCTCATGACTTTGAATAAAACTTTTAGCATAACAGAAATGCAGAAGAAAATATTTAGAATTAACAATAAGCAAAATAGTATCTATGTGTGATGGTACATAAGAATTCATACAGACTAAGAAAAGGGATACAATGTTGACACAATATTGCAGTTATTAAAACTGTTTGAATTAACATTTGCTGTTGTCACAGACCAGGTTTATTAGTCTCCTGCCTTGTAAGGAAAGACCAGTCAAAAAGGTAAGAGTACAGTGATTCATTTGAAATGAAAACCCTTCAGATCCTAGTATATCATACCTGAGACATTAATATGTTAATTTCCAAATTAGTCCTTTCTCTTTCTCTCTGAGCTTGTCTGTTTATAGTGTATGAATGTTTTTATTGCAATGTGCTCAAATTTTATGCTATTCAGCACAGTATATTGCTTATTGATAAATAAAAGATAGTATTTTTCACACCTAGAATGGGAGTAAAGCCAACAGTCAAACCTTACCCACACTTTGTTCTGACACTTTCTTTGTTCATTCAGAATTCTCCTGGGAGAAACATAAAGTACAGTGGCCAGTACAGCAGTTGTAACTAATGGACTGGTGACCGTGAATCCTTTACAGAATAAGCCCTTTAGTTCCAGTGTTCTACCCACTTTGCATTTCTCTACAGAAAAGGGCATTCAGAGAAGATAATATCAGACAGGATCTGTGGTACATCCAATTCTAAACAATATATATATTCTGGCTAAATAATGTATAATTTCATCTGAAATCAAGATACTGCAAATTCAACATGCCAATGTGTGCATGGTTAGCATACATATGCATTTTACATATGAATATATGCAAATGAAACATCTATAGGCACTTATGAATGTATTTCTTTGCCTGAAATTGATGTCCTCTTGAAAAACGTATAACTGCTTAGCCAGTCCCCACCCCTAGTGAATTAACTGCTATTTGAACTCCTTATAACATTTCAAACTTATTTTATGTTTGTGGGGATTTTGCTTGTGTCAATGTATGTCCCACAAAATAAAATGATCAGAGACAGCAACTTGTTTTTTGTTGTTGTTGTTATTATTATTATTATTTGGTCAAAAAATTTTAGAAGGAAGAAAGAGAATGGTTTGTCTTTCTCTTCTTCAAACTATTTGACATCCTAGGAGAGAAATCTTGAAAATGAAGTGCTAGAGGAAAATCTTGAAGGTTCGCTCATGGCGGTGACTGATCTGTGTCCACACTGGCTGATAGTTGTGGAGGTCTTTTATTTACAACATTGGAGTACCTCCTATTGGAAGTAAGGCAGTAATTGCCTTTTAGAAATCACACAACAGTATGTGTATACATGACTTCTGCATTTTCAGGGGAGAGCAAATCTAGTGTGGTTTTTGATGAGCAATGAGACGCTCACTGTATAATATGGGAGATCCTGCTTGGACTATTGAAAACTAGAATGTGATTTTCAGTAACATACTTCACACTAAGCAGAAACAGAGGTTTGTTCAGATTACATTCATAAATCTCGTAAAGAAGAGGAACTTGAACTCTTTAAGGGATATTGCAGTAGGGTAAATTCGAACAAATTTATAAAATTTTAATGAAATTATGTGGTAATCTTCTTTGACTGGAGAATAGACAAAACTCAAGTTTGGGGCATGAAAATGACAATAATATTATGCTCCTAAAATATCTATCCTTTTTTCTTTGCATGCATGTATGTATGTATGTATGTATGTATGTATGTATGGATGGATGGATGGATGGATTTATTTACTACCTAATATGCATACTGGATAACATGTTTTAGTGCATGTTTGAGAAGATCAGAGAGCAACTTGAGATAATGTACTCTCTCCTTTCATCTTAACTGTTCTGATTGCCAGGTTAGTCAGCATATGCTTTTACTATTTTAGCCATATTGCTGGTCCCAGATCTATTCTGTTCAGGACCATGCTGGCAAGAAACACAACAGAAGTGACAGTGAGTAAATGAGAAAAGTATAGCTCAACGCAAGGTGAACAACAATTTTCTCCAGGTTCTAATATAACCAGAACATATGCATGAATTATGAGACTAAGAGTTTTACTTTTTCCAACATAAAAATGATTGGGCAGGATTTATATTGGAATGCATTGGTATTTTTCAACATTCTCTAGGGACTTGTGGATACACATCTGTTCATATCATATGTGATGCCAACAACAGACCAAAGGATTTCATGAAAGTCTAGGCTGGTGACTGGATGGGTTTATTTGGGATTATTAACAGGGACAATAGGGAAGTCAAAAGCATCCGCGTCACTGAAAAGCCTATGCAAGGTGAAGTGGCAGCAAGTGAGAGAACGTGGAGTTTCCTGTACACGTTGTTGGCGACTTCACTGAAGAGACTTTCTCTCATTTGCCAGAGTGTCCTTTTCCCTAGTAATTGTGCACTACTTACAGAATCTGAAGAGCTCCTCCCCTCGTGTGTTTTATACATCTCATGAACATCCTGCTTCTTTCAAGTTTAAGGAGCTTGCTGTAGGCTGTTACTTTCTACTTCTGTACAGGAATAACTATCTCAAAGAGGAGGAGAAAGTCACCCAAAGATAAGTAGCGATCTAAGCAGAAATGGGTGAAGAGACAGGCTCCAAGAACTCAGTAAGCACAGGGAGACAAAAAGCAATGAAAGTACCCTCTCATTGTTAGAGATGGAAGGAGTGGACCCACAAGACAATGCAGCAGAGAGTTCTTTCCACTGTGAGTCTGAGTCACGATCCCAGCAGAGCTGTCTTTTGCCAGTCAGTGGCACATTGTGGTGTTGCTGTCTGATGCAAAAGATGCAACTCAGTAGGCAAAATCAAGGATGAAGCCCAAGCTGAAAGATGTCTCCCCCTATATTCTAACAGCAGCAACTCATGGAAAGACTGTGCCAAATTCTTATGAGCAATGTCCACAAGGTGACAAGGACATCCACACTTAATACCTCTATTTATTCTTTTACAGAATTAGGAAGGGGGAATGGTTCTGAATGCAAAAAAAAAAAATTATGGTGCCTCAAGAACTCAAAATTGGACCCCTCAAAGCTGGACTCAAGACTCATCCTTTCTTTCTTCCCATCTAACCAGTACCAGCGTATCCTATATGCTCACAAGGCTGAATGTCAAGTCTACTGAAAAACCATGAACTGAACTTGGCTCTATTTACCCTGTCTATTCCAACGTGGAGTTGTTTTCTGTGCAGAGCTAGAGAGCAAACCTGCTGTAAATCTGAAAGATACAGGTTAATGCTCATCTTAAATGCATAGAAAAGTCACTTAAATATATCTTAAAGCCTGTTTGGCAAGGTGTGCGAATGAAATATTCAAAACTTAGCAAAAGAATGTGTTTTTTTTTTTCCAATTTTTTCCTCTCTGAGGCAGTTGTATTTTTAGAGTAGTAATAACAAATGTTTGTGGAGGAAAATCGCTGTGAGAGAACATGACATTCTGATAACAATGACTTTTTTTCCCCTTCAATACATATCTTTGAAATAATCTGTGACATATGTGGTTCTTGTAACAGTGACCGATTTTTAAGGACCAAGTATCATTTTCTGGATCTTTGCTTGAAACAAATTTCTTAAATTTACTACCTACACAACCAATATCTTTCAGAGGATGTTGATTTATTTATGCAAAAAGCAAGATAATAGAGAGTGGCCCCAGGGAATTATTTCCTTTCTGCCCTGAGCCTTTGAATCATAGGCTCCATCACGCTGTTCAGCTGTTGACTCTGGACAGAGTCCAGAGCAGCACAGCACCGCCGAAGATGCCAGAGAGATACACCTCCCTATAGCAAACAAAACAAGACTTATCTACTCCATAAGCTCAAGAGGATAATAGAGTGATTTGTACTGCAGTTGATATGCAGAACATTCATCCTTAATTTTCAGTGTCAGTCAGGGGCACTTGTAGTTCACAAGATGGCTTATTGCTCTCCCAGGAAGTGGAAGGAAGGCAGGCTTTTAGAGAACACTTTGTGTATCATTGCTGATTGCACCCTAATGTGGTTAGGTCCACAGAAATGATTTCTACAATTAGCTTTGTTAGACTTTCTTTCCAAGCAGGTCAAGGGCAATACCGAAGAATAACAAAAACTGATTGCACGTCCCAAGGCCCATGGTGTAGCAATAGGATACCTACTGTTCTCATTGTCCTTCAAGCATCTCTCTGCTAGCAACTGCACAGGTAATAACACTGGTGTGTTCCTCTCATTTTCTGCGCCGGGAGTGTTAAGTTTGCTGTGTTTTCAGAACCTGCTCACAGCTCTGACAGGCAGTATAGTTATGTTTTTAGTCGCTTCCCAGGACTAGGGATCCTGCCAGTTATTGCAGCTGTGCAAAAGGATGAAGTCTCGTTTTGTGGGAGAGACTTCATGAGATTGCCTTGCAGTTTCAGAATGGAGAAATACTTGGCACTTCAGGAAGAAAGAATTTGTTCTGAATTTGTTTTGGCAGAACTTCTTCATGCCAAAAAAAAAAAAAAAAAAAAGTGCCTAGAAAGCATGATGATTGTGGCCCAAGTTGTTCCAAGCCCCGTTGCTTTGAAAGGAAATTGCAGCAATTGTTTGAAGGTGTGCACATCTGTCCAGGTTGGATGCTATGACCAGAAAGTTGATGTCTTTCTTCAGTGTGTTTTTTCGTTGTCATGTAGGGAGTGAAACATCTAAGTGAATCCAAGAAGCCTTCCATTCGTGGCCAGACGGTCCTTGATTTATTTCTAAAGGGTTTATTATAGTCTTGCTTGGCAAGGGAAGAATGAGTGAATGAATACAAAAGCTAACAGAAAATACAGAGAGATATTTTAGGTTATTTTTAAATGTTTATTATTTTAATGCTCAATTTAAAATAGAACAGCACTTTGAGAAGCTGACTTTATTACTGCTGGTAACTGAGCCACATGAAGACTGAAAATAATGATTTTTTTTTAAATAAGGGTGGTAATTTAGATTTTTTTCCCGCATCTGCCAATCTGGATTACATTTTGGGGCTGACTTCCTCTCTTTGTCCTGTTATTTTTTTCAGAAAACTTTGCTTCTGTACCTGTAATGCCTTCTCATCTTCACCAAAGTTCTCTAGTTTACATTATACCACAGAGCCAAGGCATGCAGGTATTGGGCAAACCCCAGGTGTTCAAGAAATGGGAGAAGGGAAGGAAATATTTATTAGTTTTTTTTTATTATGGAATATCAATAATTTCATCCTGAAAAAGATACTGTTCTAGAAAGTAACTTTTCAAGGAGTCAAAATTGATCACTCATAAATGTACAGTAAATTACATATCAGATCTTCCTTATAGACAGTCTTTGTTTCCATATTTCTAAGACATTGCACATTGATGAGTTCTTGCAATGTTTGCTATTTTTGGTGTAGGATGTCCTTCTGTCTATGTGTTGCTTTCATTGGGTAATAAAAGAACTGCTATGGGTCTATAGCAGAGCTGTAGGGGAACAGAGCGAGGCAGGGAAAACTAAATGGCATGCTGGGAGAAAGGAGGCAGAGTGAGAGAGAAGCCAGGGATCTTCTGCCTGAGACATATGCCAGTTAGAATCTTTGCCGGTAAACCACTGCCACATGGTGCTGTACAGATTAATAGAAATGGGTTAAATTAAGATGTAAGTGTAAGCCAATAAGAAGCTAGAGCTAATGGGCCAAGCAGTATTTTAATTAATACAGTTTCTGTGTAGTTATTTTGGTTCTGTGCAGCCAGGACAAACCAGCGGGCCCTCCTTACATGATTTAAATAATTAGTAATATAAACTGTTAAAATATGAAATATTAAATTTTACTATTAAGATGTGAAATTGGAGTTTCAAGATCCTAGTATGGACCACAAAGCCAAAAATTAAAAAAATAGTCTCAGACATAAGAAAAAAAATTTAAGCAGAGCAATAATTAAAAAGAAATGCAACATTTACCTCTTTCATTTTTCTGTATTCAAACTCTTCATAAATACAGTTAATTACAAGATTAATGTTGGATTAGTAATTAAGAGATATCGGGGAAAGCTATAAGGTAAATATTACATTCAGGTTCTAGTCTTTTTGTAAAATATAGTATGTTTTAATTGCCAAAGATGTCAAGATTCAAAAAATGCACTATAGAATAATGACTTAAAATGTACAAATATGGCTGAACAGATTGCTCAGTAGGTGAACTATATGCCTTCTGCTCCTGAGACTCTTCCCCAGAACATGCATAAATAATTCATTGGTGTATGTTCTTATTCCTAGGTCTGGGGAAGCAGAGACAGGCAGATCCTGGAACATACTTGTCCTGTAGCCTAGCCCAGTTGGAAGTTCCAGGGCAGTGTGACCTTGTCTCAGAATACCTAGACAGAACCTGAATATGATACCCAATGGTGTTCTCTGGACTCCATCCATTTGTAGATATATTTCCATACCCACTTGCACAAATATGTAGACCTCAGTATACAGAGGTACACGTACAAACACACACACACACACACACACAGAGGTACACATAGAAAATCTAAATAAGTTTATTTCTTAATAATATAAATAGTCCATTATTTAGATATACTACCTCCCATGAACTATCTTCAATATTAGGGTACCAGTGTCCATTAAACACCCATGATTTTCTGATGAAGAATAAAACATAAGCAAATGGGAAAATGGGTGTTTCCAGAATCTCTAACCTGACTGAGACCTGAGGCAAGTCTGGCAGAAGTTCTTCTTACAATAGAGATCAGAGTGGCAAAATAAGCCATTCTTTTCTTCTGATATCTTTCTGTTTACAGATAATGATGAAGCATTTGCAATGATGAAGCACATTGTAGAAAGGATATTGTAATGAGCAGAGGTAGTGGATTGTAGTATGAACAAGAAGATACAGAGAGAAAAGCCATCTGATATGGGCTTTTTTGTAATCCTTTACATTTTCATGACAAAGGCCACTAACTATAACATAGGCAGAGACTGTTCATTCATTTCCCAGCTACCCAGGCCCGAATAATAACACAGAAACTATATTAATTTCAACACTGTTTGGCCAATAGCTTAGGCATATTTCTTGCTAACTTTTACATCTTGAATTGACCCATTTCTATTAATCTGTGTATCACTGGTGTGCTGTGGCCTACTGGTAAGGTTCTGACTGGAGTATGACGTCTTTCTCCTTCAGCAGCTCCATGGCATCTCTTTGACTCTGCCTACTCTCTTTATATATCTCTGTTCGTATTTTTCACCTGGCTTTACTCTACTAAGCCATTGGCCGAAACAGCTTCTTTAATAGCCAATGGCAATAAAACCTATTCATAGCATACAGAGAATAATCCCACATCACTATAAAACTCTGAATATTCTTGAGCCTCTACTGGAAGACAAGGATCCATTAGGCTAATTTGTAGATATGCATGGTGCAAAGCAGAACGGCAGTGTTGTTTGGAAACCCCCGTGGAATAGTGTGACTTTCTGAGAGAGGGCCTCTGTCGGTTAGCATGCAATGTGTCAGATGACTAAGAGAAGAAATTTCAAAATGTTCTGGCTCTTTTTAAAAAACCCCGAAGGTAGAAGAAGAAAGATGTCAAAGAAAGGATAACGGAGAAAAAGGAAACGGGATGGGACTTGAAAACAAGGAGCTTTCGAAATTGTATTAGGCATTAAAAAAAAAATCTGAGAAGTGGGAGGAAAGAAAGAGATAGCATATGGTGATTTAACAATTACCATTTGTTTCCCACAGTAGTGGGTTGTGGAGATAGATGGCAGATTTATAGCAGGTCTCGTATGCATTGTCAGAGAACTTCGACTTTATCTCTCAGGCTGTAGAAGATACAGAAAACTTTTAAACAAAGGATTGATTTGTTTTCATAGTGAGGACACACTTGCAGTTCTGTCCACAGAACTTCTGTACACCACAATATGCCTGGAGCCTTGGGCTGATGATGCTACATCAATCAGGGGCAGCAAAGAGACATCACGATTTCAACAAATCTCATCATCCCCCAAAGGCCTTAATAAGTTCCTGTCATCAAAGCCATTCCAGCAGCTGTGTTGTGTAAACACAGTGTCTATGGCAAAATATTTCTGAGTTCAACAGTAATCCTTTCTACTTTGCAGAAGGATAAGGATTGTAAAACTTGGTATTCTTTCTCCAAGCACATATTTTTGGTGGTAGAAATCAGAAAAATCCCTGCATCTTACGGCATGGCTATATTCAAGAACAGATTGGTAAGTATGGACGGAACCAAAGACAGATATGGAAGAGAGTCGTGAGATCCAGATTTTCCTAGTAGGACTCCCTCTTGCACTCAAAGTATTGGTTGATATCCAAATGAAGAAGACTTTATTCACTCCAATAATCTAGCGTTTCTTTGCAACCTCCCTTTAGTTTATTCACTTATTTATGTGAATTCACACACACACAGACAGACACACACACACACACAAACAGGTGCACACAGGTCACTGTTACTGGCCTTGTAGAATTTTTCTCAACTTCATACAAGCTAAGGTCACCAGAGAAAAGGGAGCCTCACTTGAGAAAAATGTCAGTAAGAATGCCCTCCATCCAAGTCTGTGGGGACATTTTCTTGATTAAAGATTGAAGGTCACTGTGGATCACGGTACTCCTAGGCAAGCGATCCTAGGTTGTGCAGAAAAGCAGTCTAAGCAAGCTATAGGGATTAAGCCAGTAATTAGCGTGCCTCTGTGGGCTCTGTTTCATTTCCTGCCTCAACTTTCCTCAATAATGGACTGTATGCAAAAAGATGAAATAAACGATTTGATCTCCAAACTTTTTTAGGTCATGATGCTTATCACAACAATAGAACACAAATTGATATGAAAAAGTGAGCTGTTGCTGTGGTAGACTTGACCATGTTTGAGGGGTTATGAAAAGTCATCAAATTCAATGACATTAAACCTTTACCTTGAGAGGACAATTGATGATGGTTAGGTGGGGCCAAAAAAAAAAAAGGCAGTGATTAAGAAATGACCAACACCGCTAAGGCAAAATTTCCTGGCCAATATTTCCTCAGGATGAGCAGGCGAAGGGGCCAGGCATGTATTTGTGTTGGCAGCTGAAGTAGGTAATGCCTATGAGTCTCTCAGATGCTGTTTATTTATTTTAGTCCCCTGAGAGATCACGACTGAAGGTGCTTTGGAGAGTTTGAGGTTTACTGTGATGTAGAATTGGAGGTCCTGAACAGAGGTTACCATGTCATTTGTCAAAGTGCATCCTCAGTTGCAGTGGCAAAATAGGGTCCCAGAAGTACCAGGACTGTGGAGTGCCCACTGAGAACAGCAGAATAAGGAAGCCTAACTTGGCCCCTTCTTCAGATGCTTTCAGAATTGTGTGTAGCAATTCCTCTACTTTTAGACAAGGTTTAGTCAGAATTTTCTTAGGTATGACCTTCCTTCTCTTGAGTGGGTATTAAATCCAATTAGGCAGCTGTTGGTTGCAGCCAAATTGTAAGTGCTAGTATTAGACCTTTAGAGATGTTTTGCTCTGGTCATATGTGTCACAGCTGGGTAGGATCATTGATTGTTTCCTTCCTTGGCAGTTTACATAGCACTTTCTGGAATGTACAAGGGAGGAGGCTTTCTGGTCAGTTCCAGCTAAAATTCTTCCAGTACTGTGTTCAAAGTAGGTGGTGTCATCAACAATAGGGACTTTCAACTTTGGAAAGTCAACTAAGGGCAACAAAAATGGCCTATATTGTTTGAGATGGGTTTCTTGAGATGGGACTCCCCTGGCCAACAACTACACACACACACACACACACACACACACACACACACACACACACACACACACACACACAGAGGGAGGGGGGATTCATCAGTGCATGAGGCAGTCACAGGGAGGAAGATTACTAGCTAGAGTGAATACAAGGGCAGCAGGACAGTGGCCTAGACCTTCCCTTCTTGTTCCATCAGCTTCCTAATCTACGTTCACCCACTCTGTTCTGTGACTAGTGATTGACTTTTTTACAAATTGTGTATTTATTTTTTTAGGAAGTGGATTCTTCTTTCATTCACTACATGTTAGCCACAGTTCTCTCTCCCTCCATTCCTCCCAGCTCTCCCACTTCCGTTCTCACAGGGATCCTTTCCCTTTTACACATTTGTTATGTTTCCGGGTCTCCACTGCTCTTTTTGTATTGTGAGTGGGCTATTCTGGGCTTTCGGTTGCCTGAAAAAAGTTAAAGTTAAATAGCATGGGCTTACACCGTGCTTGGGGGAAGTGGAAGGAAGTTTGGTTACCTTGGGGTTAGTATTTATCTTTGCTTCTAATTATAAGGAACTTCACTAGTACCTTCTGTTTTGTTTTGTTTTTCTCAGAATAGGGTAGTGATGGCTCATCATTGTCCAGATGCACAGGGAACCTCTGCCACTTCCATCTGCTCGTAGTATTGCTGGACATTCTACTATCTTCCGTCAACTTTTTTTCAAAATATAGCCTGTTTCTTACTAGAAATCTGGTTGGTAAAACAGAGACTTCTAAAACATAATGAAAAAAAAAAAGTGATATGTCAGACAACATCAGAAGAATACCTAAAATTCAGGCAGAAGCATTGAACCATATCCACACTTAAAAATATGAAAGAAGAGAAAAAAGGAAGCAAGAATGAATGAATAAAACACTACCAGTGAATTCTAATATGGCTCTGCCCTTCTAATAGGTGGAGCCAGCTCAGACACACAGAGAGGTCGTTTTCATGAAATGAATGGGTGCCTTTCTCTAGCTATGTGAAAATGTCATCATACCATGCCTCTCTATTGCATTCACTTCCAACGGGGATTCTGAAAGCTTAGAATGAAACACAAGAGACCAGAAGCAACATGATCCATGCAAACAAATCCCATATAAAATTGAGTGCTTCCTGATGGTCAGACAACTGGAAGAAGAATAACAACAAAAAACTTTAATAACTCAAAATTGGCTTAATGTGAAATTATTAACAAGCCACAAAATGCGTACTCTAATAGAATTAAGGCTCACATTTTTTCCTTTTACGTTTTAATGTTTGGCTGCCAAGTCAGGACCCAGCCCTCTCCGAGATACTTGCTCAAACATTACACTTAGAAGTAAACCCAAAACTTGCTGTTTCCTTTATGGTCTAGCTTAAAGATTGAAAATTTGAAGGAATGCCTATTCTTCATACAGTAAAACACTAAAATATTTTGTGATATATGTCCGTTATTGTTTAATTCTGACTTATTTTGAGCCAGCAAAGCAGTGTTGTTTTTATAAAGAATTAACTCTATGCAAATTGTGATCACTAACACTTGTCAAAAAGGCACAACAAAGGAAGAACGATATAGGCTTACATATCCACACATACCTGCAGTCTTGTTGTTGCTTATACACATAAAACCTCATACTTTAAGTCAATTTGTTTTATAATAATTTTAGATAGTTCCATGTAAGACAATAACTCACTGTGCATAGAAAGCTTGAAACAATTTTATTTTATATTCATATTTATGTATCAATTTATTCTGTGATTTTAAGTCTACATGGATTTTTTTAAAGACTTGCCTCTTTGCACTACACTCATACAATTTACCTCAAGCATCATTGTAATTTTAAATGTACTGAATTGCATAATCATATGTATTCACTTCTTTCATTATTAATTAATTTAATTCTCTCTCCTCAAAATAAATATTGGTATGTATTTTGAAAAATCATCATAGTGGTCCTTGCATCCCATAATATGACCGTTATTAATTGTATTATAAGAAGTTAAGTATGATTTTTGTTTATCTGTTTGTATATGCATTCAACTGTGTATTACTATGTTTATGATTGTAGCCATTCTACCACTTTCCAATATTTATTACTTGGCATGTAATTATCTCCACATCTGTTGTATACAACTCTATAAGCTATCTATTTTATGATATTTGTCTCTAAATAACAAATTATGTTATTGAAAAGTAAACAAGATTTTAAAGACAAGAATGTTAAAATTTTTTTTCTTCCCACCACACATCTTCCTCCTCTTCTTTTATTTCCTAAATTTTCTTTTGTATGTAATTATTATTTTATAAAAATTTTCTTACTTCATATTTAAAATGATTGAGCTTATCTCTATGTATAAGTAGGAAAGAAGGAGGAGAGCAGATCTAGAAAGAGAAAAATGAAAAACAGAAAAAGTCAGATCATCTGAATGTTTATTTCATGAAGACGTTATTAAGAGAGTAATAGTCATAAGAGGTAATAATGTGTAAAGTTTGTATTACTTAAAATAATAAATTTATTACCTATTTTTTTAAAAAAATGATAAAAACAAAAATCAGTGAATCATGGTTATACCCTTTGTCGTAACTCCTGCATGTGGTTAGAAACATTAGAATATCCTAAACTAATTCAGGCCCAAAAAAGTCAGTGCATTATCTTCTCAGAACATATTATCAGAAAATTGTTCATAGGATATTTAACAAAATTTTACATCTCACTAAGTTTGGTATTCAATGAGATTCTTGTGAGTTAATTGAAAACATATTTTAACATTTTTTTTTATTTTAAAAATATAAGGTAATTATATCATTTACCCCTTTTTATCTCTTCCATTTAACTTCTCCCATGCAATGATTGACCTCTCAGGTTCATGGACTTTTCTTTATCTGTGTTACATTAATGGTATATATTCCTAAAATCACATTTCCTTAATATAGCCCATACAATATTACACATGTATATGATAACAGGAATGTTCATGATTTAATTTGAAATCATTTGATTGTACCTGTAGAAAACATATTCTTATTAAGTTGGATCTGTGAGACAAGACTACATATTTAAAGAAAATAGAGTTAGAGGGAGGATATAAAAGCCCTTCAAGGCTAAGAAACCACATCAAAAAGAAAACTGTAATGACAATCCGAAGCAAAGAAAGAGAGCCATGAGAAACAGTGGTATAATTTCGAAGGAATGAGTTCAGGTCCTATAAAACACAGCCTGTCAGCAGGGGATGGAAGCTGGCAGTTGAGAGTGGTGTCAGTCACTTGTATGAATTTTTCCCATTTGCTTTTCTGCGAAGGCCTTGGCTCACAGAAAGTGAAGACTGGATGTCCCCAACCAGAGTCTGAAACAGTGGTGCTGAGACGAGATTAGAATGGACACTCCAAATACTTTGCAAATTTTACAGATGTTGGCTTCCCAAGCACCTAAAGTAAGCGGAGAAGTGTCACCTTTAATATAAGAGAACAGAGATGTGATGCAGATATTTCTTTATGGGATAAGAAATAAAGCAGAGACACTGACTTAATTTAGGACTTCCAGGAAGAAACTTGGAGAAAATGCATGGCACATTTACTGTGGAAAGCAGGGAGAAGCAAACTTTCAGCCCCACTGTGGAATAGAACCGTGGAGGACATGCAAAATTGACCTAAAGAATGCTTTGGCCCATTCTACTTGAGTTTTGCAGTTAATTGGATGCTTTTTGTTTGTCACTAATTGAGGTAGATATCCAGCCCCTTTGCAAATTTCACCTATTAATCATTGAAAAGAATTAACACCACTTAGTAGGCATGCCTTGTGGTAAATATTTACATTGTTTATAGAGATTGAATCTGTTGGTTTTTAAAGCAAATATTCCAATCATTAGAAAAAAATGACTGCTTTAGTCCTGAAAAGGGAGTTTAAGTGATAGTCTCAGTATCTGCTTATTATGTCTTAATTTATTGCATATATAAATTTCATTTCTTCAAAATAACTTTTTCTTTCCCTTTTGGCCATTATTCTGATTAACTCTTCAAGAGAAAAATTAATGAAAAAATTTTAACATTTGTCATCTTTATCAAGACTTTGGCAACTCATAGACTGTAACTAATTTTTTACTACTCTCATGCCAGGTAGATTTTATTCTTTACACATATTGATGATGGACTGGGTAGATTATCTCCTGAGATGTCCTCGTCCTTCATCTCTGAAAGTTGGGAATTTACCCCTAATATAACTTTCTCAAAAATTGGTGAATAATTACTTAGTGACGACATCTTGGTACAAGTCTATTCTTTCTTACCCCCATCATCAATCACTGCCACTTTTTCAGTCAGAGTCAACTGAAACATGGTACACCTCCATTCCTTTCTGTCCCCATTCACCTTTTAAAAATGTTGAGTACAACCAATATATCAACTTTGAATGCCCAGTTGGAGAGGTCTTTTTTATTGTTGTTGATTAAAGAATACCTCTCTCGGAATGTGGTACAAAATATATGTACTGGTTGGTATGATAGTAAGAGGAGAATTTATATAAATCTATATAAATAAAATTGAGTGACATGTTAGTCTCTCAATCATATAATCCCTATTCAACATGCTCCAAATCCACATGTGTATGATAGAGTTAAAATTAAATATATGTGTCATTGAATTTATATTGGATATCTCCACTGTAGACTCTTAGAGGATCAAAAAAAAAAAAAAAAGGAAAGTTCAGCTCATTATGGCAAGCGAAAACAAACTTCTACATGTACTATTCCACAGGTTTGTAACTTTATATCAAATTTGCAACAATTAAGGATATAGAAATCACCCCATTGTTTTCAGAAGGCAGTGTCTGAGCAGTATGAAATGTTGATGGCTTTAATCACATGATCATTACTTTGTCTCCTCACTGCAGACATATTTATGGAAAGTGGTTTATTCTTCTGTGCGTCAGTGAGGTCATCCCTACCCAGCTCCTTTGTTGGTGCTTTCTTGAAGGCAGGATGGAAAATGTCAAGCTTAGAGTATTTGTGAACCTAATGATCAAGATTAAGTTTTTGCTTTCCTGAAGCAGATATAATTAAAGATATTTCATCTATGACAAAATAGTAGGTCAACATATTTACAATTTAATGGAGTTCAAATTCTTGGGTGATGTTGGAGATTTGGCAGTTCATAGTGGTGCAGGAGAATTGTCTGTATTCATGTCAATCATGTTTTAAATAAACGCTGATTGGCCAGGCAGAAAGTATAGGTGAGTCAACCAGACAGGAAGTAGAGGCGTGGCTCTGAGAACAGGAGAATTCTGGGAAGAAGGAAGCTCTTCCTGCATTCCTGCCCAGAACATGGAAGAAGCAAGATGTAATCTGCCTGGCTAAGAAAGGTACTGAGCCATGTAGCTAACATAGATAAGGATAATGAGCTAATATAAGCTACAGGAGCTAATAAGAAGTCTGAGCTAATGGGTCAATCAGTTTTATAAACTATGAAGACCTGTGTGTGATTTTCTTTGGGACCTGCCAGCTGTGGGGTACCAGGCAGGACAGAAACACCAACAAGCCGGCCGTCATGTTACAGATTTGATGAGTTGTAGTCCAAAGATGGACTTCACAAATAGTCTATTTTGTTATCACCATTCCCAATCTTTTTATGATATAGACAATCTATACAATTATAGAAACTACCTAAATTATTCAGCTTAGGTAGATAAGTTTTAATAGTCTCTCGAATGATTTCTGTTAGTACATTAAAAAAAAGATTTTTGTATCATATCTATTCCAGGAAGTTCTTCCACAAGAGTCTTCCTCAGATCTTGTCTCAATGCTTCATTTTACTCATAAACCCATAAAAGTTACCATAACACTTATAATCAAAATAGTTTCTTGTGTATTCTGATATCTAGTCACTTCTCCTTCTACAGAACGCAAAGGATTAGGTAAGCCATCAAACCTGACTCAGAGGTATCACAATCATTTTTATGTTGTTGTGCTAAGATAGCTTCTAGAAGGACGAGTTTATTGTGTCTTACATTTCTGAGGGGTAGAGTTCATCATAGAGGAGGGGCACAGCAGCAAGCAGCATGCATGGCGACTGAGAGGTCATGGCTAACTACAAGGACAGGGCAGGCAGTAACTTGAAATAGGATAAAGCTACAAAATCTCTGAGTCTGCCCACAATGTTGTGCTAGTTCAGCAGGACTCCATCTCCCACAAAGGCTCCACAAGAGCCCCACATAAGGACCCCAAGCAGAGAAAAAACCTTCAGATCCCCAAGCCCATGCAGTATGGTTCTTATTCAGTCCACTGCAATGAGGTTTCTCTGAACAACTTAGTTTCAGGGCCAATCTTGTACGGAAATAATGGGACGGAAAACTGTTTTAGTACATGTAAAAAACAGAAAGGCAACAAAATAAATTCTGAAACTTTTGTTTTCATTTTCTCTCCCAGCCAGGTAAAATGGTGTGCTCTTTTTTTTTTTTAAATCATAGGTATGAAGAGAGTTGGAAGTACAGACGAGACAGTGGAGTGTGATGTGTGTCTGTTGCATTTGTTCCTGTGGCTTCTGTATGCCCTCTGGCTCCAGCCATGACACTTGCCTTTTATGATGGATTGATGTTGAGTCCACCAAGTTGTGTTACTTTTCTCTTTGACAGAACCTAGCTCATGATGTATAGACCTGACTACGCAGTCAAGTGTTATCTCTTCATCAGACACTCAATGGTTGAAAAGTCTTGTTATAGGCTGTGTCTTATTTTGAAAAAAAAAAAGCTGATAAATTATTTCTTACAGGTGGCATGCCTCTTAAAAATCATGGGACTAAAATTAGGAGTTCTTTACTGAGACTTCCTCTAAATACTGCATGGTTGCATGCTAATCACAGTACTTTCAAGAAGTTATGGACTGTTAGGTTACCTGAAGAAATGCTTCCCTATTATTATTGATCTTTTCAATAATGATATTTGTCTAAGACCTCACATAGACTTAGCTTCTCTCCACATCACCATGGAAAGACTAAAGCATTTATTTCCTATTAGGACTAATGCTTCTGCTAGACTTACAAAAAGCTTGGTAAGCCTTGGTCTTATTTCTTAGTGGTAGAAGTTAGATGACAGTCATCCGTCATTTTAATTAGTTCCTTACGAACATCATATAGTATGTTTTGGTTGTATTCATTCCACCCCTTCCCTTAGCTTCTCTCAGCTCCAACTACACTTCTCTACCCACCCAGTGTTCTGTGTCCTCTGAGTGGAGTGTGATATGTATGCACCATTCCTCAATTATTAGTTATTGTTTTTCATAGTTATGTAAGTAAATATATGACTCAGACCATATGCATATACCCTATGCCCCAATTGTGACAACTGGTTCCAATAACTATATCATATGCACCATAATAGCTGTACTTGTGAATATTACACTGCTACATTTAGAAGCTATTTTTCATTAATATTCACTTCTTTTGGGTAAGAAACAGACATTTAAATGGACATGTCATGATGATTATCATTTGCATTCTTTCAACTACAAAGCTAGACTTTGCATCTGCTACTACAAATAAATTTTAAAGTTGATTTTTGAAGAATGATGCTTAAAATAAATCCCATAGTAGCTCATATTGAGATTAATAGAGGGTTATTTATTTAAGGGTAGACTCTCAGATCACAATCCTCTGCTGGAACGGGGAACAACAATCGAATTACCCAGCCAGAAAAGATGCCAGACACACGCTTTACATTGGCATAAATAATACAAGAAGCCACACCGAAGTGGGCAGGTAACCTAAAGGCTACTGGTGGTAGAAATTCCTATAGAGATTTTTTTATTATTTTTATTGAGATGGTAACTATACTTCTACTGTACTATATGTACTAAGAGAACTCAAATATATCAGGAAGGAGCTTTTCTTGACTTTTGACTCTTTGCATTTTTAGATTTGGAAAAACAAAAGAGTAAGTCAGAGAACACAGGTGATTATAAAAATCTGCCTCTCAGTCCATGACCCTTTCCCAGCTATAACATGGAGACAGGAAGATTTTTTAGGTACTTTAATATTTATTGTCAGCTTACACTGTGAAATGCCAATGTGTTCCTCTTTCTAAGCATGTGCCAACCCAAATGAATGATAGACTGTGCTTCTTCGTTGGCATGGTCAAACAGATAGGGACTGATGAAGGTTTTATCTACAGCTCCAGTTCCCTGCATGTTTATAGCTGTCCATTTACCTGGGATACGGCAAGGAACATAAGCTGGAGAACAATATACTCGTAGTTATCTCGCGATTGCCCCCCTTCAGAGGTCAGTCAGTCCTCAAATATTCTCGTTCTCTACATTTCTTTTCTTTTCTGCCACAGTGAGTGGTGATCAGTGCTAAGATCTGTCCTTTTTTGCCATGACAAGGCACTCGGAGAAGGTGAGGCCTAGAAGAGGTACAATTGCTTGAACCCTGAAGAATGCACTTCTTTTTTCAAATAAATTTCCTTACTGGTAAACTTCTGTTTGTGCATTTCCTTTGTCCTCTCCTAACATTCTAACACATTAAATTGATAGAATCCCAAAAGTTTGCATAACTAAAAAGAAAGCATTACCCCATAGACTTTCTGGGATGTCAGAGCGGACAGTCATCTTAGATGTGACTTAGTCTGTCATTGTTAGCCGATGAGGATCTGGTTCCCTAAATGCATTCTCTTTAGTTCTTACAGTTCTCTGAGGCTTCTCTTTTCTTTCCTGCTCCATACAGCAGTCAGCAATGTACTTCATTCTGTATGGGCCATTGCTTTTTCCAGGCTTCTAAGAAACACACAAGGAACCGATTTGCATCATCTCTTTGAGATCTTGTCAGGATGTTAAATGCTGCATCTGGGAAAAATGTTCATATATGGATTAGCTCTCCTGTATTCAAGTTTGTAATTCATCCCCCTTAATCCAGTATCTTTAGTACACAGTCCCAAACATATTCCATTGGCTACATTTAGGCCACAGTGTAAAAATATGTAGCCTTCAGAATTCTAAGCATATATTCAGATAGCATTTCTTATTAGCCTGTTTGTTAGAAGTGGAATTTATTGGTAGAGGCTGAAAAGAAGGTGTGCAAAGTGTAGTTCTTCATATTGCTTTAACCAGTATAGAAGAACTGGCTTTGAATAGAGAAACTGAGCCAGTTCTATAGGTCCAGAATTTACAGGAAGATATACAGTTTCAAACTTCTTGAGAACAAGTCATAAATATTGACTGCAAATCTAAGAGTTCCATACTTCTAACTGATGCTGTACAGGTTGGTGCAGCGAATGTTTTGTGGTTGAGAATTTCAACCTGTCTGGAGATCTATCATTCATTCTAGAATTCCTATGCCTGATTTTTGATTCTCTCCTCCCTTCTGGATGTCAGAAAGAGTCACATCTTTTTTTTTGATGCCCTATATCTTCTTTGATGTTCACAGATTGTTTGACATAAATAATCTATTGCCTATTATCTTTATTGAATGGTCTTCATTGAAATATTTTGTATTTTCAAATTCTATGAAATAGTTACCTGCTTTGATCAAACATCTGATTTATGCCACTGGCCATTGCTTTGTTTTAGACTGTTTTTAGTCTTTGTTAATGATCAAAAAAGTTTCCTAGCTTGTGCTAGGACCTATCAGTCACAATATCTTATCACTCCCTAGGAATAAGAATCTCAATACCATTAAATAATTGGCGTGGCACTCAAATTTTATGTTAGGATACCTTACTCTTAGCATTCCTAGAAACACACTCTGATGAAAATAAACAGGTATTTTATTAGAAAATCTGTAAGGAATAAGGCATGTACAAAGAAGGTGACTGAATTGAACAAAGGGACACTCTGAACTATGAAAGTCACAACAGCAGCATTAGACAGAATTTATCTCATGAGGAGTCTTGTAACTGAAAACAGACTTCCAATTGGGACAAGGAGGTCTTCTGTAGTCTTTTCCATAGTTCTTCCTTCCATTCTTTCTGTCTCTGAAAAGGCATTGCACATAGAGATAAAGATCCGGGAACAAGAAGACAACACTCTTGGAAGCTATTGAAATGAGTGAGTGCATTTGAAATGGGGTTTGTATGACCCATCATGTCAGAAAGAAATCTCATGAACTGTTCAATTCTGAGATACAAATATTGGTTAGGTTTAGCTATATACTGACTCACAAAAGGTAAAATAGTAGAAGTTGTCAATATTCAGGCAATGGAAAAAGTAGGGGAGGAAGTAAAGACTGGTATCTATGATGTCTTGTCAATGCATGAAGGAAAAAATAATTTCCTAGCTCCATATTTGACAACCCCCCCAAAAGCCTCTGGTTGAAAAATAGTAATTTAAAACCATGGGCAGGTTTAATATTTCTTTAAATGCTTATGTGCAGAAGAGCTTACTAGTAAAGTTGCTTAATCTTCTATGCATGACCTTGGGGAATGTAATCTATTTTTAATTGAAAAGTAAATACTGAAAGGATAAGGAGTTAAGAGAGGAACAAACTAGATTATTTTTGAAGTAGTGGTCATTAATCAAGGAATGAATTGTTGAAGGTAACATGAAATAATAATTTTGGTCCCCAATTTTCCCATGAGACAATAATTATGATGGATGAAAAATTAGTATGAAAATTCAAATTCTGAAGAACTAAAACTATTGAGGGAAAACCTGAAGTTATAAGGATAAAAGACAGTTTTTTAGAAAGACTTTCTGTACCCTTTTGAATTTAACTACCTGATTTGAGTTATAAAAGCTGGTACTGTGTGTCCCACATTTGCTATAGGCAGACATAGAGAAACAAAAACAAAGGAACATGGTATTTGCTGTACCAGATTAGTGAGTGTCTCCCATGAAATTTCTGGAGGTTGGATGAAAGCCACCATTCCTCGGGAACTTATAAAGCCAGTTCCCCTCTACAAAAGGAACTCTTTCCCCTTATCTTGGGAGGAAGGGATAGATGGCTATCTGTGTGCCTATTATCATACCAGAGCAAACTATGGCCTCCAGCCCCCCTCAGTATTACAAGAACCGAACTCTTCTCACTCGCTTTCCTACCTTAAACTTCCTCCATCTCAGAAGCGTCCCCCATGCTGCAGCATCATGATTGTAACCCTGCATCTTCTGCAATGTACTAGCTGTCTCGCTGTCTCTGAGCATGTGTGTGTCTCTGTCTCATTCTCTCTCTTCCTTCTCGTGATTCCTCTTTTTGTTTACACCTCCTGCTTTCCCACCCCCAGCCCCCTTTCATCTCCTGACCAGGCCCAGTCTACTTGCCATCTTCTGTCTACTACTTTCTCTCTCTGCTCTAGATCGTTCCAGATGCCTTTGGCATTTCTCTCCCTCGTATCTGCAATTAAAACCTCTGCGTAATCAACTTTGGAGTGATCATGTTGTCAGTTTGCACGTTAACTGCTTTTTTTTTTCCCTTTCT
Organism: Alexandromys fortis; assembly: GCF_014885135.2. Taxonomy (NCBI): domain Eukaryota; kingdom Metazoa; phylum Chordata; class Mammalia; order Rodentia; family Cricetidae; genus Alexandromys; species Alexandromys fortis. The sequence continues at coordinate 7,038,291 of NW_026067917.1, read as the reverse complement.
AAATCCTTATATGAAACCAGAAAGTCATATTTCTGGGCATTTTTAGTTAACTTCCTAGAATAAAATGTGCAGATACATATGATTGATAAAGTACATGCTTTCTCCCCAAAATGTCACTGGGAATATTACAGATGGTAAGAGCCCTGGCATGAAACATTGGAGATTTGTTATTAGTAGTGTTCTATTAGTTACTGTATTATTGCTGTGATCAAACACTCTGACCAAGACAACTGGTGGAAAGTGCCAGGTGGCTAGAGCAGCAGCTGAGAGTGCACATTTTGATACACAACAAGAAACAGAGGGACATAATTCCAAATAGTCTGAGTCTTTTGAAAATTCAAGGCCCATCCTTAGTGACATATTTCCTCCAACAAAGCAACACCTCCTAATCCTTTCTAGACAGTTACCATCTGAAGACCAATGGGGACCAACTCTAACTCAAACCAACAGAAGCGTTACACATCTGCTATATATTCATTTGTCTATGACAATAGAAATACATAATATTTTCAAAACTTGATTCTGAAATTGATTTCTTAATGATTTTTGTATATGTTGCAAAGTAATATCATGGCAATATTTGTATTTTCAGTTTTCTTCCAAATTCTTCAAGTGTCTTTTTTTTTTCCTGAAAACTGCATGTCAAACTTTTTGCTAAGTTATAGTAACAGTGTTAGAACAAATATTTGAAATATTTTATTTATTTAATATCTTGTGACTTTAAACTTTCTTTTGTCATTTTAATGATTGTATCATCTGTTTTTTTTAAATTATGTCAAACTATTTGTGAAAATAGGATTGAAATTCTGTTATAGAAAACTTTTTTAAGTAGAAGGTGAATGTATTGTTTGGTTTCACATTTGTTCAAGTTTATACTACTTTAAATATATAAAGTCTAAAAGTAACTTCAATATCTTTAATGACTAAAGTGGAAGATGATAATAAATATTTTCTTTTGTTTGTGGTATATAGACCTGTGAAAATTATGTGAGTTAGAGACACAATGATAAAATGGACACTCATAGATGATGTCTTTTATATTTCAAGACAAAAATGTTAAAGTGACTGGATCCTTAGACATCAGGATATCTGTTGGAACAGCTAAACAAATGACATCTCACACTTGTGGACTGAAAATTATACAAAATTACTGCTCATCTATTTCGTCACTGTCACGACATTTTCAAATAAACTTTCTAGAAATGGAGATGTGTTTTGGGGACGAGCATACCCACCATGTTTAAAGTTTAGTAGAATTGCCGGTGCCTACCTAACAGAGCATATTTTAGATGGCTGGTAAGGTAACTTAATGTATCTTTCTCAAAATCTGAATATGTTAAGTTCCACCTCAGTTCTGAGTACTATATTTTGAGATAGGAGTTTTTCTCAACTAACATATTTTTTATTATTATGAAAGTTTTATTTTAGGATTTAAAAAATAAATTTTATACCATCATTTTTGTGGTACATTTTAATTTTCATTATTTTGTGCCATGAAGAATTGCATAGAGATATCTGCGCGTTAGAAGAATGGGTCCTGAATGATATTGCTGTTTCTTCTAGTTAAACACTCTAAATTGGCATTATAATAGAAATATTGGAGCACATGTAGAGATGGAGTTTTGCATCAAACCACACTCTGCATACTAAACAATGAAGAAGCATCATGCAAGCAACCAACTTCACAAAAGAGTGAAAGAAATGACAATGCCAGTTTCTTTGCAATGAAATTTATATTTATCAAAATGACATATTGGAAGGGATTTTTCTCTTGCACCACAATTAACACATGGGAAATCTTACCAGTACACTTATTCCCAGATGAAATATAAAACATATTAGATCTGGCCTTGTAATCCATTAGTAAATGAAATTGCATTACCCATTTATTTCTTCTTAGGGGAAAGCAGATCCTGACATTGCTCATAACAAATGAACAAAATGGAGAGTTGACATGTGTGGATCATAGGAACAAAGAAAGAACAGAAAAGCTTACAGGGAATTCACAGAAAATGAGAGCTGCTATACAAGCTTCCAAAGTAAGGAAATAACCAAGAGTCCTAATGAACTAGAAAGCAAAACAATGACCAGCATGATACAATATCCCTAGCCAATTACGCAGTGCTAGTACAATCATGAAGTTTGGAGGTGAAATTGCAACTAGCAATTTAATATATCAGTACAATCCCTGACAACAATCTGTAAATGTGTCTTTATAGACAAAAATAAGTGTAAACTTAACCATCCTCAAGAAAACTTCTTTTTGAAATAGATGAAAATTTTTATATAAAAGAACAAGCAATTAAATTTCAGAGTTATGAATTCCAGTCCTAACTGATACATGTATAAGACAATCCCTGTACCTTAAGCTAGGGATCATTGCAAAAGAGACATCGTGGTGTAAAGAGCCAGAAGAAAATGGAATTTGCTGTGAGAATCGTGACTTCTAGGAGTGTTATAACATATGCTCATGGATTCTCTTCCATGGGACTGCCTAAACTGAAGCTGAGGAAGGGGGACAAAAGCAGCCATGCTGAAGTGGACAGAAAAAGTGTATGAATCCACAATCCTACCAAGGTATGACAAGAAATGAAGGAATGCTGAAATCTACAAAAATATTCTCCTATAGGGAAGGACATTTAGTTATCCTATATCAAATGATCTACCCTAAAATATTATTCATATGATCACTATACAAACAGCATATCCATACTTCATGTATATAAATATTATACAGATTGAGAAAAAGGTCTATACATGAGTGTTTGAAGGAAGGAATGAGAAGGAGGAAATGATGTATTATTTGAGTTTTTGTTTGTTTTCTTGTTTGTGTGTGTGTGTTTTTAAGATAGTGTTTCTCTGTTTCGTTTTGGAGCCTGTTTTGGCACTTCTTCTGTATACCTGGCTGGTCTTAAGCCCATTGAGATCTGCCTGCCTCTGCCTCCCAAGTGCTAGGGTTAAGGACATATGCCACCACCAGCCATCTGAAAATGATGTAGTTGTATTATAATGTCAAAATTATTTTTAAAAAACTAGAAAGGTAGAAATACCTGGAGGAAGATTCAAAATAAGAAAAACTGGGTATCAAGTCCATGGACAAAGAGAAATGTCCAAGAATTATTATATTTCAAGTTTGGAAAATGAAACATTCTTTCAAACCAGTGAGAAAAGCAAGTGTTTTTCTCACTGCTTCTGTTTACCACTTTGCTATAATATACTGTAAATTCAGCTTGTCTACACTGTATATAAAAGACTAGTTGGTACTTCTTTATGTGTGTGGCTTATTGCATTTACCATGATCATATCTATTTCTATCCTTACTATGACAAAGATACATCAAACATTTTTATAACTCAATAGTACTTCATTGTGTGTATAGATTGTATTTTATTTTAAAGCACCTTAAGTAGACAGATTAATATTTTAGTGCCTTTAATTGTACCATTATTCCTGCTTGATAAATGGATAGCTATATTTTTTATTTGACACAATGCCCCATATATTATGTAATTAACCCTGTAAAGAAGTTGATTCAACATGTTTTGTAATTTCACAGGACAGAAGAGTTTGAAAGAGAAAGAGAAAAATATCTGAAGAAGGGAAAGCACAGATCAATAGGAAAAAATAACAGAGTTCATATGAGGGCAAGGGACAGATTTGTCTGGGATGAGTTGGTAGATAAGGAACTCGTTGATAAGTCCACAGAGACTATGGCATATAAGAAGTGGAAAAATGGGAAGGCACATCTCTGTCATGTGAATTTTCCAAGTGCAAGATGATATGCTGGTTAACTGCAATTTTAATTTGTGGTTTTTTCCCTGATGACAGCCACAAAATTCCTCATAGAAATCAATAAATACATTTTTTTCATTTCATCAAAATTGGCTCCATCAGCAGTGTTGGCGTAGAGCTTTCCGTTTCCCTCTTCTGGAATCTAACAGCGTAAGATTAAGGTACTGGTGACTATGTTCCTCTGAGTCTGCACTCCTTGAAGATGGCCATTCACCTGCTGGTTCTACACACTACCATCCTTCTCTGCCTCCATGGCTTTCTGCATGTTCAAATTTCCCTTTCTATAAAGATGCCAGCTCTGTTGGAATAGTCGTCAAACAAAGACTTACTTCCTCTAAACCAAGTAGCTTCCTTCCCTTTTGTCTATTTTTGCTGGAATATATTTATTGTAATTGTTATCAAGTTTATAAGGATATTTTCACACAAGCATGTATCTACTGTGACTACTATGTATATACTTCTTCCACTCTCCTCCTTTAGATATCTTCTCCTCCCATTAGTTTTAATTCTGCCATTAATTTCACTTCTATTTCAAGGCACATACAAGTATGTGATTTTGTATATGAATATAAAATAAAATGAAAATAACAATATTTTTCCTTCTGAAATTGACTTAACTAGCTTGATATGATCATCTCTAGTTGCCTTAATATTTCTGAAAATTACATGTTTGTTTTTATTTATGACTGAATAAATTTATGCTATATATACACAGAGAGACACATACATATATACATATATACAAACACAATATGCTTTCTTTATCTTTTTTTTTGTTGATAGACATCAAAACCTTTAATCTCTTTAAGGCCCTTGTCTCTAATCACAGTAAGATTTGGGACTAGTAACTAAAATGTAAACATTTCCATGAGGTTGGGAAAAAATTCAGTACATAAGAATGAAAATCAATACTTTATTCAAAATACAGACAATTACAGTAACTCCACATGCTTATTTTTTAAAAAAATACAGAAAGAAATAATTCTTGACTGATAAATTAACTTGGAAAAGCAGTATTGAATGAACCTGAACTAAAGAGAGTGATCTCTACCCAGGAAAGTGTGTTCTTTGACAGACAGATGTCCTTCCAATGGTAGTTAAGCAACGCCCCAGTCTGAATGACCAAGGGCAATCTTTTGCTTACAGTTATAAAAAGATAAATATGAGCATGTTCTATTTGTAGAACATTTACATACATAAGAAATGTATATATTAAGAACATACACATACATGCACATGTATACACACATACACAGACACATCTACATGTACAAGCAGATATACACACAACAACAACAAAAATAGAAAATATGACAGCCATGAAAACGGCAGAGCAAAATATGGGTGCAGGCATTGACATGAATGCTAATACAGCATCTTTGATCTATGTGTTTCTAAAGAGTAGCAGAAAAAATTTTTCAGCAGCCTATAATTAAGCAACATGTTCTTTCCAGTATTCAATAAATTTAAATTATTCCAGAGACTCTGATAATGCCATTAATTTTGAGAAGATGGAATGGATAAAGCAGAGGCGTACTGGACATGCGTTTAAAGAGGTAAATCAAAGGAATTTGAATAAATATCAGTTATAATTAATATGACTGTAAATTCAAATGTATTGCTCCTTCTCTCTGTGAGTGTATCCTTAATATGGTAATAGATGTCAAAGGATAGGGAGAGAAAGACCGCAATCATATTCAATATGTGATAAGAGGATTCCATCTTTCAGCGTATCAAGCCCTAGACCTGTATTTTATTTCAAGTTTGGTGAGCAGCAATCAGTTCCCGTTTGTGATTAGTTTCTGTCTTTTTACTGAAGAGAGGGTTGAGACACTGCTTTAAAGGTTATTCTCCACCAGACAAAAGGAGGACATGAAAAATAAAAGGCTTTTCAGATGATCTAAAGAGCACTTGAATCTGCCACTTTGATATCATTAGCAAATTGTGATTGATTAAGTATCATAGTTAAATCTCTTACGAGATTTGTGATAGAAAAGAGGGTGCAGCAAGTATGGGTATTCCCAGCATGGGGCACTATTTTTTAAATTTACAAGTGATATTTGTCAGATTGCATAATCCTATCTTTTATTCTTGAAATTATGAAGTGAGTCGGAATCCTGAGAGTAGTTGTTCCTGAATCAGGGTTCATGCAGGTGATGTCTTGACATTTCCAGCTGGGCATTAATATTAACAGTCTTGGGATGATGTTAAAGATCTGCTCGCGGATGATGCATTCTGAGTAAAACAGGAGCCAAGCACTGTCAGTTCAAAGCCTTTCCTTGCCATAAGATCGCTTCATTTCAGCCACACAGATTGAGTATATTTCTTTGTTTCTAGAGGCAAAACAGTGTCACTTTCTTTAATATTGATTAAAAGTGCAACCCAAAGGTCTCTGATGCTCATCAAAGTCCTCTTAATAATATCCTGATAATATCATTAGATCAAAGTGACTTGATATTCAAAAGACCTTTTTCATCCATGCTGGTTTTTGTCTTTTTTTTTCTGACAATGTGATTGTGAGAAAAGTATATCTCAGGAGATAAACAAAGATTAGTGTATTACAAACTTCTGTAGGACTGCGGAGCTCATGACAAAAGGAGTGGAAGCTAACCCCTGGAAAAGAGACATGTGGCAAAAGGAAGAGTCCAACACCCAAGTCCAGCGTCGTTCTGCCAGGGTTTGCTTGATTCATATTAATCTCTGGCCCTACATCTTGGAGACTAATGTCCCCCTCTTCTGTGACTTCTTGCTACTATTTTACTGCATAGAGTGCTCAAAATTAAGTGTCCACTTGTTTTACTTGATTCCCTTTATTGACAATTCACCAGAAGGATCTTTCCTGAAGCTTGTAGTTTATTCTCAAGTGAAGCATGTGCAGTGTCATGTCTGTATGCGTTTTGAAATTGAATTAGAGCACCAGGTTCACAGAAAATGATCATGAAGATAATGATGTGGACGAAACAGAGGTGTGTTAGCCTTACAGGAAGGGAGTAGTTGCTGCACAGCAATGAAAGTTTCTGAACAGCGCCGACCCTTTAAGTTGTCATCAAAGGAACACACTGATCTGAGTAATTCTGATCTCAGCGTGTCAATGACACCAGCCATTTTTAGGGAGATGATGGGAAAATAATGACTTCTATCTCTGAGATGCCATGGTTGTTGCAGATTTGTTGGAACAGGTCATAGGTTCTTTGAGTAGCAGGAGAAAAACCTGAATTTGGAATCCCTATTGATGATGGCTTTAGAAAAAAAAAAAACAATAGACATCTTAAACATAACAAGGAGATCCAGAGAGTTATTGCTATACTATAGCATACACTAATTTGCATAATGTTTTAACCCTGGAATGTTATTTTGGATAATGACACAACCATTTATATGGCTCATAATCCAGCATGATTGGAGTTTCGGAAGACATTTTTTAAAAAGAAAACTTCAATTGAATTATAAGCAAAATGAATTTTCAACTTTATGTAGCAAATGATTAATTGCTACATTTCTTATTCTTTGATCTATTTCTTACTCATTTGATACTAACCATCTGTATTTTACAATTATTATTTGTTAGGGACAGTTTCAAAACTTGCAGAAAGTTCTGCCTTTTTCTAATTGATATTCAATGTCATTTTAATTCTCTATCACGATAGTGGCACCAGAGTCCGTATAACTGCAATTCTTCTTAAACCATTGTTGAGAGCCCCTAATTATCTTGACTTTTTGGAACTTTACTTAGCGTATTTTCAAAAAAAACATTCACATTCTCTGTAAGTGTTTCATGTGTAAAAGAATCTTGTTTTATTTTTGTCCTTGCCACTATTTTGCATTAATTTTTTGCCTTCTCTCCTCCCTCAGGTGCCTCTAGTTGCCAAAGCACCCTAATGTAGAATGTTTGGAAAGGTTGCTTCTCATTCAAGTGCTCACTTAAGCCTTTTCTCCACTCCCCCTACGTTTCTCCAACAAATGCACTCTTCCCTGATGTGTTGTCATTTACATTTTGGATCACATCTCCATCTTATTGAAACTTCCTTTACCTAGTTCTGCAGCACACATCTGCTAGGTTTAAATTGTGAGGTACAGCAAAATCAGTCACTGTATGTCATTTGGAAGAGTATCTGCTGCTCCCCCAGTGATATAATTACAAGTGATATATGTATTGGACATTGGGGAGGGGTCCAAATGAGGAAACAGTCACAGAAAAGGGACAAGAGGCTAACATGATGAATTGTCCATACGCAGGTTTTCTTGGAGAAGCTTTTCAGTTGGTTATGCAATCTGAGATTGTTTGAGAGTGGGGGATGCATGCATTATCTAATCTCCTTTGTTCAACTTTTTTCCTGACAATGACCAATAATAATTTGTAACCAACCTTTCATAAATGATGAAAAGCATTCATACTTAATCTTTAGGGAATGTAGACACGGCTCTCTAGACTGCTTCCTCTTGTTTGTGGGCACTTCCTTGGAACCTTGAGAAATTTGGTATAATAATAAAGTACCAGCTGAAGTAACAAGGAAGCTGTTTTGGATGCTGGATTACTTGGACCATCTCTTTCCCTTAGTGTTTGGTCCTCTTTCTCTGAAGATGCATAAGTTTTTAAATGTAACATGCATATTTGCATTAATAAATGTATTAACTATGCATTGTATATAAGTCAGTCAAAGATGATTTTTGTTACGTGTTTGATCAGGCAAAAATGTTATCTTGTGTCATATGATTCTTTTGGATCTATTTTTTTTTCATGTTTGTAGCTAGAATTTTCAGGGATCTTCCTTAATCAAACCCGATTTTCTTTAAACTATAATGAAGCCACAGCTTATCATTTTCTATATAAATCAAAGCAGAACCTCTTCCCCAAAGCAACATACCTTTTTCTTTAATTTTGAAGTCAAGATATTCTTTAAAATGCAGGCTTTAATCTAGAAACATTTTCACTATGTCTGTTAACAGCCATCACTGCTAACTCAGCAGTCAAAAATTTGAAGAAATACAATGACATACAGTATCCAGATTCTCTGAGTATTTTATATATTTATGAGGCCTTTTTATATTACTTTACTACTTTTTAAATAACTTAATCATTTTAAATATTTTTTTTAAATTTAAGACTGTATATATTCTTTTCTCCCCTCTCCCATGCCTACACCTGGCTAGCTTAACCCCTGAAATAACCACCCAGAATTGTATTAACTAAATTACTGCCTGGCCCATTAGCTCTAGCCTCTTATTGGTTAACTCTCATATCTTGATTAACCCATTTCTATTAAATCTGTGTATCACCACATGACTGTGGCTTACCTGCAAGATTCTAACTTACATCTGTCTCAGGCCCGGAGATTCATGGTGTCTGCCACTTTCTGACCCTGCTTCCCAGCATTCCATTCTGTCCTCTCTGCTTCCCTAAGTTCTGCCCTATCAACTAGGCCAAGGCAGTTTCTTTAATAACCAATGAAAGCAGCACAAATACAGAAGGACCTCCTACACCACCCATGTTTCTTGTTTATACTCTGTCACATGGCAGTATCTTTATTAAAAGAGCATGTTCATCTCCTGCTCTCTGCATTTGGCTAGTGTCTACAGACTCCTGGGACTCTGCCTTTTTTTTTTTTCTCCCAGCATCCTCTTAGTCTGGTTTTCTCACTCACTTAAGCTCCTTCTTCTCTGCTATAGGCCAATGATCTCTTTATTAGCCAGTGAGAGCAATACGTATTCATAGTGTACAAAAAAAAATCATTCCAAAAAGGAAATGTTAGCATTTTCAGTTGGTTTTGGAAAAAAATATAAATTTATTGTGACAATTTTAAGAAGATTAGCTATTAGTTATATAGCTGTAGAATAAATAAAGGCAAGTATAAAGCATGAAAATGTAGCGGTGAGGTGTGGCAGAGGTTATGAAGGAAGAAAAGAGTGAATAGCCATACTGCAACTAGAAGTCAAGTGTATTGATGTTTCATGGCAATGAAACATCTGACAGAAGCAATATAAAAGAAAAAGGTTTTATTATATTTGTGATTTAAGAAGATTTGATCCATCTAAGCAGCACAAGGAACAGCTCATTTCAAGGTAGCTGTATTGTGTGGCTGAAAACATAATGGACTACAAAACACACACAGAGAGAGAGAGAGAGAGAGAGAGAGAGAGAGAGAGAGAGAGAGAATAGATGGCATCTATCTATCCACAGCATCCTTCGTATCTATTCCAGCTAGTTTTACCTCTAAAAATTTCCATAGCCTACCAAAATAATGCCTAGAACTGGGAATTAATCATTCTAAGCATGAGCCTAACAGAGCATTTAGGATTCAGACTTTGTTCATTTGTTTGTTTTGTTCTATTCAGATTTGTTTGCTTCTATTTATTTTATTTTATTATAAGTACTAGTAAGTTGATGTCTTTCTCTTTCTTTCTTTTGTTTGTTTGTTTGTTTATTTGAGACAAGGTTTCTCTATGTAGTTTTGGAGCCTGTCCTGGTACTTACTCTGTAGTCCAGGCTGGCCTTTAACTCACAGAGATCCACCTAACTTGGCCTCCTAAGTGCTGGGATTAAAGACATGTACCACCACCACCTGATTGCCTGTTTGCTTTCTAATGAGGGTGAGAAAGAAAGACTGTGGATTTGGGTGGGTGGGGACATGAGGAGGAGTTGGAAAGAGGAAAATCATAATCAGAATATATTGTCTAAAAAATATATTCTCAGTTAAAAACAGAATCAAGCATACTGCTCCAGGACTCCACATTCTTTTCACTAAAGCATAATGCGAAATGCATTTAGTCCAATTTCCCCTTCAGTATTCCAGTGTGCAAGAATGGATAGATGAGAACAAAGCAACAGATAACTAGGCAAAGCAAATGTTAAACTCAGTCCAGCATCTGAGTCACATGCCTTGATGTGAACTCCTGTGGGAGTGGGATGTCTTTCCTATGGTCTTATAGTTTGTAGCTCAGTACCCTTTTATGGGTTATTCTTCATTGCCTGAAGGTTTTAATAAAGGATGTTACACATTTGTAGCATATCTAGGATCTTGGGAATGACATACAAAACTTTAATAAGGATTAGGCTTCACCTAATCTTCTAGCATTCTCAGGGCTTCCCACAGTATATGTGACTCTTCTTGTGACTAGCTCACAAGTTTTCCTTGACCAGAAAGACAAATACCATATGTTCTCTCTCACATGTGGATCCTTACTCCAAATATCCAGGTGTGAGTATATAATCTAGAGTAACTGCAACGCCAGCGAAGTAGAAGGCACATAGGAAGCGCAAGCACTGGTGTGGGCAATAAAAGGATATAGGTGCATGAAGGAAAATGGGGGAGAGAACAGATGTCTTATTGGCTTGAGAGGAGAGAGCTCAATACCAAGAAGAAAGAGGTGGAGCAAATAAAATTAAGAATGTTTGAAACATTTATAAGTAAGCATGTTTTCCTATGTTTACCTAAAATTGTACATAATTCTCCTAAGTATACATATTTTTTTTTCAAAGAAGTTATCCTACTTGGAGTGAAATGCCTACTCCAACCCCAAAGGCCACAGACTGTCCAAGAAAAACCCTAGTTTATGCACAAGAAATATCCTTTCTTAGTCAGGGCAGTACCAGAAAGTTCTCACATAGTATAAGCTATTGCTGGGATATTGTTGCTATTATTAATATTATTATTATTATTATTATTATTATTATTATTCCACAAGCTGAAATTAAGTTCATACAGTTCTGACATAACACTTGTAAGACCCCAGCTAGATCTGATCCAAAAAGCCTCCTCCATTAGAAGTAGCTCTCACAATACTGCAAGCTAAAGATCATGCTGCTAAGGGAGGAGGGAAGCAATCTGTATGATTACCCAGTTGTGACAACAATGACGACAGTGGCCAGTATGACAAAATATCCCTAAGGATGCTGAGAAATCATTTCTGATATTAGAAATCTACAAGTGACTAGTCGGGTCATGATTTATAGATGGGAACTGATTACTGCCACTTTGCTAAATGTAAATGATGAATGCACTGTTGTTTCCTGGCTGCCCAAAACAAATAGTCACACAGAAATATATCAATTACAACACTGCTTGATAAACTGCTCAGGCATATTCCTAGCTATCTCTTACACCTTAATTTAACACATTTCTATTATTTTATATTTTACCATGAGGCTCATGGTTTACCAGTAAGGTTCTGGTATCTTTCTCCTTTGGCAGCTACATGGCATCTACCTGATTTTGCCTACTCCCTACTCTCTCTATATATGTCTGCTCCTATTTCCCACCTGGCTATATTCGGCCCTGCCATAGGTCAAAGCAGCTACTTTATTAAACAATGGTAGTAAAACATATACACAGCATACAGATGGGAATACCACATCAAATAAACAACTATAATTCCTAAATATATTCTAAATACCTACCTTACACTCAAAGTCAAGTATGTCTCTCACCCCAAATCAAAGAAACTTTTCTTTATAGTAGATGGAGACCATTATAGAAAACCACAATGTTCTCTAAATGCAAGGAAAAGCTGACCGTGGGTGTCCACTCCCAAGGGATTCACCTAAAACACAACACATACCAAAGCATTGCGGAGAAGTATGTGGGAATACTGTAAGAGCCAGAAGACTACACAGTCTGTTGTGAGATTGTGTCACCGATAAATACTAGGAAAATATCTCCAATGATATTTCAACAATATGGCTTCCTAAACACGATCCAAAGACCATACCAATAGAAATGCTAACTTGAGAGATAGGAGTAAAATCTCATGGGACTCCGTCTGTAGGAAGTTACTATAGGCAACTAGTGACTGACAAGAAAAGGAAAATTAGTCTTCCCTGGGGACAAGCCCTCTAATTGATTATCCAATAATTGGTAGATAACCCAGAAATTCTATCCATACAAGCAGCATTAAAACAGCAGCAATAGTGACCAAGTTACTTGAGGCATATCCCATAACTTACACTCTTCCTGCCTGCAAAACAACGAAACATGGAATCTTCTGCTTCAAGATCAAGAAGTAGCTGGGACCCTTAGACCAATGCTGCACCATAATGGGGCAACTGATTCTAGGGAAAGCCTCTTTTCTCCAGGTGGTCCTAATTGAGCTGTTGAGCTGTTCGCTAAGGCTGCTGAAACCCTCGTGAGCAGTCTTATCAGAGGCTCTTCAGAATGACTTTATGCCCTGGAGAGTGTGACTAGGATGGTGTGTGTTCAGTTGTGGCTGGGCTGGGGGCTGGGCTGGGGTCTGGGTTTCTGAAATATTTTCATTGTCAAATGTTTCCTATTATTTCAGTGCAAAACACAGCATGGCTTGTTTTTAAAGGTAATAATCTCTTTAACAAGTATAGCTTCTTTGTCTGGGAACAGACACTAGGATGGGATTTGGACTGGAGTGAGATGAGAATGAATTAAATAGTAATGACATTGTTATTGAAGCATGTCTAAAGCAAAATTTTAGTGGGAATTAGGGGCAAATGCAGAGCACAAATGAATGAAAAGTACAACTGGAAATGAAGACTTCAGGTTTAGCAGTCTGCAGATGAAAACTCCCCATCCACACTTGTAAATGTACTATTTTAATTTTCTGAAAACACAGGGAAATTATACTTTTTGCATTTTAGCTACTAAAATTTCTACCATTTCACATTTTATTGCCATTTTATTTATCTTTCATTACACAAGTTTTGTTTTTGGTAACTTGGGCATGGGCTATTTTTTAAAATAGGGATGTAGATTGGATCTCACTTTTAATATAAGATTATAAGATGGACTTTAATTTTGGAGTTTTTTTTTGCTCTGGCCTCCAAAGACAGATAGAAATGAGTCATAACACTAAATTAAATGTCTTTCTTCTCTTAAAAGTTTCAAGAGATAGAATGGATAGTTTAATATCAAATGAACAAACCCCACAAAAAAAATGGACAATAAATTCTGGATGTGGGCAAAGGTGAACCCTAGTTCACTGTTGACAGGATTGCTAATTCGTATAACCACCTTGGGAATCAGAAGAGAGAATACTCTTAATCTCTCCTGTACACTCAACAAGAAAGAAATGATACTTGATATTAGAAACCTAGTCAATTATATATAGTTAGAGAGATCATGGTTCTTTGATGAAAACTTACAACAGCCACTTTACTAGACCAATATAATTCATAAGTGCATTCTAAAAACTTATTTTTATATCTACAGAAAAGTATAGTTTTAATTCCTCATCATTTTTTTTTTCGCTGTAGCAAAGAGAAACTATTGCAGAAGTCCTGAAATAGTCCCAAGATGCAAAGCAACTGGTCATGAAATATCCACCCTCAACAGGTAAGTCTACAAGATAATCACCAAACCATAACTCAAACAATATCACAGAAAAGGGGAGTAGAAGGCTTAGAAGAACCAGGTAATTAGGAAGACTCTTATGGGAAGGTGCTTCATAAAAATGACAGGGAAGCTTCCTCCATTACAACTCAGCAGTATGGCTGCTTAGAAAAGACATGAATAATAACACCACCAATAAACATGCTAATGCGGTAGGGAGAAGTTTCTTGAGGCCTTACTCCTAGACAAAGAACAATCCAATGACTACTAAAAGGAAGAATTAAATTTCTTCAAATAGGAGTTTAAAATGGGTTATCTAATATGAAGTACTTCTGAAATCATATGCATATAAGCAAGACTTATTAGACTCAGTAAGTTGCATAAGCATTTGCTTGTGTGTATGAATGTGTGTATATGCATATACAAAAAATGTGTATATATGTTTATACAAATGCACATATATATCACAATAATGATATGAGAAGGCTATGGGATCAGGAGGTAAACCATATAATTATATTGATATTGCAAATGCCACATTAAAAAGATATTTGGAAGAGAGAAAAAGTAAACAAATAAATAGATCTTTTAAAAAAATGTTGTAACATTTTCCTATTCACCTTCCAATGATGTTATTCATATGATGCACTGGCTAGCCTTATGTCAACTTGACACAAGCTAGAGTCATCAGATAGGATGCAGCCTCAGTTGAGGAAATGCCTCCATAAGATCTGGCTGAGGATAAACCTGTAGTGCATTTTCTTAATTAGTGATAAATGGGGGAGTCCCACTTCACTGTGGATGAAACCATAGCTCAATGGATTTCTATAAGAAAGCAGACTAGCCAAGCCAGTAAGCAGCAGCCCTTTATGGCTTCTGCATCAGTTCCTGCCTCTAAGTTCCTGCACTGCTTGATTTCATGTGCTGACTTCCTTTGATGATGAACTGTAATGTGAAAATATAAGTTGCATAAACCCATTCATCCCAACATTTCTTTGGTCATGGTATTTTATTATAGCAATAAAATCCCTAAGTATTTTGAGTGAGCAAGGTCTTATAATTTGTTTTCTAGATGAAATATCATCAGTGACATAAATACCTTGCTATCATGTACTTCACTCCATAGCATATCACCTGATCACTAATCATGTATAATACTGCACTTTGTGTTTTGAAATGAGCGTTATATGTAACCAGTGCTTAGCAGTATTAGAGCTTCTTTTCCATACCTTAGTAGTTACTTAAAAGTAGCTGTGGACCAAGAGGCAGAAACACTGCCTATACCAATTCAAGGAGGAGATGGGTAAACACCAATGCAAGAATACAATCAACAACTTAAAAAACAACATGGTACACCAGAACCCAGTGGTAATACCTCAGAAAGACCTGAACATATTAACACTGAGTAAGCAGAAGAAAATTACCTTAAATATAACTTAGTGAAGATAATGGAGACCCTTAAAGGTGAAATAAAAAACAGTCCCATAAAGAAATTGAGGAAAAGACAAATAAAAAAAATTGGAAGAAATCAATAAATCTCTTAAGGAAAGCAAAAATAACCAAGAACAAAACAATTAAACATTTAAAGCAAACAGATGTCATGACTCAAATGGACTTAATAGACATCTGTAGAACATTTCACACAAACACAAAATGTACCTTCTTCTAAGCACTCATGAAACCTCCTCTAAAATTGACCACATACTCAGTAACAAAGCAAACCTCAACCAATTAAAAAAAAAAGCTAAAAAAGATACACTGTATCTTATCAGATCTCCATGGCTTTAAGTTAAAATTAAACAACAACAACTAATTACAGAAAACCTACAAACTCATGGAAATTGAATAGTGCTCAACTGAATCACCCCTGGATCAAGGAAGAAATAAAGAAATTAATGACTTCCCAGATATCATAAACAATAAATGACATGAGTCAAAATCTTGTTGCTTAGAGTTAGCAACTGTTAGTTTATTATGAGCACAATTCTAAGGATTTATGAAAATTGTCAAAACTAATCAGAAAAGAATTCGAACTTGAAACTTGTCAAAATATATAGTTTCTAATTCTCTTTTAGTATTATTTTAGATTTATGCCTATGTGTGCTATTTACTAGTTATAAGACAAAATTGCCTTATCTCGAAAATATTTTTCAACCAATTACATGTTCACTACCAAACCTTTTCTTCCATCCCTGGCCTTTGATTCACAAGATTACTTCATTTTAAAATTTGAGTTAATAGAGTTTATATAGTGTTCTTCTAACAACACACTGATGGGTACAAGGTAACAGAGAATCCTATTTCTCTTCTCTCCACTAAGATGTCTAATGATAATCTTTGGAAATAACGGAGTATCAACATAATAAAGAGAGAGGTCATGGTCACATAAAAACAACAACAAACCCTCATAGATAAACTGTCTTATGACCCATCCGTCTCTCAGCAGCAGATGAAGCAATACAAACAACCCTTGTACTTCCTGATAAAACTTACTAACAAAAGGTGATGTTTGTAGGCTTTTTATTCTTCTGGATCATCATGACGTATCCCTCAGTCAAGTCACCAAATATCAGTAAAATGAATTCATTGATAATAAGGTTCGCAACAGTGCTCACCTTGTGCTCTGGACTGAGACTCCCTTCCGGAAAGTAAGATACCACGTACCCGTGTAGCACCATCAGAATATCTGTTAACACGGGTCCTGGCTTTGTTTGTTTGTGCAGGCCGAGCACTCAAGTACTGCACCAAAGCCTAGGATAGGAAAGTTTTGACCCCTAGGGCTGCATGAATTGCATGTTGTGACACTAATAAGTGGCAACAGAAAATAGCAGGTTGATTAAGTCCTGTACATGTTAAGTATTTATTTGTACAGCAATCTCCCTTGGTAGATCAGAATTGATGTTCTAATCCTAATCAGTTGACTATCTGATAGTATACTTAACTAACATCCAAATGCAACAGTTAAAATGCTTAAAGTTTACTTTTGGAAGTCCTTTTGGGGGACAAGGGGCAGAGTTTGACATAGGATTTCTCTGTAGCTTTGGATCCTGCCCTGGAACTTGCTCTGTAGACAAGGCTGGCCTCAAATCAAAGAGATTTACCTGCTTCTGCCTCCTGAGTGCTGGAATTAAAAGCATGTGCCAACACCACCCAGTATTACTTTTGCAAGTCTTAAATGATACCAAGAAACAGGAAAAGAACAACTTCTATAATAAAAATGCAATGCATAGATGTTCAAACAATGGTGGATGTCATAATTATCTGACTAAGATTTTAATAACAACATAAAGTATCATTTTTAGCAAGAAATTCAAAATTCTACTAAAAGCAATATTAGAAATCCTCATTAAGAAATGGCAGTTATAAAATGTACCAAAAAAGCTAAAGAACTCCAAAAGCATCCTGGTAATAATGAAAACTTCCTTCAATGGGCTTAATTGTAAAATGGAAATTAAAAGTTAGAGTCAATAAACTGGAAGAGAGAACAAAAGATTGAAAATGTGCTCAGAGAAGCAGAATGGTCTAAAGAACAAAATGGAGTTATTGTGACAATGTACTGTAGTGCATGGGCTGTATCTAACACTTGCCTCATCAGCATTCCAAAAAGACAAGAAACACAACATCCCAATGGATATCTAAATAAATAACTCCGAAAAGTTCCTAGAACTCACTGAAAATTTAAATATTTAGAAACAAGAGGCTAACAGAAAGTCTAAGACGGGAAACAAACAAATCATAATTACATCTATACATATTGTAGTTAAACTGCTTAAAACAAGCACACAAGATAAACATGGAGATAGCCCAAAAGAAGCAATCTATTACTTTAAGGTCATTTCCTTTTTAAAATCAGAATTCTTATTCATTTTTTGATAATTTTACACATTTTTCCTATATAACATATTTTCACAATACTTCTTGGTCCCTAATTGATCTCTTTTATCCTCTCCTCCAACTCGATCTGGAATAGTTCTTTCTAAAACAATCCTCTCTGAAAGTTTTGCCTTTTCTTGATGCCACTGAATTTAATTAGGGTTGCTTGAATGTGTGTGGGTGTGGGATTAATAGTGTATGGACAGCTGTGTTTCAGGTATCAGGGTAACTATAGGCTCATAAAAAGAGTTTGGCAATGTTTCTTTTGTTTTGTTATGTAGAATGTTTTGAGGAGTATAGGTATTAGCTCTTCTTTCATGTTCTGGTAGAATTCTGCACTAAAACCATCCAGCCTTGGCTTTTTTTTTTTTTTTTTTTTTTTTTTTTTTTTTTTTGGGTTTTTTTTTTTTTGG